>NC_134270.1:55449473-55776723 GCF_031893055.1 Leptodactylus fuscus | reverse complement strand
TTGCGCCTTTAAAACCCATTCATTTGAATGGGTTTTTAAAGGTGACCATCAGTGTCCGTATGCAGCTTCTCCACCTGGAAACCATTTTTTTTGTGCACAGACACCAAGTCCTACATGCAGGCGGACAGCAGCGATAGTGTGAACCCAGCCTAATGTGAGAGTGCTAATACAACTCTTGTCACAGTAAAAATAAAAGTTAATACAACTTATGCAAGAGTTAATATTTTAATTGTGGCAAAAACTGCACATGTGAATACAGCTTTATCCTTAAAGGGATTCTTTCATTAGCATTTTCAGGTAATATCACGTCGGAATAGCCTTAAGAAAGGCTATTCATCCCCCACCTTTATATTTCAGCTCTGCGCCGCCATTCCGTTGATATGATGTTTTTTCCCTGTATGCAAATGAGTCTCCAGACAGCACAGGGGCCCTCAAGACTCTCAGCGACACCTCTTCTTCCGGCGAGCCTGTGTTCGGAATCTAAATTCCGCGCAAGCGCAGTCAGCTCTGCCATCGGGCTTTGGGCAGAGCCGACTGCGCATGACTGTTTGGCTATTTTATTAAGGCCACTTACACAAGCCAACTGCACGTGTCTGTTCAGCCATTTTACTATGGCCGCTTACACAAGCCGGCTGCACATGTCTGTTCGGCCATTTTACTGTGGCTGCTTACACAAGCCAACTGCACATGTCTGTTCGGCCATTTTACTGTGGCCGCATACAGTGCTTTTGACTGCTGCAGAAACGCTAAATAGCACCAGCAAAGTAAATGAGATTTTGGTTATTCTCATCCATATATTGTGGAAAAAAAGACCTATTGAAAAATTGCTTTTTCAATAATACAGCATGTTAATTTTAACTGTGGAAATGCGAGCATGTAGATTTAATAAGGGAAGTTAAAAGCTAAGCAAAAACTCAATTCTGCAGAAAAAAACACAATGCACTTTTTACCTGCGTTTCTCTTTATTACATATAAAGAGGACAAACATGGCATATTGAGTACAATGCAGGTAACTAGTATTAGATTCTTACACACTCTGTTTGTATGCATTATGTTCAACCTAATAAAACATTCTATTCTAGTATTTAAAGGGAATGTGTTGTCAGGAAATAACTTAATGTTTAAATCACATTATATATTGAACGTTATATTTAAGAATTTTTGGTTCATGTTGTTTTTCATTTTACATGTTGTTATCTATATTTTTTTTATTTATTTATTTATTTTTTTTAAATCCTAAAAATCTTGCAATTCCAGCTCTTGCCACTAAGCCTAAAATAGTTAGTGATTTCTTCTCTCCTGGAACTGAACCATGGGCCAAAGATACATTGCCTGGAGCAGACCCTATTGACTTCTATGGGAGAGTTTTCTAGGCATGCTATGTGACCTCTACAGAAGTCATTGCACCAAGGGGGAAGTAGATAAGCTGTGAAATCCTCTATAGTGACAGGTGGATACCATGTCTTATCTACATACACATTATAGCTGTGATATCAGTGTAGTGATAAGTGACCAGGCTGCTGCAAAGAATTCACCAACTGAAAACTGAATGTCTAAGCATTTTATTTGGCTTAGTGGCCAAAGTCAGAACTGCAAAAGATTTTGTATTTTTTCTAGATATAGATAACATGGAATAAAAAAATTTAAAAAAAAAAATCCCACCAAAAGCACCATATGAGGAACACATTACCACTAGTTGAGAAGTTCTAAAACCACCAAGATGCCTGTTCACTGTGAGAAAGTTAAAGGGCTTTTCCCATCTCAGTGTTTCAGCAGTCTGCCTGCAGTCTCTTCTTCTCACTTCCTGTATTCCCCCCCCCCCTCTTGCTGAATGGGCCTGAGAAGTATCACAATACTTGTGCAGATCAGATAATATGCAGATGCTTGTACAGAATGAACTCGGTGTTATCTGTGTGTTTACATAGAGAGATAACAGACCTGGCTTTATCAGCAAACTACAATTAGCTGAAAGGATTGTCCTGCCGGCAAGAGCAGTGAGTAAGTGACGTCACTTGTCCTATCTCACACGTCAGTGATTATAGAAACACTGTGTAAACAATGGGAGGAATAAGGTCATATAGCAGGCAAACAAAGCAGCATTTCTAAAGCAATATATTTAAGAAAAGTCTTCAATTTACATAAGCCACCAGTATAGATAGGATCCCTGAGATGGGACAACCCCTTTAAAGAAGTTCTGCATGGAGATATAAAGCTTACCAATACATTCCTTGCCCTGGATAAGCTTTATTACTAACATATAAGCAGGTCTTATGGAGTCCCAATTATTACCTTTGCAGAGTGCGGCAGGGAAAGCCAGAAATCTTGTTTCTTTGTTGTCCCTGCTGATACTCTGACTTTCCATCACATGACTGACTCTGCTTATCTAGTGCAATGCATTGTAATACTGAGACCAAGAAAGGGCTACATACTATATTATCTATATTATGTGAAGTATTAGCCAGTATCGCTAGATAGTATAATATCACAGAGGACGCTAGTGGTTATCTATTAACTCATTGATGAAGGGATCGCTAATCTATAGTTTGATACACTAGTTTTTAATGAGATTATTCATTAAAAGTTTAGCTTTATTAGTTCTCTCTTTTCAGTGAAATGACCTACCTCTGCATTAACACTGTAAGATTATAGGATGAACTTCATGAACATACGTCCTACAGAATACAGGAAGTCTCAGCATATTACACTCACCGGCCACTTTATTAGGTACACCTGTCCAACTGCTCGTTAACACTTAATTTCTAATCAGCCAATCACATGGCGGCAACTCAGTGCATTTAGGCATGTAGACATGGTCAAGACAATCTCCTGCAGTTCAAACCGAGCATCAGTATGGGGAAGAAAGGTGATTTGAGTGCCTTTGAACGTGGCATGGTTGTTGGTGCCAGAAGGGCTGGTCTGAGTATTTCAGAAACTGCTGATCTACTGGGATTTTCACGCACAACCATCTCTAGGGTTTACAGAGAATGGTCCGAAAAAGAAAAAACATCCAGTGAGCGGCAGTTCTGTGGGCGGAAATGCGTTGTTGATGCCAGAGGTCAGAGGAGAATGGCCAGACTGGTTCGAGCTGATAGAAAGGCAACAGTGACTCAAATAGCCACCCATTACAACCAAGGTAGCCAGAAGAGCATCTCTGAACACACAGTACGTCGAACTTTGAGGCAGATGGGCTACAGCAGCAGAAGACCACACCGGGTGCCACTCCTTTCAGCTAAGAACAGGAAACTGAGGCTACAATTTGCACAAGCTCATCGAAATTGGACAATTGAAGATTGGAAAAACGTTGCCTGGTCTGATGAGTCTCGATTTCTGCTGCGACATTCGGATGGTAGGGTCAGAATTTGGCGTCAACAACATGAAAGCATGGATCCATCCTGCCTTGTATCAACGGTTCAGACTGGTGGTGGTGGTGGTGTCATGGTGTGGGGAATATTTTCTTGGCACTCTTTGGGCCCCTTGGTACCAATTGAGCATCGTTGCAACGCCAAAGCCTACCTGAGTATTGTTGCTGACCATGTCCATCCCTTTATGACCACAATGTACCCAACATCTGATGGCTACTTTCAGCAGGATAATGCAATGCCATGTCATAAAGCTGGAATCATCTCAGACTGGTTTCTTGAACATGACAATGAGTTCACTGTACTCCAATGGCCTCCACAGTCACCAGATCTCAATCCAATAGAGCATCTTTGGGATGTGGTGGAACGGGAGATTCGCATCATGGATGTGCAGCCGACAAATCTGCGGCAACTGTGTGATGCCATCATGTCAATATGGACCAAAATCTCTGAGGAATGCTTCCAGCACCTTGTTGAATCTATGCCACGAAGAATTGAGGCAGTTCTGAAGGCAAAAGGGGGTCCAACCTGTTACTAGCATGGTGTACCTAATAAAGTGGCCGGTGAGTGTATATTGGCTTAGTAGACAGTGTCAGAACTGCTGGATTTTTTTAAAACTATAAACAATACCATGGAAAGATTTTAAACTTCTCACCAAAATCCTTTAAAAATATGTTTAACATAAAACCTGATAAAACAAATAAGTCATTTTCTGGTGACGCATTGCCTTTAAGAACGATTCAAAGCCAGAAAGTGCAACCCCCTCTGTAAGTGATGCTACCGAGCAGTCACCGTGAAGAGGCATGACTTCTCTTAAAGTGTTTCAGAAGACCTTTAAAATGAATAATTTTTACAATAGCATACAGACAAAACAATTAGCAGTCAAATAAGTTTCATTGCCTGCCAGAAATTTGTTAAGTCATCTATTGTTTAAGTGAGTGATGTTAATTAAATGTGTGAATAGAATCTATGGCGGCTCCGTTGTGTCATCCCAGAACATTTTAATGTTTTTAAGCCTTTTAGAGCTCATCTTTTTAACACTGTACCTGTTTAATGACAAACTGTATAAACTGATTTTCTGCTGTCAGCAGCAAAGATAGGGCATTATCCCTGGGTAACTAGCTGGTAGTGCAGAGGATGCATGGCATGTCCTGCACATCACAACATTAGGACAAACAGGCCTGTATATTTGCACTCTGTTTTCCTGCCTTAGTAAAAGCTGTTTCCAGGCCTACATGGCATAATGTACAAAGTTCAGTTACATTAAGGCCATTTTCACATGGTCAGTATTTGGTCAGTATTTTGCAACAGTATTTGTAAATAAAAACCAGGACTTGAACATGCATAGAGATCGTATTATAGACAGATTTATACTCCTGGTTTTGGCATACAAATACTGATGCAAAATAAATGACCATGTGAAAGCGGCCTATAGATGAGTTCACCCATGACACGTGGTCAAATAACTTGTAATTTGCACAAACCCTTTGTAAAACCCCATCATTCTACTATTGTGAAAACTGCTGCAAAAAGGCATTTGTCCTTATATTGTGAAAAACCATATACGTTTTCAGTGTGCTTCAAACATGCAATATCTCATAACATAAGACCAAAATACTGTATATGTAAACTGAATACACTTAGGCCTGGTTCATATCTGCCTTTGATATTCCATTCAGGGAGTCTGCTTGGGGACCCCCAAACAGAATACCGAACACATTAAAAAGCAGTGAGCAATGAAAGTACATGGACCCATAGACTATAATGGGGGTCTGTGTGTTTCCTGCACAGGGTCTGCATAAGTCATGCAGAGAGAAAAATACTTCAAGAACTACTTTCCCCTCTGCATGACTCGGAAAACACACAAACCCCATTATAGTCTACGGGGTCTGTGTGCTTTCATTGCTCACCACTTTTTAATGCATTCGGTATTCCACTCAGGGGGTCCCCAAGCAAACTCCCCACATGGAATGCCGAACGGAGATGTGAACTGGGCCTTAGAATGTCTAAAATAAAAAGGGCACAATGTAGACTTTGGAAGTTCGATGATTCCTTGGGGTAAAGGACCCTGTGTAATAATAGACATGTTGTCACTTGTAGAGGGCAGAAAATTTTACAACGTTTTACCGACATAGAAACAATCATAAAATGTAAGAGTTAAAATAAATCTATTAGGTGATTTCTGCTGCCTGGACCGAAGGATATGATAGATGGAGAGAAGCTGAGCTCTGTGATATATAGTGTTATAGGACTTGGACCAGTTTGTTTTTTTTGTATAAAAAGCAGAGTAAAGCCTTATGTTGGATTCACATGACGGATTTTCACAGTGAAACTCAGTCCGCATGAACACCAAGTTTACCATTCTGACTTTCATGCTGGGAGCAGGACTCCTAGCATCATACAGTACACCTGGGAGCAGGACTCCTAGCATCATACAGTACACCTGGGAGCAGGACTCCTAGCATCATACAGTACACCTGGAAGCAGGACTCCTAGCCTCATACAGTACACCTGGGAGCAGGACTCCTAGCCTCATACAGTACACCTGGGAGTAGGACTCCTAGCATCATACAGTACACCTGGGAGTAGGACTCCTAGCATCATACAGTACACCTGGGAGTAGGACTCCTAGCATCATACAGTACACCTGGGAGCAGGACTCCTAGCATCATACAGTACACTTGGGAGCAGGACTCATAGCATCATACAGTACACTTGGGAGCAGGACTCCTAGCATCATACAGTACACCTGGGAGTAGGACTCCTAGCATCATACAGTACACCTGGGAGCAGGACTCCTAGCATCATACAGTACACCTGGGAGCAGGACTCCTAGCATCATACAGTACACTTGGGAGCAGGACTCCTAGCATCATACAGTACAGACAGTATGTTGCTGGGAGCGACTTACAGGATTCCTAGAAAAGACAGTGTGATAAATGCAAACCTTGACTGACAGCTTTCCGTATATCAGTGTGTATATACAAAAGAGTGTCAATGGTGTGTGGGCAGAGTAATCAGGACTCTCACATTTGCTCTCAGGAGTCCTATCAAGATTTACTCCGAAATCATATAAACCTATATATAGCACAGAGCTTATTTGCTTCCCCTCTATCATAACTCGCTCTCAGATAGGAAAGCAGAAATCACTTAACAATTTTCTATAAGTTCCACCAAAGTTGAATTATATTACAGTAATAGTTTTTCAATGATGGACAAGTTATCAAAAATAACCTTTGCTATGAATAAAGTATCAAAGCCCCCCCCCCATTAGCACCCCCCCCCCCCATGCATTGTCATGATGATAGAGGATCTACTGAAGACCATATCACCATCAGAAGTAAACCCATTCCACCCAACCACCCCAGATTTAATGGGACAGTCCCTGATTCTGGGTGCTATCCTTTTGTTCTGGTTGGTGGGTGGTATGTCCGGATTAAAATAAGTTGAGTTCAATGGTGAAGCAAGGAGCTGTCCACTACCTGCTACAACATTTGCCCATTGTCTCTCCTACCAGTGTCTTGAGAATTGTAGACACAACATAGTAATGTCACTTACTTTGCGCCCCCTGCTCCTTGAAGCCTCAGAGATAGCAGAGAACATCAGGAGAAAAGGGTGAAGTGAGTATTAGCTTTTGTTTTGTTTATTTGATCGATTATACTATGGGAACACCAGGAAAGGTACTTTGTACTGTGGGAGCAATTGAAGGGAGATTTTATACTGTACCAGGAGAAGGACTTTGTGTTGTGGTGGTGCTTGGAGGGGGACATTATACTGTGGGGGAAGTTGCAGGGAGAGAGTACACTGGTAGGCCACCAGGAGAGGGACTTTACACTGTGGGGGCAGCTGGAGGGGGTTACACTGTATGGGGGCACAAAGAGAACTGGATTGGAATGGGCAGAGTCAATGTAGAAGTGCGTGAGACCAAATTCACTGTGTTAAAGATAGCACAACACATATTCTGTGCCTCTTTCAGGCCTCGGAAAGTTGGGAAATATGCCAGAGTTAACTTTGCCAGAGTCTTTCATTTTGTTAACTATAGTAAATTGCAATGTAGAAATATGACAGTGTATTACAGTAGCAATCGCATCACCTAGTGTTCAAGTCCCAGTGTGAGACTAAGTACAATTGTACTTATGAAAGTTAGTTACAAAATAACAGAAATTGCTATAAAGCGAAAAATAACCTAAATAGCTCTTTTTGCAATTTTTTTTGTAACACAAAAATATTAATAATACTAATAATAATCATAATAAATTGGCATATTTGGTATCGATACAAAAATAGAACATCATTTATCCCCCATGGTGAACATCATTAAAAATACAAATAAAAACAACAAAATTGTGGGTTTTTTGGTCAAATTGAATTAAAAAAAATTATAAAAAATTATCAAAAAGTCACATATAACCCAAAATGGTACAAATAGAAACAATATCTGATCCCTCAAAAAAATAAGACCTAACACAGCTCCAATGATGGACAAACAAAAACTCTCAAAATATTATAATCTAAATATTTAAATATATTCTAACAAATTATTTTTGACAAATAAGTTAGCAAATTCTGCAAAAGTGGTTCAACATAAAACATAAAAAGAGATTTAAGAGTTATATTACTGATATATAATAGATTGCTGAATATAAAGACGTCCTTATTCATGTTCCTGAAGTCTGCATGGACTGAAAATACCTTAGGAAATCTATGAAAACTATGGGAAATTGCACAAAGACCACCAGTATTCCAGTTCTTATAAAAGACACTGATATAAACACAACATGACAACACATGATGGCTGCTGAAATATTACTAAAATAGATTTTTTTCCCCTGGATTTTATATAAGGGTGTCCCGGGATTTCCTGAACCCATTAGAGCCACAAAATTACTGTCGGGTTGGAATATGTTTGTAATTCATTAAAAAAAACACACACACAAAACATCTACCCAAATGTGAAACAAGAACACACAGGGACTTTGCAGCACAAGAAATAAATGTAACGTAACTCATTAAAATTGATTCACTTCTCCTTCCAGCTCAGAAACAAAGTAACTATTGGGCTTGATTTTATTCCCAAATGTGGATAAAAAATATGCATTAACATAGCTAACAAACACAGTTTGGTGCTGTTCATTGTATGCACACTAGTGGAGACTGATAGAAAATGGCAAGTATGCACAGCACTCTGCCTGCACGCTCATTTCAGATCTCTGGGGTAACATATCATATTAATAATAGCACATCATAACTAGCATTTCAATCTTACGTAATATAGGTGTCTGAAATGTGGACTTCAAATAGGAAAAGTTCTAGTAACTTTTTATATATTTCTAAATAAATGTAGAATTATTTTTTTATTGTTTTCATACTCCACTTACTCCAATATTTTTATACCAAAAAAATTAAACAAGAAGACATACTGCAAAAACAAAAAACTACAAGGCAGCAGCAATGGCAGGAGCATATCAATGAGCATATATATACACGTTTAGGTATTTTTGGACATTTCCCAGACTATGTTGCCTTTCGCGTGCATGACCAGCTAGTGTGCTTATTGTGAAGCTACATAGCTCACATACTGTCCATGGTGAATACAAACCTATGACAACACCTGGGGGCCCAAGCAGGTTCTAGGGATGACAAAAGGTAAGCCACATCTCAAACATAATTTAGCCAATTTAGCCATCTCCAATACAATATAGCCCAACTAACTGTCCCACAGAGTTCCCCCTTCCCCCCAAACCCAATGGAACTTCTTCAATTCATTGCTAGGTCCACTCATTAAGTCCAACAGCAGAGTCCTAGATGGCAGTCTCCGTACATCTAGCCAAGGGCAAATTCAGCCTGGGCATTTCACTTCACCTAGACAGTCAGCTCTAGCCTGATGAATTGCTAGGACAACATTTCCCAAGTAACTGTTTGAACCCTGGAACGGGACACAAGAGACAGTGAGCCCTAAGCTGAAGCCCCCAACTGACCCTTCCTATTGCCAGGCCCTATCCTAAGTAATAGGCGGCAACCACGAAGACAGTCCCTTCCTTTATATGTGACACACAAAACGCAGAAAAGACGAACATCAACAAAGAGAGGTCAGCTAGCCAAGGGTCAGTAACAGTCGAGCGATGCAGTGCCAAATCGGCGTCCAAAGAATAGTCAGTAGGGAAAGCCAAAGGTCAAGGATTAGAATGCAAGCAAAATAGTGACAGTACGGAGCAAGTATGCACAAGGCAATAGCAAGCATTGGTGTGAATGAGAGTCAAGACTAAATAGGGAGGAAGAACCCGCCCCTGGAGTTGACAGGAAGGCAGGCTGTCAATCACACGAATTAACACTTCAAGAACAGAGGCAAACAAGGGCAGAAGACGGGTGTGGTGCAAATACAATTACAGCACCAGAGCCGTGTTCACACATTTAAGCCAAGAACCAAAATGCACCCGCCTCCTGCACCACAGCCCGCGAACAGAGGGTGACGCAGAGACCCACACAGGCAGAGATGTTACAGCGAGCAGTTGGAATCTTGACATATCTAATGATGAAAGAGCTGGGAGTATTTCTGTGACTCACTTAGACTGGATTCACACCTGTGCTTGTTGCCCGTTTGTGGATTCCGTCCATTATTCCGCTTAAAAAACACAGAGAGAAAAGTTCTGCAAGCAGGGCTTTTTTCTTTGCATTTTTCAGGCAGAAGCAATGTGGAAACAGCGGGTAACTGCTTTTTATTAGCGGAATAGGTTCCGTATTTCACGGATTTGTGTGGGATCTATCTTTTCCACAGACCTATTCACCTTGATGGGCGAGTAAGTTCAATGAAAATGGCCCTAACAGTCTGATTCATTAAGAAATAGAGAATGTTCTATTTCTTATGGATCACAGACACCACATGGCTGAGAAGATGGTGTCCCAGTGGATAGCACTATTACCTTGCAACACTGGTGTCCTACACTCACAACACACACCTACATAGAGCTTGTAAGTTTTCCCTGTGATTGTGTGAGTTTCTTGACCTAGTGGATGTTGGGTGCCATGTGGTGGCCATTGACTTCCATTAAAAAAGAACAATACCAATATTTCTCAATGTAAGGTTATGTGCTCTCCTTCAGAGCACCTTCCTCCAATCAAGCACAAAGGAGGCAACACTATCAATATATGTCTATGTGAGTCAGACTGGGGCTTCATGAGACCTGCATTGTGATCTTAAAGGGATTCTATCATTAAAATCACATTTTTTGTAGATCACACGTCAGAATAGCCTTAAGAAAGGTTATTCTTTTCCTACTTTTAGATGTCTTCTCCGCGCCGCCGTTCGGTGGAAATCACGGTTTTCGTCTGTGTGCAAAGGAGTTCTCTCACAGCACTGGGGTGGTTTCCAGCGCTCAAACAGCACTGGGGACGTCCCGAATTCTGCAAGAGAAATCTCCAGTGCCGCCTCCATCTTCTTCAGGAAAGGTCTTTCTGCACGTCTTCTTCCAGAGCTGAGTTCAAACTTCTAGGCCTCGGGCAGAGCCGACTGCGCATGCCCACAGACCACAAGAAATGGCCACTAACACAGCTGTATAAGCAGCCATTTTCTTGTGGCCTGTGGGCATGTGCAGTCGACTCTGCCCGAGGCCTAGAAGTTTGATCCCAGCTCTGGAAGAAGACGTGCAGAGAAGCCATTCCTGAAGAAGATGGAGGTGGCGCTGGAGATCTCTCTCGCAGCATTGGGGACGCCCCCAGTGCTGTTTGAGTGCTGGGGACCGCCCCCAGTGCTGCGAGAGAACTCATTTGCATGCAGATGAAAGCTGGGATTTCTACTGAAATGCAGCGTAGAGAAGACATCTAAAGGTAGGAGAAGAATAGCCTTTCTTAAGGCTATTCCTACGTGTGATTGACAAAAAATGTGACTTTAATGATAGAATCCCTTTAACCTCTTGTTCATTTGGGAAACACTACATGTATCTGCCTCTGGAGGGGAGCACATAACTTCATAATACAGCTGTTGGTAAAATTTTCAATAAAAAAAAAAAGACCGGAGTCCTTCTTTAATTTTAAGACTAATGCAGAATAAATTCATATCAAAACACAACAAATTTAGCAAAATTGTTGAACCGTTAACCCTTGTGTCCTTCATTTAATTTTCTTCATTCTTTTGTGAATATCCATTTCATTACAAAGATGAGTCTAATAAAAAAAATACCAACAGCACAAGCCAGAGCGGACTGTGCATGGGAGACCTCGCCAAGTCTAGGTTAGAAGTCAAATAGCATTTAAAACCTGTTTGATTTATAATATTCATCAGCGTTTTTAAGAATGCTATCGGCAAGAGGAGAGAGGGAGGGGAAAAGAAAAAAACCTTTTCCAGTAAATCGATGTATTTTGCTATAATTTTATTAGGAATATAAAAGAAGCCTTGTGAAAAGTGCTTAGAGCGCAAAAAAAAGAAGTCTAGCGGTGGAAACATTAGTCAGTCTGTATTAGGAATCCCATCCTCACAGTTTTATTGTTACTGTCAGGATGTGAAAGGCAGTGCTTAGAACAAAATAATACATAATGTATTACACCGGCCTAAACATCAGCAGTCATTTTTATTCTAAAATGTAAAAGCTCGAAAAGGGAGGGATGGAAACCAATTGACGGCATTTAGAGAAGCCATAAGAGCAACGAAACCTGGGATGGAGGGAGACGTACAAATTACCATGAGAGAAGTAAAGCAGTTTCCTGACTTAATGGCACACGGGTGTCTTTATTTAAGAGATTATATTGTAAGACCCAGCGTAACGTTTTATTGATGTAAAAACACACATTGTACCTTAATACTTTCCTAATTTCCGAGATGTGTACTATTAGGGTAATTGACTTGTTAGAAGAAGCACCATTTATCCAATGCCATGGGACAATGATTTGCTCATGGAAAAGAACTAAGTAAAACATGGTATTACTGTTAATTACAGAACGGGATGTGATACATTATGATCAGGACGGAAAAGTGTCTCGCTCATTAGATACAGCAGCTCCATCATCACATCAAAGTTGCAAATGAAGAAAAACTTTCATGATTTGATACGGGAGGGGTATCCAGAAATGAGGTCGCTAACTCACTATATGGTGTAGCTAGAATACTACGCAGAGCATTTACAAGTCAGGGTGTCTATTCTTCATACATCACAAGTCATGAGTAAACCTATTAAGGCTAAGGCCCCACATTGCGGAAACACAGCTTTTTTATGCAAATTTTGCTGTGTTTTTTTTTTAGGCAATACAGGGTGGCCATAATATAACCTCAGGTGTTTGGAGTCGTGTGCAGGCTGACCCAATGGACGGAATTGCCTGAAAATTTGTATGTGTGCTAATCAAGGCATGGGGAAATGGACGGCATGAGAAAAATAAATAAAAAAATAACCCTAAAAATCATCACCGACTGCTTCCTTGTGACAATGACACCCGCATGACATTTGCATTAATGTTTCAGGCCAGAGTGGAAGTGGATACCAATTGGCCATGGAATATCCTGTGGAGCAATGAAGTGCATTTTTACCTGAATGGAACGGTCAACACACAGAACTGTCGCATATAGGCCACCGAATTCCCGCGTGCGCTTGAGGGGGTTCCGCTTCATTCGCCCAAGGTGACTGTTTGGTGTGGGTTCACTTCATTGTTCATGAATGAACCGTTCTTTTTCGAAGATTTGGGCCCAACTGGGGTTGCCACCTGTTCTGTCACAGCAGCGAGGTACCGGACAATGCTGGAAACAGTGGTCGTTCCCCAACTCCAACAGCGGCAGTGTCTGCAGACGATCACCTTCATGCAGGATGGAGCCCCTCCTCACATCGCAAATCCTGTGAAAAACACTATTCGTGCACATTTTCCCGATGACAGGATTTTGAGCCGCTCATTCCCTACAGCGTGGCCACCGCGCTCCCTGGATCTCACTCCTTGTGATTTTGGGTTGTGGGGACACTTGAAGGAGCGTGTTTATCGGGGGAATGTCGAAACCCTGCCTGACCTCAAAGACCGCATCACGTTGGAAGTGCGCAGCATCTCATCAGAGATGTTACATGCAAGCGTCGAGCACGTTCTGCAAAGGATGACCATGCTCACCATGCATGATGGTGGCCACATTGAACAGTCATGCTAGTCGGTGGTCCAAATGGGACATCCCCAAGTATCGACAGACGGGTTTTGCGCTGCCCACTCACTGTACAGCGCCACATTATCCCCTGGTGGGGAGTTTTTGAGTTAATCTTTTTTTTTTTTTTTTTTTTTTTTCTCATGCCGTCCGTTTCCCCCGTGCCTTGATTAGCACACATACAAATTTTCAGACAATTCTGTCCATTGGGTCAGCCTGCACACGACTCCAAACACCTGAGGTTATATTATGGCTACCCTGTATATAGAAAGTTCTTATACTTCTACCTTGTGCTCAATCCACTCCTGGCTTTGGCTCAAAAACTGCAGCAAAATCTGTAACAAAAAAAGCTGCATTTTGCAACGTGGGGCCTCAGCCTAAAGGGGTTATGGAGAGAAACAACTGCAAACACCCAATTCCTAGGGAGCACGAAACTCCATAGTGGGGCAAATTTATGATCATGTCTAACAGAAAGACACATAACAAAATATTAGCTGTGCCGTGATTGGTTGCAGATTTCTTTTAGAAATAATGATAAATGTCCCAGTACTGGGTGTTGGGGGGGTGTTTCAGTAACCCAAACGTACAGTGTGTAGTAAACTTGTCTTTCCATGCCCAATATCAGACAAACCATACCTGACATTTTGATCGAATACTACTCGCACATCTCTATGATCACACAGCTTTTTTTGTCAGGCATAAAAAATGCAGCCTAAGGCTAAGGTCTAGAGATGAGCGAACAGTGTTCTATCGAACACATGTTCGATCGGATATCAGGGTGTTCGCCATGTTCGAATCGAATCGAACACCACGTGGTAAAGTGCGCCAAAATTCGATTCCCCTCCCACCTTCCCTGGCGCCTTTTTTGCACCAATAACAGCGCAGGGGAGGTGGGACAGGAACTACGACACCGGGGGCATTGAAAAAAATTGGAAAAAGTCATTGGCTGCCGAAATCAGGTGACCTCCATTTTAGACGAATAGTGGATTTCAAATCCGGGTCATATGAGAATGTGAACTTTGTGACTATGAGACAGGGATAGCTGTACAGGCAGGGATAGCTAGGGATAACCTTTATTTAGGGGGGAATGTTATTAAAAATAACTTTTTGGGGCTCTATCGGGTGTGTAATTGTGATTTTTGTGAGATAAACTTTTTCCCATAGGGATGCATTGGCCAGCGCTGATTGGCCGAATTCCGTACTCTGGCCAATCAGTGCTGGCCAATGCATTCTATTAGCTTGATGAAGCAGAGTGTGCACAAGGGTTCAAGCGCACCCTCGGCTCTGATGTAGCAGAGCCGAGGCTGCACAAGGGTTCAAGCGCACCCTCGGCTCTGATGTAGGAGATCCGAGGGTGCACTTGAACCCTTGTGCACCCTCAGCTCTGCTACATCAGAGCCGAGGGTGCGCTTGAACCCTTGTGCACACTCTGCTTCATCAAGCTAATAGAATGCATTGGCCAGCGCTGATTGGCCAGAGTACGGAACTCGACCAATCAGCGCTGGCTCTGCTGGAGGAGGCGGAGTCTAAGATCGCTCCACACCAGTCTCCATTCAGGTCCGACCTTAGACTCCGCCTCCTCCGGCAGAGCCAGTGCTGATTGGCCGAAGGCTGGTCAATGCATTCCTATGCGAATGCAGACTTAGCAGTGCTGAGTCAGTTTTGCTCAACTACACATCTGATGCACACTCGGCACTGCTACATCAGATGTAGCAATCTGATGTAGCAGAGCCGAGGGTGCACTAGAACCCCTGTGCAAACTCAGTTCACGCTAATAGAATGCATTGGCCAGCGCTGATTGGCCAATGCATTCTATTAGCCCGATGAAGTAGAGCTGAATGTGTGTGCTAAGCACACACATTCAGCACTGCTTCATCACGCCAATACAATGCATTAGCCAGTGCTGATTGGCCAGAGTACGGAATTCGGCCAATCAGCGCTGGCTCTGCTGGAGGAGGCGGAGTCTAAGGTCGGACCTGAATGGAGACTGGTGTGGAGCGATCTTAGACTCCGCCTCCTCCAGCAGAGCCAGCGCTGATTGGTCGAGTTCCGTACTCTGGCCAATCAGCGCTGGCCAATGCATTCTATTAGCCCGATGAAGTAGAGCTGAATGTGTGTGCTTAGCACACACATTCAGCTCTACTTCATCAGGCTAATAGAATACATTGGCCAATCAGCGCTGGCCAATGCATTCTATTAGCTTGATGAAGCAGAGTGTGCACAAGGGTTCAAGCGCACCCTCGGCTCTGATGTAGCAGAGCTGAGGGTGCACAAGGGTTCAAGTGCACCCTCGGCTCTCCTACATCAGAGCCGAGGGTGCGCTTGAACCCTTGTGCAGCCTCAGCTCTGCTACATCAGAGCCGAGGGTGCGCTTGAACCTTTGTGCACACTCTGCTTCATCAAGCTAATAGAATGCATTGGCCAGCGCTGATTGGCCAGAGTACGGAATTCGGCCAATCAGCGCTGGCTCTGCTGGAGGAGGCGGAGTCTAAGATCGCTCCACACCAGTCTCCATTCAGGTCCGACCTTAGACTCCGCCTCCTCCAGCAGAGCCAGCGCTGATTGGCCGAATTCCGTACTCTGGCCAATCAGCACTGGCTAATGCATTGTATTGGCGTGATGAAGCAGTGCTGAATGTGTGTGCTTAGCACACACATTCAGCTCTACTTCATCGGGCTAATAGAATGCATTGGCCAATCAGCGCTGGCCAATGCATTCTATTAGCGTGAACTGAGTTTGCACAGGGGTTCTAGTGCACCCTCGGCTCTGCTACATCAGATTGCTACATCTGATGTAGCAGTGCCGAGTGTGCATCAGATGTGTAGTTGAGCAAAACTGACTCAGCACTGCTAAGTCTGCATTCGCATAGGAATGCATTGGCCAGCCTTCGGCCAATCAGCGCTGGCTCTGCCGGAGGAGGCGGAGTCTAAGGTCGGACCTGAATGGAGACTGGTGTGGAGCGATCTTAGACTCCGCCTCCTCCAGCAGAGCCAGCGCTGATTGGCCGAATTCCGTACTCTGGCCAATCAGCACTGGCTAATGCATTGTATTGGCGTGATGAAGCAGTGCTGAATGTGTGTGCTTAGCACACACATTCAGCTCTACTTCATCGGGCTAATAGAATGCATTGGCCAGCGCTGATTGGCCGAATTCCGTACTCTGGCCAATCAGCACTGGCTAATGCATTGTATTGGCGTGATGAAGCAGTGCTGAATGAGTGTGCTTAGCACACACATTCAGCTCTACTTCATCGGGCTAATAGAATGCATTGGCCAATCAGCGCTGGCCAATGCATTCTATTAGCGTGAACTGAGTTTGCACAGGGGTTCTAGTGCACCCTCGGCTCTGCTACATCAGATTGCTACATCTGATGTAGCAGTGCCGAGTGTGCATCAGATGTGTAGTTGAGCAAAACTGACTCAGCACTGCTAAGTCTGCATTCGCATAGGAATGCATTGGCCAGCCTTCGGCCAATCAGCGCTGGCTCTGCCGGAGGAGGCGGAGTCTAAGGTCGGACCTGAATGGAGACTGGTGTGGAGCTATCTTAGACTCCGCCTCCTCCAGCAGAGCCAGCGCTGATTGGTCGAGTTCCGCACTCTGGCCAATCAGCACTGGCCAATGCATTTCTATGGGGAAAAGTTAGCTTGCGAAAATCGCAAACTGACAGGGATTTCCATGAAATAAAGTGACTTTTATGCCCCCAGACATGCTTCCCCTGCTGTCCCAGTGTCATTCCAGGGTGTTGGTATCATTTCCTGGGGTGTCATAGTGGACTTGGTGACCCTCCAGACACGAATTTGGGTTTCCCCCTTAACGAGTTTATGTTCCCCATAGACTATAATGGGGTTCGAAACCCATTCGAACACACGAACATTGAGCGGCTGTTCGAATCGAATTTCGAACCTCGAACATTTTAGTGTTCGCTCATCTCTACTAAGGTCCCACAGGACGTCCCACAGCAATAAAGCGCTGCGGGGAAAACTGCGGCAGCAACGCATCGTGGTTCTGCCCACAGCTCTTTAAACAGAAAGTTTGCAGCGTTTTCCTCCGCAGACTTTCTGTCACACGCATACCTATGGGGAAACCGCCGACGTTTCCGCAAGTATAATTGACATGCTGCGATTTCTAAAACCGCGTCTGTGTTTACCACAAAGTGGACAAGGGATTCGCTAGGGCCCCAGCCTAAAAAGCTGCTGTCACTCTCTGTGTATGTTGCTCACAGGGGGAGAGGACGTGAGCTTGAAAACGAATCATCAGTGCACAGTTACTGCATGTAAATAACAGGAGCAGCAAGTAAAATAAAGCCAAGCAAAGGGGGTAAATTTATAACCTGGCTGTGGTCGTATTTGCAAATATTTTTTGGAAGCCAGATAACCCCTTTAAATGACTTCTCTCGATTTGGAGCCTATTTGGGAACACCATTGGATATCAAATTAAATCAATGTGAGAAATTTTAGGCATTTTTTTTAAACTGCTTTGGGAGCTGTTTTTGAGGCAGAAAAGCCTCCAAAACAGCTCCAAATGAAGCAGTGTGAATTCACCCTTAACTACTATCACGGTGTCTATCATACACCACTATCATACACATATCATTATGATAGACACCATGATAGTACGTAAGGGTTAACACATTGGTGTCTAACACATGGTGTTTGTTAAACCCACCTTCAGCCATCGGGCCAGGATGACTGTGGGCCCAGGATGACTGTCAATGTGGACTTTTTTATGGGCTTTTTTGTGATTATGTCACATAGTCTTGCTATTTGTATGTACGCATAGCCATGTGTGGCTTGAGATTTCTGACTGGGTGCAGATTCTGTTCCATCACAGTAAGCAGCATTGTACATCTGATCTTCGGCAATTCACCGCTCGAATAGACGTTCGCATGTAACTGCACATATGACCATATATATTTGTATGGATAGAAGGACAACATAGGAGAATCTGAATTTTTTTTTCTTTCTGGATTTCCAGTAAAATCGCTTGGACAGGAATATAACATATAGGAAGGCCTAACTTTAATAAAGGCATTATCCGGCTTGATATATAGAATAGCTTCATAACATGCGGTGTAATCGAAGAAACAAAGGTTGCCTTCGTCTGCTCTTAGAAGTCAATGAAATTTTTTCCTGACAGAAACAAATCATGATCTTTTCTTGTAATACAAGATTGTGATGAACAGTTGAAGTCCGAGTTTTGACTGGGAAGGTAAATATTCCCATGATGTTCTTAAATAGGCTCATTAACATAGTAGGGATAATTACACGGTGAACATGTCGCCAATAACTTCATGCATATGTGCAACGAGCTTCATCAAATATGTATAAGCTCATTATAATCTTACAGGTATTATTTTTAACCTTCACTGAAAGAGGCAATGTTTTCTAAAGCGCAAAACTCTTTTCTAGATATGAATAAATTTGCCAGTAAACAGGGAACAAATTTGAAAAATTTCTACTAATCAAAGAGGATAGGAAAAAAAATTGCAGTCACAGATTTGCGTTAATTCATTTTGAGCGGCTGGCAGACAACCCAATGTGTCCGCTTGCTGAACAAGTCAATTATTTCACGCTCTACCTGATGAGACGAAAATGATAAGAGATGTGATGCTATAAAATATCATATGTGAAATAAGTGTGTTCATTGGATTAATCAATGAACTTTTATGGGAATGCAAGAAATTTAGTACTGACAGGTACACCTAGTCCCTTCCATATAGTGTTTCATCGCTTTGTGAGTACGGCGAGGGTGGAGGTTACATGCTAGAGTAAGGGTATGTTCACATTTAGTGCGTTTGACATCTATTTCTGGTGCAGATTTTGAATTTAACAAATGCCGCACAATGCAGGTCAACGTGTTTTACTAAAAACAAAAATGCAAAAATGTTGCACAATGCAAAGGGTGAAATCAGGGGATCAATAAATCAGAAAGCAACTGAGTGTTCCCGTAAGGTTTCATACACATGGTGTGTTGAGGTTTAACCCTTACAGAACACAGACATTTTTTATTTTTGTGTTTTCGGGATTTTAATCAGAAGCCATAACTTTGTCATTTTTTCATTTACATAGTCATATAAGAGTTTGATCCCTGCGAGACATGTATTTCAAAATGGTACTATTTAATACTCTACAATGGATTGGGAAGCGGGAAAAAAATTCAGGTTGGGGTGGAATTTAAGAAAAAATGCATTTCTACCATTTCCTTATGGGTTTTGGCTTTTATGGCTTTCACTATGCTATAAAAATTACATGTTAGCTTTATTCTTCAAGAGGGTACAATTATGGCGATACACATTTAGGGAGCCTTCACACTGAGTTTACGCTCGCTCATTCTGAACGTAAAACTCATTCAGAGTAAAAAACAGATCCCATTGACTTGAAATCAATGGGAGGCTTTTTTACCTATTGCTTTCAATGTGATTCGCACGTATCACATTGAAAGCAATAGGTAAAAAAGCCTCCTATTGATTTCAATGGGGAGCGCGCGTTGATCTGTTTTTTACGACGCTCACTCTGAATGAGTTTTACCGTCAGACTGAGCGAGCGTAAACTCCGTGTGCAGGCTCCCTTAGGCTAAGCTCCCACAGCAAAAAAGTGCTGCAGGAAAAATCATGGCAGCAACACATTGTGGTTTTTCCTGCATTGATTTTCACAGAAAGTCCTCAGAGAAAGCAGACTTTCTGCTTCCATTATACCTATATAGAAACAGCCAGCATTTCCATAGGTATAACTGACATGCTGCAATTACCAAAACCACAATGTTTTTGGAAATCAAAGCATTTCCATTGGATGTATTTTCTACAATCCCATCCACTTTGCAGTGACTGTTCATGTCATGTGGGGTCGCAGCCTAATATAGATTGTTCATGTTTTCATATCTTTACAAAAATTCAAAATTTTGAAGAAAGAAAAACATTTATTTGATTCTGACATTTGCAACATTTTAGATTTTCAGTGTACAGAGCTGTGTAAGGTGTATTTTTGTATTATTGATACAATGTTGGGTAATCTCTAGAGATGAGCGAACACTAAAATGTTCGAGGTTCGAAATTCGATTCGAACAGCCGCTCACTGTTCGAGTGTTCGAATGGGTTTCGAACCCCATTATAGTCTATGGGGAACATATACTCGTTAAGGGGGAAACCCAAATTCGTGTCTGGAGGGTCACCAAGTCCACTATGACACCCCAGGAAATGATACCAACACCCTGGAATGACACTGGGACAGCAGGGGAAGCATGTCTGGGGGCATAAAAGTCACTTTATTTCATGGAAATCCCTGTCAGTTTGCGATTTTCGCAAGCTAACTTTTCCCCATAGAAATGCATTGGCCAGTGCTGATTGGCCAGAGTACGGAACTCGACCAATCAGCGCTGGCTCTGCTGGAGGAGGCGGAGTCTAAGATCGCTCCACACCAGTCTCCATTCAGGTCCGACCTTAGACTCCGCCTCCTCCGGCAGAGCCAGCGCTGATTGGCCGAAGGCTGGCCAATGCATTCCTATGCGAATGCAGAGACTTAGCAGTGCTGAGTCAGTTTTGCTCAACTACACATCTGATGCACACTCGGCACTGCTACATCAGATGTAGCAATCTGATGTAGCAGAGCCGAGGGTGCACTAGAACCCCTGTGCAAACTCAGTTCACGCTAATAGAATGCATTGGCCAGCGCTGATTGGCCAATGCATTCTATTAGCCCGATGAAGTAGAGCTGAATGTGTGTGCTAAGCACACACATTCAGCTCTACTTCATCGGGCTAATAGAATGCATTGGCCAGCGCTGATTGGCCAGAGTACGGAACTCGACCAATCAGCGCTGGCTCTGCTGGAGGAGGCGGAGTCTAAGATCGCTCCACACCAGTCTCCATTCAGGTCCGACCTTAGACTCCGCCTCCTCCAGCAGAGCCAGCGCTGATTGGCCGAATTCCGTACTCTGGCCAATCAGCACTGGCTAATGCATTGTATTGGCGTGATGAAGCAGTGCTGAATGTGTGTGCTTAGCACACACATTCAGCTCTACTTCATCGGGCTAATAGAATGCATTGGCCAATCAGCGCTGGCCAATGCATTCTATTAGCTTGATGAAGCAGAGTGTGCACAAGGGTTCAAGCGCACCCTCTGCTCTGATGTAGCAGAGCCGAGGGTGCACAAGGGTTCAAGCGCACCCTCGGCTCTGATGTAGCAGAGCCGAGGCTGCACAAGGGTTCAAGTGCACCCTCGGCTCTGCTACATCAGAGCCGAGGGTGCGCTTGAACCCTTGTGCAGCCTCGGCTCTGCTACATCAGAGCCGAGGGTGCGCTTGAACCCTTGTGCACACTCTGCTTCATCAAGCTAATAGAATGCATTGGCCAGCGCTGATTGGCCAATGCATTCTATTAGCCCGATGAAGTAGAGCTGAATGTGTGTGCTAAGCACACACATTCAGCACTGCTTCATCACGCCAATACAATGCATTAGCCAGTGCTGATTGGCCAGAGTACGGAATTCGGCCAATCAGCGCTGGCTCTGCTGGAGGAGGCGGAGTCTAAGGTCGGACCTGAATGGAGACTGGTGTGGAGCGATCTTAGACTCCGCCTCCTCCAGCAGAGCCAGCGCTGATTGGTCGAGTTCCGTACTCTGGCCAATCAGCGCTGGCCAATGCATCCCTATGGGAAAAAGTTTATCTCACAAAAATCACAATTACACACCCGATAGAGCCCCAAAAAGTTATTTTTAATAACATTCCCCCCTAAATAAAGGTTATCCCTAGCTATCCCTGCCTGTACAGCTATCCCTGTCTCATAGTCACAAAGTTCACATTCTCATATGACCCGGATTTGAAATCCACTATTCGTCTAAAATGGAGGTCACCTGATTTCGGCAGCCAATGACTTTTTCCAATTTTTTTCAATGCCCCCGGTGTCGTAGTTCCTGTCCCACCTCCCCTGCACTGTTATTGGTGCAAAAAAGGCGCCAGGGAAGGTGGGAGGGGAATCGAATTTTGGCGCACTTTACCACGCGGTGTTCGATTCGATTCGAACATAGCGAACACCCTGATATCCGATCGAACATGTGTTCGATAGAACACTGTTCGCTCATCTCTAGTAATCTCTGAAGTTTATTCCAATTTTTTTGGGAGGCAAATCCAGGGCCACACCTGTAATGAGGCAAGGTGAGGCGGCCACCTCAGGCGGCTTTTTGGAGGGGGTGACAGCTGTGGCAATTTGATCTTTATTTTACTTTTTTTTTAAACTAGAGTTGGACAGGGCCACTCCGAAAACAAACGCGGCCCTATCCCTGAGCTGGCTTAGACCTCTGCGCCGCAGTGCAGGCGGCGTCATCGTACTTGTGCCATAGACTGCAGACTTCAATAGTTACATTACTATGGCAGGTGTGGAAGCCTTCAGAAAGCTCACAGCAGCCATGGTGATAGGATTGCTCCCTCCAATGTACTGGGGTGGGGTTGGGGGAGACACTCCATCTTAATACAGAAAGTAAAAGAAACCACTTGCATATGACCATGGCATCAGAGTGGTTAGATGCCCGAGATCAGAGTCATTGTCTTGGTACCATGGATATCATGGTACGTATAGAAGTTAATGGCTCCCTAGTATACAACTGCACAGCCTTCCCATACTGCAATACAGTCTACATTATGTGTGCTTCTCCCCTAGAAGCAATGTTTCCACAGTACATACAGCTGCACGACTTGAAGTTCCTGGGCCCACATGCAAAAATATCTAAAGTTTCTTCCAAATATTTGGTGCATGGCCTTTTTGGCACAGCAGATGTATCATACTGTTCCTTTAACCCCCTCTTGGTACTTTTTCTGAAAGTCTGAGTGGAGCTGAGACCATGGCAGAGTAGCCTTTGGGGCCCCCAGGTTCCAGAATCCAGCAGTAGCTGCTACATTTGCACTGCTTATAGTCATGCCCCTCAATATCCATTAGGGCATGATACAAGCTTTTTTCTCTACGATTCATAAGGTATCCAAGAACAAAAAAAACTCCAGTAGATTCCATTTGCACCTCTATAGAGGTCGCCTTACAGCTCTGTTCACAATGAGCCTGTAATACTCCCATGTTCATGAGACCTAAAGTTATAGTAGGAGTTGCTTTTTATGGTGCAGATTTTACTGTGGCTTGGAGTCAAACCTTATATCTACAATGACAAAAGCAGCTTTTCCTCAATGTGGGACCTTAGCCTGAGGCTAAGGCCCCACGGGCCGTAATTGCAGCGCTAATGCGCTGCGGAAAGAACCGCAGCGTGAACGCACTGCAGTTCTTTCCGCAGCGTTTTTAAGAGAAAGTTCACAGAGTTTTCCTCTGTAGACTTTCTCTTAACATTATATCTACGGGAAAGCCGCCGGCGTTTCCGTAGGTATAATTGACATGCTGCGATTTGCAAAGCCGCAACGACTTTGCAAATCGCAGTGTGTCAGTGCTGCGATTTCCTCCGCAAAGTGGGCATGGGATTCGCATGAATCCCATCCACTTTGCCTGCACTGTACAACACCATGATTTTTCCTGCAGCGTCTCCACTGCAGGCAAATCGTGGCGTTTACGTCCCATGGGGCCCCAGTCTTAGACAAGTTTATGAAGCAGGAAACCTTAGCATTCGACCATATATTCAGCCCACTGCTATTCTTTCAAGCCCTTACCTAGATATGTGTGCTTGGCCAAGTGTGCAAGTGTTCTCAACAGGGAGAGGAGAAAAAGGCTAAGTTCAGGCGGAGTATTTTGGACTAGAATCTGAGGCGGAGGCTGCCTCAGATTCTGGTCCAAAGTATAGGGTAGCCGTGACTGGATGCTGGTGCAGTGCACCAGTGGCAAATGAATGGGCCTAGTCAGGAGTGTCTTCAAGCAGATTCGTGAGGCGCAATCAATGAAGAATGACCTTGTCCATTCTTTTTTCCTGGAGCTGGAACAAACTGTTCCCGGAAAAAAGAAACAACCGAATTTGGCCTCAAAATCCTGACCAAAAAACTCTGTGTGAACTCAGCCTGTCCTGATAGGAGCTCATTTCCCATTAAGAACAAAGGGTTCAGCGTGTTGATATTCAACATGCCCAAACCTTTATCCTTCACACATCTGCTATCGAGGGAAAGTCGGATACCACCATACACCTTAGAAGGTCTGTCAGTCCTGGGAAAATGGCAGGTTCAGCCAGCATTTATCCACTGTGTACGGCCACCTTCAAAGCAGTTTAACACTTTCACAAATATGATCTAAACATCTTGTAAGAATACATTCCATTTTACTACAACCCACCCTCAAGATGTCATTGTAAAAAAAAAAAAGACAATCCCTTGATCCAGTAAGTAAACTGTTTCATGTCCTTTACTTACTGGATCAGAAGATTAACTTTCATGCTACACTGATTTCCTATGAAAGGTTAAGAATCACCATAGTCAACAAAAAAAAAATCAATTGGGGCTGTTTTATTATTCCATTTGCACCTGAATTGTGGGGGGTTTTGGTGGTTTCTGAAAATTTTTCTTCATTACTCCATATTTAATATGGTCGTGCGCTATTTTCATAGTTCTCTAATCCGCCATTTCTCAAGACTTTCAATCTAGCCATGGTTTACCTGGCACATAGGTTTAATCCTGATTTAATATTTGCAACTTTATAAGTTTTTTTAATTTTTGTGCAAACACTCCCCACTTCTAATTCTGGTGCCATACCCCTAGAGAACTGCAAAAAAAATTCTGAATCAGTTTGAGACATTTTGATTAAAAAATAAGGAATCATGATATAAGTATTTATTCACGCATACGCATTTTTATTTGTAGATATCATCAGCCAATATACTGATAAACTAGGACCGCCATTTTTTTTTCCCAAAGAAAATTCTTACAATGAAACAAAGAACAAAAAACTTTAAAGGTCAATGTGAATCTCCTCTCAAGTTCTAAGCACTTTTAAGTATTTTTGATATTAATAATAGGTAAGGAGTTCATCAGACATTTCCAACCCTATAGCCCACATCTAATTTTTATGTCGGGTATAAAATAGGCTTAATTATCAGTATCAAAATGTTAATGTGTTATAAAGAGAATTAGGAGATGACATTCTGCAAATATTTTATGAATTAAGTATGAGATAAATATTTTTTCATTATACAGACACAGGGTTATTGTCAGCACATTGCTTACCCCAATATTCTAAAAGGTGAAGTTTGCAAATAGAACGATATTCACCTCCAAATAACAAAATATGTATCTACTTAAAACACAAGTGTTTCTCTTCAAGGAAATGTGTCACTAGAAAATCACAAATTTGCAAATCAAATTTTATGTTAAACATATTTTTAAAGAATTTTTGATGATATCTTTAAAAATTTTCCATGTCACTGTATATGTTTAATAATAATAAATCAGTACTAGTAATAGACTAACCATTGACTATTCTATAAGCTTTTCTTTGCAGCAGTCACCTTATTTAAGACAGATAGGATTACAATAGAAGATAACACCTCTAAAGATAACCTCCATAGTGATACAACATTGCACCCGTTTTTGACAAAGGGCAGCTTAATTTCTCCCCAATCCATACACAGCATGTCTAGAAAATTTTCCCATAGACCTCAATAAGTTGACGCCAGTCTATTGCTGCCTATGTGTTAAGGAATTGCTAGGACAGCAATTCCCCAGTAGCGGCTGGAAACCCTGGAGAAAAGGGCACAAGAGACAGTGAGCCCTAAACTGAAGCCCCCCACTGTCCCTTCCTCTTGCTGGTCCTATCCTAGGTAATAGGTGGCAACTTGGAGACGATCCCTTCCTATATATGTGAAACACAAAACGCAGACAAGACAAACAACAACAAGGGAGGTCAGCTAGACAGGGTACGGTAACAGTCGAGCAATGCAGTGCTAAATCCAAGTCCAAAAGAATAGTCAATAAGGAAAGCCAAGGTCAGAATTAAGAATACAAGTAAATTAACAGCAAGAGAAGCCAGAAAGCATGAGGCAATAGCGAGCACAGTGTGAATATGAGCCAAGCTTAAATAGGGAAGAAGAACCCGCCCTGAAGTTAACAAGTAGACAGGCTGTCAATCACACAAATTAACCACTTCATGAACAGAGGCAAAAAGGGCAGAATACGGGTGTGGTGGAAAGTCAATCACAGAACTAGTGCTGTGTAGAGATGAGCGAACAGTGTTCTATCGAACTCATGTTCGATCGGATATTAGGCTGTTCGGCATGTTCGAATCGAATCGAACACCGCGTGGTAAAGTGCGCCATTACTCGATTCCCCTCCCACCTTCCCTGGCGCCTTTTTTGCTCCAATAACAGCGCTGGGTAGGTGGGACAGGAACTACGACACCGGTGACGTTGAAAAAAGTAGGCAAAACCCATTGGCTGCCGAAAACATGTGACCTCTAATTTAAAAGAACAGCGACGCCCAGCTTCGCGTCATTCTGAGCTTGCAATTCACCGAGGACGGAGGTTTCCGTCCAGCTAGCTAGGGCTTAGATTCTGGGTAGGCAGGGACAGGCTAGGATAGGAAGGAGAAGACAACCAACAGCTCTTGTAAGAGCTAAATTGCAGGGAGAAGCTTGTCAGTGTAACGTGGCACTGACGGGCTCAATCGCCGCAACCCAGCTTTCCCAGGATCCTGAATGGAATACACTGTCAGTGTATTCCCGTATACCCGATATATACCCCGATACCCGTTCCAACGGTGTGCCCCCCCACCTTCACCCCAGAAATACCCTGCAAGTCCCCTAGCAATAGAATTGGGGCTATATACACCCACAATTTTTACTACTGGTATACAGTGCCATTGTCTGACTGGGAATTCAAAGAATATATTGGGAATACAAATACCCTCATTTCTTGCTACTGCCATATAGTGCCAGTTTCTGACTGGTAATTCAAAGAATATATTGGGGTTACGTGCACCCACAATTTTTACTACTGGTATACAGTGCCATTGTCTGACTGGGAATTCAAAGAATATATTGGGAATACAAATACCCTCATTTCTTGCTACTGCCATATAGTGCCAGTGTCTGACTGGGAATTCAAAGAATATATTGGGGTTACGTGCACCCACAATTTTTACTACTGGTATACAGTGCCATTGTCTGACTGGGAATTCAAAGAGTATATTGGGAATACAAATACCCTCATTTCTTGCTACTGCCATATAGTGCCAGTTTCTGACTGGGAATTCAAAGAATATATTGGGGTTACGTGCACCCACAATTTTTACTACTGGTATACAGTGCCATTGTCTGACTGGGAATTCAAAGAATATATTGGGAATACAAATACCCTCATTTCTTGCTACTGCCATATAGTGCCAGTTTCTGACTGGTAATTCAAAGAATATATTGGGGTTACGTGCACCCACAATTTTTACTACTGGTATACAGTGCCATTGTCTGACTGGGAATTCAAAGAGTATATTGGGAATACAAATACCCTCATTTCTTGCTACTGCCATATAGTGCCAGTGTCTGACTGGGAATTCAAAGAATATATTGGGGTTACGTGCACCCACAATTTTTACTACTGGTATACAGTGCCATTGTCTGACTGGGAATTCAAAGAATATATTGGGAATACAAATACCCTCATTTCTTGCTACTGCCATATAGTGCCAGTTTCTGACTGGGAATTCAAAGAATATATTGGGGTTACGTGCACCCACAATTTTTACTACTGGTATACAGTGCCATTGTCTGACTGGGAATTCAAAGAATATATTGGGGTTATAAATACCCTCATTTCTTGCTACTGCCATATAGTGCCAGTTTCTGACTGGTAATTCAAAGAATATATTGGGGTTACGTGCACCCACAATTTTTACTACTGGTATACAGTGCCATTGTCTGACTGGGAATTCAAAGAATATATTGGGGTTATAAATACCCTCATTTCTTGCTACTGCCATATAGTGCCAGTTTCTGACTGGTAATTCAAAGAATATATTGGGGTTACGTGCACCCACAATTTTTACTACTGGTATACAGTGCCATTGTCTGACTGGGAATTCAAAGAGTATATTGGGAATACAAATACCCTCATTTCTTGCTACTGCCATATAGTGCCAGTGTCTGACTGGGAATTCAAAGAATATATTGGGGTTACGTGCACCCACAATTTTTACTACTGGTATACAGTGCCATTGTCTGACTGGGAATTCAAAGAGTATATTGGGAATACAAATACCCTCATTTCTTGCTACTGCCATATAGTGCCAGTTTCTGACTGGGAATTCAAAGAATATATTGGGGTTACGTGCACCCACAATTTTTACTACTGGTATACAGTGCCATTGTCTGACTGGGAATTCAAAGAATATATTGGGGTTATAAATACCCTCATTTCTTGCTACTGCCATATAGTGCCAGTTTCTGACTGGGAATTCAAAGAATATATTGGGGTTACGTGCACCCACAATTTTTACTACTGGTATACAGTGCCATTGTCTGACTGGGAATTCAAAGAATATATTGGGGTTATAAATACCCTCATTTCTTGCTACTGCCATATAGTGCCAGTTTCTGACTGGTAATTCAAAGAATATATTGGGGTTACGTGCACCCACAATTTTTACTACTGGTATACAGTGCCATTGTCTGACTGGGAATTCAAAGAGTATATTGGGAATACAAATACCCTCATTTCTTGCTACTGCCATATAGTGCCAGTTTCTGACTGGGAATTCAAAGAATATATTGGGGTTACGTGCACCCACAATTTTTACTACTGGTATACAGTGCCATTGTCTGACTGGGAATTCAAAGAGTATATTGGGAATACAAATACCCTCATTTCTTGCTACTGCCATATAGTGCCAGTTTCTGACTGGGAATTCAAAGAATATATTGGGGTTACGTGCACCCACAATTTTTACTACTGGTATACAGTGCCATTGTCTGACTGGGAATTCAAAGAGTATATTGGGAATACAAATACCCTCATTTCTTGCTACTGCCATATAGTGCCAGTTTCTGACTGGGAATTCAAAGAATATATTGGGGTTACGTGCACCCACAATTTTTACTACTGGTATACAGTGCCAATTTCTAACTAGGAATTCAAAATGCGCAAGGCTCCCGGAAAGGGACGTGGACGAGGCCGTGGGCGAGGTCGGGGGAATGGTTCTGGGGAGCAAGGTAGCAGTGAAGCCACAGGGCGTCCTGTGCCTACTCCTGTGGGGCAGCAAGCATTGCGCCACTCCACAGTGCCAGGGTTGCTTGCCACATTAACTAAACTGCAGGGTACAAACCTTAGTAGGCCCGAGAACCAGGAACAGGTCTTGCAATGGCTGTCAGAGAACGCTTACAGCACATTGTCCAGCAGCCAGTCAGACTCTGCCTCCTCTCCTCCTATTACCCAACAGTCTTGTCTTCCTTCCTCCCAAAATTCCGAAGCTTTACAGAACAATAACCCAAACTGTCCCTGCTCCCCAGAGCTGTTCTCCGCTCCTTTCATTGTCCCTCAACCTGCCTCTCCACGTCACGATTCCACGAACCTAACAGAGGAGCATCTGTATCCAGATGCTCAAACACTAGAGTCTCCTCCATCTCCGTTCGATTTGGTGGTGGATGACCAGCAACCCACCCTCATCGACGATGATGTGACGCAGTTGCCGTCAGGGCATCCAGTTGACCGGCGCATTGTGCGGGAGGAGGAGATGAGACAGGAGTTGGAAGAGGAAGTGGTGGATGATGAGGACACTGACCCGACCTGGACAGGGGGGATGTCAAGCGGGGAAAGTAGTGTGGATGTTGAGGCAGGTGCAGCACCAAAAAGGGTAGCTAGAGGCAGAGGCAGAGGTCAGCAGCTTAGGCGAAGCCAGGCCACACCCGGAATCTCCCAAGATGTTCCAGTTCGTACCCAGCCCCGAAAAACTCCCACCTCGAGGGCACGTTTCTCGAAGGTGTGGAGTTTTTTCAAGGAATGCGCCGAGGACAGATATAGTGTTGTCTGCACAATTTGCCTCTCGAAATTGATTAGGGGCTCTGAGAAGAGCAACCTGTCCACCACTTCAATGCGCCGTCATTTGGAATCCAAGCACTGGAATCAGTGGCAGGCAGCAACGGCAGGACAAAGGCCGACTGCCGTTCACGCCACTGCCACTGCCTCTGCCTCTGCCTCTGCCACTGCCACTGCTGACTGTGCTGGCGATGCACTCCAGAGGACGAGCCAGGACACCACTTCATCTGCCTCCGCCACTTTGTTGACTTCTACCTCATCCTCCCCTGGTCCTGTCTTATCTCCTTCTCCTGCACCATCAAAGGCACCATCAGGCGTTTCTTTACAACAACCCACCATCTCTCAGACATTGGAGCGGCGGCAGAAATACACTGCTAACCACCCACACGCGCAAGCCTTGAACGCCAACATCGCTAAACTGCTGGCCCAGGAGATGTTGGCGTTCCGGCTTGTTGAAACTCCCGCCTTCCTGGACCTGATGGCAACTGCGGCACCTCGCTATGCCGTCCCTAGCCGTCACTACTTCTCCCGGTGTGCCGTCCCCGCCTTGCACCAGCACGTGTCACTCAACATCAGGCGGGCCCTTAGTTCCGCGCTTTGCACAAAGGTCCACTTGACCACCGACGCGTGGACAAGTGCATGCGGACAGGGACGCTACATTTCACTGACGGCACACTGGGTGAATGTAGTTGAGGCTGGGACTGCTTCCCAAACTGGCCCGGTGTACCTCGTCTCCCCGCCTAACATTCCTGGCAGGGACACGAGAAGAACACCCCCCTCCTCCTCCTCCTCTACCGCCTCCTCCTCCGCCACCGCCTCCTCCTCCGCCACCGCCTCCTCCTCCGCTGTTAGATTGACCCCAGCTACGAGTTGGAAACGTTGCAGCACTGGCGTTGGTAGACGTCAGCAGGCTGTGCTGAAGCTGATCAGCTTGGGGGACAGACAGCACACTGCCTCCGAGGTGAGGGATGCCCTCCTCGATGAGACGGCAATATGGTTTGAGCCGCTGCACCTGGGCCCAGGCATGGTCGTTTGTGATAACGGCCGGAACCTGGTAGCAGCTCTGGAGCTTGCCGGACTCCAACATGTTCCATGCCTGGCCCACGTCTTCAACCTAGTGGTGCAACGTTTCCTAAAGAGCTACCCCAATGTTCCAGAGCTACTGGTGAAAGTGCGGCGCATGTGCGCCCACTTTCGCAAGTCGACAGTAGCCGCTGCTAGCTTAAAATCTCTCCAGCAACGCCTGCATGTGCCACAACACCGGCTTTTGTGCGACGTCCCCACACGCTGGAACTCAACGTTTCAGATGTTGAATAGAGTGGTTGAGCAGCAGAGACCTTTGATGGAATACCAGCTACAAAACCCTAGGGTGCCACAAAGTCAGCTGCCTCAGTTTCACATCCATGAGTGGCCATGGATGAGAGACCTTTGTGACATCCTACGGGTCTTTGAGGAGTCCACAAGGAGGGTGAGCTCTGAGGATGCGATGGTGAGCCTTACAATCCCGCTCTTGTGTGTTCTGAGAGAATCCCTGATTGACATCAGGGATAACTCAGATCACACAGAGGAGTTAGGGATAGCATCCGATCCGTCACAGCTGGAGAGTAGGTCCACACATCTGTCCGCTTCACTGCGTTTAATGGAGGAGGAGGAGGAGGAGGAGGAGGAAGAAGAGTTGTCCGATGATGTGATGGTGATACAGGAGGCTTCCGGGCAACTTCGAATCGTCCCATTGTTGCAGCGCGGATGGGTAGACATGGAGGATGAGGAGGAAATGGAGATTGAACTTTCCGGTGGGGCCAGAGGAGTCATGCCAACTAACACTGTGGCAGACATGGCTGAGTTCATGTTGGGGTGCTTTACAACCGACAAGCGTATTGTCAAAATCATGGAGGACAACCAGTACTGGATCTTTGCTATCCTTGACCCCCGGTATAAAAACAACATCTCGTCTTTTATTCCGGTAGAGGGGAGGGCCAATCGCATCAATGCTTGCCACAGGCAATTGGTGCAGAATATGATGGAGATGTTTCCAGCATGTGACGTTGGCGGCAGGGAGGGCAGTTCCTCCAGTAGGCAACCAAGTTCTCACCGGTCCACACAAACGAGGGGCACACTGTCTAAGGTCTGGGACACCTTGATGGCACCCCCTCGCCAAAGTGCCGCCACGGAGGGTCCTAGTGTCACCAGGCGTGAGAAGTATAGGCGCATGTTGCGGGAATACCTTTCCGACCACAGCCCTGTCCTCTCCGACCCCTCTGCGCCCTACACGTATTGGGTGTCGAAGTTGGACCTGTGGCTTGAACTTGCCCTATATGCCTTGGAGGTGCTGTCCTGTCCTGCCGCCAGCGTCCTATCTGAGAGGGTGTTCAGTGCAGCCGGTGGCATCATCACTGACAAGCGCACCCGTCTGTCAGCTGAGAGTGCCGACCGGCTCACTTTGATAAAAATGAACCACCACTGGGTAGAGCCGTCATTTTTGTGCCCACCTGTGTAAAGCACCCCAACATGAAACTCCATGTCTGTACTCAACCTCTCCAATTCCTCCGCATCCTCATACTCATCCACCATAAGCGTTGCACAATTCTGCTAATACTAGGCTCCCTCCACCCTGATTTCCCCCAACTCTGCTGGTTAGAGGCTCCCTCCACCATGAATTGGTCCAAACTGGGCTGGTTAGAGGCTCCCTCCACCATGAATTTCCCAAAACTTGGCTGTTTAGAGGCTCCCTCCACCATTAATTGGTCCAAACTGGGCTGGTTAGAGGCTCCCTCTACCATGAATTTGCCCAAACTGGGGTGGTTAGAGGCTCCCTCCACCATTAATTGGTCCAAACTGGGCTGGTTAGAGGCTCCCTCCACAATTAATTGGTCCAAACTGGGCTAATTAGAGGCTCCCTCCACCATGAATTGGTCCAAACTGGGTTTTTTAGAGGCTCCCTCCACCATGAATTTCCCAAAACTTGGCTGTTTAGAGGCTCCCTCCACCATGAATTGGTCCAAACTGGGCTGGTTAGAGGCTCCCTCCACCATGAATTTCCCAAAACTTGGCTGTTTAGAGGCTCCCTCCACCATTAATTGGTCCAAACTGGGCTGGTTAGAGGCTCCCTCCACCATGAATTTGCCCAAACTGGGCTGTTTAGAGGCTCCCTCCACCATGAATTTGCCCAAACTGGGGTGGTTAGAGGCTCCCTCCACCATGAATTGGTCCAAACTGGGCTGGTTAGAGGCTCCCTCCACCATGAATTTGCCCAAACTGGGGTGGTTAGAGGCTCCCTCCACCATTAATTGGTCCAAACTGGGCTGGTTAGAGGCTCCCTCCACCATTAATTTGTCCAAACTGGGCTGGTTAGAGGCTCCCTCCACCATGAATTTGCCCAAACTGGGCTGTTTAGAGGCTCCCTCCACCATGAATTGGTCCAAACTGGGCTGGTTAGAGGCTCCCTCCACCATGAATTTCCCAAAACTTGGCTGTTTAGAGGCTCCCTCCACCATTAATTGGTCCAAACTGGGCTGGTTAGAGGCTCCCTCCACCATGAATTTGCCCAAACTGGGCTGTTTAGAGGCTCCCTCCACCATGAATTTGCCCAAACTGGGCTGTTTAGAGGCTCCCTCCACCATGAATTGGTCCAAACTGGGCTGGTTAGAGGCTCCCTCCACCATGAATTTCCCAAAACTTGGCTGTTTAGAGGCTCCCTCCACCATTAATTGGTCCAAACTGGGGTGGTTAGAGGCTCCCTCCACCATTAATTGGTCCAAACTGGGCTGGTTAGAGGCTCCCTCCACAATTAATTGGTCCAAACTGGGCTAATTAGAGGCTCCCTCCACCATGAATTGGTCCAAACTGGGTTTTTTAGAGGCTCCCTCCACCATGAATTTCCCAAAACTTGGCTGTTTAGAGGCTCCCTCCACCATGAATTGGTCCAAACTGGGCTGGTTAGAGGCTCCCTCCACCATGAATTTCCCAAAACTTGGCTGTTTAGAGGCTCCCTCCACCATTAATTGGTCCAAACTGGGCTGGTTAGAGGCTCCCTCCACCATGAATTTGCCCAAACTGGGCTGTTTAGAGGCTCCCTCCACCATGAATTGGTCCAAACTGGGCTGGTTAGAGGCTCCCTCCACCATGAATTTCCCAAAACTTGGCTGTTTAGAGGCTCCCTCCACCATTAATTGGTCCAAACTGGGCTGGTTAGAGGCTCCCTCCACCATTAATTGGTCCAAACTGGGCTGGTTAGAGGCTCCCTCCACCATGAATTTGCCCAAACTGGGCTGTTTAGAGGCTCCCTCCACCATGAATTGGTCCAAACTGGGCTGGTTAGAGGCTCCCTCCACCATGAATTTCCCAAAACTTGGCTGTTTAGAGGCTCCCTCCACCATTAATTGGTCCAAACTGGGCTGGTTAGAGGCTCCCTCCACCATGAATTTGCCCAAACTGGGGTGGTTAGAGGCTCCCTCCACCATTAATTGGTCCAAACTGGGCTGGTTAGAGGCTCCCTCCACAATTAATTGGTCCAAACTGGGCTAATTAGAGGCTCCCTCCACCATGAATTGGTCCAAACTGGGTTTTTTAGAGGCTCCCTCCACCATGAATTTGCCCAAACTGGGCTGTTTAGAGGCTCCCTCCACCATGAATTGGTCCAAACTGGGCTGGTTAGAGGCTCCCTCCACCATGAATTTCCCAAAACTTGGCTGTTTAGAGGCTCCCTCCACCATTAATTGGTCCAAACTGGGCTGGTTAGAGGCTCCCTCCACCATGAATTTGCCCAAACTGGGCTGGTTAGAGGCTCCCTCCACCATGAATTTCCCAAAACTTGGCTGTTTAGAGGCTCCCTCCACCATTAATTGGTCCAAACTGGGCTGGTTAGAGGCTCCCTCCACCATGAATTTGCCCAAACTGGGGTGGTTAGAGGCTCCCTCCACCATTAATTGGTCCAAACTGGGCTGGTTAGAGGCTCCCTCCACAATTAATTGGTCCAAACTGGGCTAATTAGAGGCTCCCTCCACCATGAATTGGTCCAAACTGGGTTTTTTAGAGGCTCCCTCCACCATGAATTTCCCAAAACTTGGCTGTTTAGAGGCTCCCTCCACCATGAATTGGTCCAAACTGGGCTGGTTAGAGGCTCCCTCCACCATGAATTTCCCAAAACTTGGCTGTTTAGAGGCTCCCTCCACCATTAATTGGTCCAAACTGGGCTGGTTAGAGGCTCCCTCCACCATGAATTTGCCCAAACTGGGCTGTTTAGAGGCTCCCTCCACCATGAATTGGTCCAAACTGGGCTGGTTAGAGGCTCCCTCCACCATGAATTTCCCAAAACTTGGCTGTTTAGAGGCTCCCTCCACCATTAATTGGTCCAAACTGGGCTGGTTAGAGGCTCCCTCCACCATTAATTGGTCCAAACTGGGCTGGTTAGAGGCTCCCTCCACCATGAATTTGCCCAAACTGGGCTGTTTAGAGGCTCCCTCCACCATGAATTGGTCCAAACTGGGCTGGTTAGAGGCTCCCTCCACCATGAATTTCCCAAAACTTGGCTGTTTAGAGGCTCCCTCCACCATTAATTGGTCCAAACTGGGCTGGTTAGAGGCTCCCTCCACCATGAATTTGCCCAAACTGGGGTGGTTAGAGGCTCCCTCCACCATTAATTGGTCCAAACTGGGCTGGTTAGAGGCTCCCTCCACAATTAATTGGTCCAAACTGGGCTAATTAGAGGCTCCCTCCACCATGAATTGGTCCAAACTGGGTTTTTTAGAGGCTCCCTCCACCATGAATTTGCCCAAACTGGGCTGTTTAGAGGCTCCCTCCACCATGAATTGGTCCAAACTGGGCTGGTTAGAGGCTCCCTCCACCATGAATTTCCCAAAACTTGGCTGTTTAGAGGCTCCCTCCACCATTAATTGGTCCAAACTGGGCTGGTTAGAGGCTCCCTCCACCATGAATTTGCCCAAACTGGGCTGGTTAGAGGCTCCCTCCACCATGAATTTCCCAAAACTTGGCTGTTTAGAGGCTCCCTCCACCATTAATTGGTCCAAACTGGGCTGGTTAGAGGCTCCCTCCACCATGAATTTGCCCAAACTGGGGTGGTTAGAGGCTCCCTCCACCATTAATTGGTCCAAACTGGGCTGGTTAGAGGCTCCCTCCACAATTAATTGGTCCAAACTGGGCTAATTAGAGGCTCCCTCCACCATGAATTGGTCCAAACTGGGTTTTTTAGAGGCTCCCTCCACCATGAATTTGCCCAAACTGGGCTGTTTAGAGGCTCCCTCCACCATGAATTGGTCCAAACTGGGCTGGTTAGAGGCTCCCTCCACCATGAATTTCCCAAAACTTGGCTGTTTAGAGGCTCCCTCCACCATTAATTGGTCCAAACTGGGCTGGTTAGAGGCTCCCTCCACCATTAATTGGTCCAAACTGGGCTGGTTAGAGGCTCCCTCCACCATTAATTGGTCCAAACTGGGCTGGTTAGAGGCTCCCTCCACCATTAATTGGTCCAAACTGGGCTGTTTAGAGGCTCCCTCCACCATTAATTGGTCCAAACTGGGCTGGTTAGAGGCTCCCTCCACCATGAATTTGCCCAAACTGGGCTGTTTAGAGGCTCCCTCCACCATGAATTGGTCCAAACTGGGGTGGTTAGAGGCTCCCTCCACCATTAATTGGTCCAAACTGGGCTGGTTAGAGGCTCCCTCCACCATTAATTGGTCCAAACTGGGCTGGTTAGAGGCTCCCTCCACCATGAATTTGCCCAAACTGGGCTGGTTAGAGGCTCCCTCCACCATGAATTGGTCCAAACTGGGTTTTTTAGAGGCTCCCTCCACCATGAATTTGCCCAAACTGGGCTGGTTAGAGGCTCCCTCCACCATGAATTGGTCCAAACTGGGGTTTTTAGAGGCTCCCTCCACCATGAATTTGCCCAAACTCTGCTGGTTAGAGGCTCAATCCACCCTGATTTTCAAAACAAATGTTGGTGCCAACCTCAACTTACTACAAGGGCCAAATTCACTGCTGGTGACAAGCTCTCCTCACTGCAAGTGCCAAATACACATGTTTCAAGGTGTTTTCCTACTGTCAGAGAGGTGGTATTGAGTGTGTAAAGTGTGTAGTTGTTAGGCTGTGATGTTGGGGTAATAGAGGGTCTTTGGTGTGTTAGATGCCCCCAGACATGCTTCCCCTGCTGTCCCAGTGTCATTCCAGAGGTGTTGGCATCATTTCCTGGGGTGTCATAGTGGACTTGGTGACCCTCCAGACACGGATTTGGGTTTCCCCCTTAACGAGTATCTGTTCCCCATAGACTATAATGGGGTTCGAAACCCGTTCGAACACACGAACATTGAGCGGCTGTTCGAATCGAATTTCGAACCTCGAACATTTTAGTGTTCGCTCATCTCTAGTGCTGTGTTCACGCAGTGCAACCAAAAACTTTAAGCAAGGAACCAAACTGCACACGCCTCTTGCACAGCCGCATGCGAGCAGAGGGTGGCGCAGTGACCCGAACAGGCAGAGATGTTACACTATGGTTATGAGTCTACTGTAAAGCATATGCCTAAATACAGGTGAAAAGCCTAGGCAAGAAGGCAGCCTCCATTAATATGTACAGAAAATAAGTTAATAAAATCTACAAACAGCTTAGGAAAATATAATAGGTTTTCGTTTTCGTTTGGTTTTATTAAGTAAACGAATAAATAAATAAATAAATAAACAAACAATTATACATTCCCTTTAGGTTTTAACCTTCATAGCAGGAAATTCAGTACAAGTTCAAAGTCTGGAGATTTCATTCTCCGTCGACGTTTGGCTTGGAGTAGCCTCCCCAAAATATTGGACACACTGACCCAGATTTAATAATAGCTAGACAATGTGTTCTTAAGAAAATGCAAGATTTTTATAACTATGACTGATGTAGGATGATAAATTCTTACACTGTCTAGAATACATGTATATATTATATTAGTTGGCTTGCTTTCACTGTGCATTTTGGATGCATTTAGAGCCGTGCCCCTTTATTAAGAAGCCATGCCCAAATGTCTAAAAGGTTGCTAAATTTTTTGATCTAAACTGGATATACTAGGTTGCATCTTGACATGCCCAACATGCGCCTATGATGTGTCACATATATGCCATAAAGTAGTTCTAACCACAATAGTAAGTCTGCCCAAATCTATTCAGGAGTAACAATAGCTGGATAAGTCAATCATGCCACCATTTTAAAACAATTTTCAAGAAAGTTTCAAGTTGTAAAGTGAATGCCTTGACCCCACAACAGTGAAGTCACAGACACAATGTGTGACAACTACTGGATACTTAAATACAAGGGCATTACAGTTACATTTCTATAGGTAGCCTTTAGCTTTAGTTGTACTGTAGATGGATGAAAACCCATCTACTCCCCAAGTACTTGCAAATGATCATGTAACGTTACCTACCCTACTATGGGATGGGTACTAGTCATCCTATTGTTTTATTGGTCTATATGCCATATAAGTAGTCACTAATTTATAGCAAGCCTAAGGGAAATTGTTTCACTCAATACTAAGGTTGAGCCGGTCTTGAGATTTCAGGATCGTTTTTAAAATCCGATTTCCGATCATTTTCAATTTGAACCCGATCCTGATCCCAATTCCAATCCCAATGCAAGTTAATGGGATTTGTTTTAATAATCGAAGATCAGATTTTAAAAACGATCCTGTTCACTACACAGCATGGAGTCTAAAAATTGAATGCTTTAATTGTTAGACTCCACGCTGTGTAGTGATTAAAAAAAAATCCTCTGGCTACTTAGTCCCCCCTGGTGTCCACTTACCTGAACAGAAGCCCCGGCCTACATGAGCTTTCCCAACAAAAGTGTTTTGACAACAGATGCTTAGCCGGCTTCTCTAGGTTTAGCCCTACTGAAGACGACTTATCAACTGTAAATTTTACCACATAGGACATTGCATTAAGGAATTAAGATAAATATTATCCAATAATCTGCTAATCAAATGTCTTTGATTAATTGATCATTGATAAGTGTGACCACCTCTGTGATAGCAGAAGATTTGGCAGTTTGCTGGTCTAGATCAACACAATGCCAAGAAACAAAGACATCAGTGATGATGAGGAGTAAATGGAGGAGCTCATCACTCTGGAGAGGGTTAGGAAGTTGCTTCCAAACAATCTAAAGTCTATCATTCTACAATAAGTAGCATTGGAAACCAATCGAAGCAGTTGACAATCTTCCCAGGAATTAATGTTAACAATTAAGTCTAACTAAATCTAGACTCTGCAGGTCTCAGAATATTAACAGTTCAGGTTCATGAGAATACATTTTGTAAAACAAGAAACAAGCATGGCTTGTTGGGAAAGGTTACCAGGAGAAAGTCTCTTCTTTCTAAAAAGAACATCGTAGCATGACTTAAGCTTGCAAGTTTGCATCTGAACAAACCACAAAACCTCCGGAGCAATGGAGGCATAATGGCCGTAAAAAAAAGAATCAAGGTGTTGCAATGAGCCAAAGTTCAAATCTCAACCCAGGCAGAGAAAGAGTTAGACATAAGTGAACACCCACAAACCTCAAAGAGTGAATGAGGCAACAATGTATTCAATTCTTTCAGAACAATGTGAGGCTAGATTTATATCTGAGCTGGAATCTCTTATGGAGACTCCACTGCAGAAACAGCCAAAAATCAGGGGAGAGAAAAGTCCTGTACAGAAGACTTTTCTCTCCGCCAGTTTTAGTATACAAACATCAGAAACCAGATGGACACCATTATAGTCTATGGGGCCTGTGGGTGTCTGCGGGTAACCACTGTTGTAGCGGTCCGGCTCTCCATTGATCAGCTACCCTGGCAGAGCTAATCAACAGAGACACATACACAGATATGAAGTTAGCCTGAGAGACTGACAAAGTCGTACAGTAAACAATTACTTCAAGTTATTGCTGCTAATGGTGGATTCTACAAGCTGCAGTTTCATGGGGTACACTTAGTTGTTGACACATGGTTTTTCCATTTTGGCTTAATTTTTGTTAAATAAATAATGAAATCATTAGGTCTGATTGTTTGTATGAGGTTGGACTTGCCCAATTTTAAGACCATCTAAGGACCAGATGCTAATAGGGTTGAACCGATCTTGACTTTTCAGGATCGATTTTGAAATCCGATTTACAATCATTTTTCATTCGAACCCGATCTCGAACCCAATTCCGATCCCAATGCAAGTCAATGGGATTTTTTTACTAATCGGAGATCGGATTTTAAAAACGATCCTATTCACTACACAGCATGGAATCTAAAAATTGAACGCTTTAATTGTTAGAATCCACGCTGTGTAGTGATTTTTTTTAATCACTAAGAAGCCAGAGGATTTTTTTTTAATCCTCTGGCTACTTAGTCCCCCCTGGTGTCCACTTACCTGCACAGATCGCTGGTCTGGTCACCACTGTTCTCGGTCCTCTTCGTCTCGCTGCCCCCGCCTCCCAGGTTAGTGTTACAGACCTAGGAAGAAGGCAGGGCTTGTGGCTTAGGAGAGTGTGGGCGGGTATTGGGAGGGGAGGCGTCACATGACGTCTCCCCAATAATCCTCGATCTCGATCCCACCTAAAAAGATCGTGTTCGGAATTCCGATTGCGATCGTGAAGTTTACTTTAGTTTAAGTTTCGCCGATCGGAATACGATCTTTTCCGAACACGATTGCTCAACCCCAATACTGATCCTAATATTTTAAACATAGAGAAGCAATACCACAAAATAACCATCCTATTGTATACTGCCAATGAATTATATTACATCTTCTGATGCTGCTGATTTCTGTTTATTAAGCTTTTTAGAGAGGACGCGCAGGGTGAATCGCTCCATCAGTGAAGCTCAACCTGTAGCATGTTCTTCTGGAAGCTGCTATTGCAAAACCCACTTGAATTCAAGTGTTTTTTGCAGGGGCGCATTTGCAGGAATCGCCACGTCTCCCACAGCTTTCAACCTTTGCTTTGTATCAGAGGATAAAAACCATTTGTAAAACCTGCAGTAGCAATTGGGAGGCTTCAGTATTAAATCTTCGAATTTAGTGAAATATAAATGAAATAGAAGTGAAATATAATCCACTATGTACATCACAATAGTAGATAATAGATTTTAGACTGCTGAAGTGGCAGATTCTGGACTGTCTGCTGATGTTTGGTCATACATAAACCTATAATAGTTTGTCCCATACAGTCGACCATCAGCTAAAGTTGCTCAGACCCAAAATCTGTTGTGTTGGATTTTTCTGCCATCTGTTTTCAGTGATCTGCGTATGGTCTAGACTGACAAACCTCTTGGCGATTTTTGCATTGAGGCATTCAGGCTAACATATTCACAAAGTGTCATTCATCTGTTGAATTTCCAGGTATCTGGGATAGTGAAACATTATTTGCAGTGGCGTAACTAGGAATGGCGGGGCCCCATGGCGAACTTTTGACATGGGCCCTCCCCCGACCACCTTCTTCCCCCTCCCTTCCCCCAACTGCCTTTCCAGACACCATAGTATAATAATCATGGGAGGATACAAACATAAAAAACACTGTTAGTTACCTCTCCTGGGCTCCGGCGCACTCCGCGCTGATGTCAGTCATCTTCAATGATGGAAGTGTCGGGGCTTGCGTCCTTATGCGTCTCGCACATCACACAGATAGACCTGAAGCCTTCCAGAGCCAGGAGAGATAAGTAACAGTGTTTTTTATGTCAACCTCACCTCCTCTGGGCCTCCAATCATTACACTCGTGGGGTCTGAAAAGACCCCCTGAGTATAATGATAGTGTATATGGGGTTGCAGGCCCGCCACCTCACTTACCAATCCTAGATCCTGCCAGGAAGCGCCACTGGTCGTGAGCAGGAGCGGGGATCGGCAAGTAAACAAGGCCCGTCCAGCAGGTAACGTGCTACCAAAAAACAAATAAATAAATCTGCAGCTGTAGTGGTTTCCGCTGGGCCCCCTAAGGTCCCGGTCCATGTGGAAGCCGCTGCCGTTGCTGATGATTATTTGGAAGGTTTCCGGTGGTTCACGTGTTGGTCATATGATCAACCAACCATAGTTCACTTCAGATGAGCAATAGCAGTCCAAACTCTAATGTATATGTCCAGCTTTATCCTCCTATAAATATGTGACTACTAACTTGGTGATCTTCTATCCAGTATGACTCCAGCTTTTAGCAAGTTCAGCCCTTTCCCCTCATCTTACATAGAGGTGTACCTTATGGTCATGAAAGGCTATTTTGGTTGAAATAATGTAGTTGCATACCCAAGCACTTTGTATTCGCCATGTTTTTGGACGGCAATAATACCAGGATTATCAAGAGGCGTAAGATGAACAAGAAATGCCATATAAACCTATTATATTCAATTATTGCTAATTTAAAATGTGTGCGACGTCTCCTCTGAGTGTAAAAAAATAAAAATCCTTTTGATTTTTAAACATAACATCTGTTTCGTGTAATTCCTCTGAATAGCTTTAATACTGTCTATTACTTGCTTTACGGAGCAAATGATTAATTCCCAGTAAGGTTAGTAATTATTCCATTATAAAAATGGAGATGTAAGAAGATGAAAACCACAAGAATGATGAAGCAAACCTTAGAGGAGTGGATTGTAGGATAAGTCCCTTGTCGCTGGTAGAACATGTGCATTACTGATCAATGTGGTTAAAGCGCATGGAGAAGAAAACAACTTTCTACAATTTCTTATTCTTTCCAAGACTCGGTTGTTTAAGAAATTCAGTAGTCTGACCAGACATATAGGTCATTTACAGTATTTCCTATCTTCCAGCACGCAACAGAACAGATATAGTAAACTGTGTATAAGTGTATAACCACATAGGTCATACTCCATCTCTCTGTGGCAGAACTCTGAAACTAAAGCCCGGAATTATGCTGTGGTTTGACCAGAGCTGCGATTCCCAACTGGGGTACTGCAGAAACCAGGGTTACCATGGAAACTTGCCAGGGGTGCTGCAACACTTTGGTGAGAAGAAGACTGTGTCATCATTCAACATTATCTGTGTCCTTAGGGCACAGATACTTTAAAGACAGTGGTGAGCGAGAAGCTTTAGGCTTTCTGCTCCACCATTCAGGCAGCAGCTATTAATGTCTGCGGCTCAGTGCAGACCTGCTGCATCAAGCCAGAGACCAGAGGAATAGATCCGGAAAGAGACTGGGGGGAACAACGATGGGTAAGTGTTACAGTGTTACAACAATTTCTCATATATATATATATATATATATATATATATATATATATATATATATATACAGTATATATATATATATATATATATATATATATATATATGGCACAGACTTGCTATTGGAGAGCATTATTACTTTTCTGGGGACAACTAGGGAGCATTATTATGGGTCTGAGGCCACTTAACATGTTTTTAGGTATCCAGGGGTGACTGGGGAGCAGCATTAGGTTCTGGAGTCACTGAGGATCTTTATTACATATCTAGGGGCAACTGGGGATCATTATTAGGTGCCTGAAGGCCAATGGAAAGCCATATACTAAGTGTTGGGTCACTGTGGTGCATGATAGTATGTTGGGGTCAGTAAGGATTCTTGATAAGATACCTGGAGGCCACTGGGGAGCATCATTAGTTGCTGGAGCCACTGAGGTTCATTATTACATATTTAGGGGCCACTGGGGAGCATCATTAGGTGCCTACAGGCCAATGAAGAGCCATATACTATGTTCTGGGTCACTGGGGAGCATGATAGTATGTTGAAGTCAGTAAGGGTCCTTTACTAGATGCCTGGAGGCCATTGGGGAGCATTTTTATAGGTATGGGTAACACTGGGGAGCCTATATTGTGTGTTGGGCATGAAGGGCTGGGATGGAAAATGGAGAATTATTAGATTTCTAGGGGCCACTGTGGACCTTGATACTATATGCTTGGTGCGGGTGGTTGATTGGGAACTATAGTACAGTGTAATTTTGAGGGTGCCTCCATGTGCTTCAGTTGTGGTTGCAGTTAAAGCTAGAAAAATTTATGCAGTTTTGATGTGGCTTTCTAAATTTACAAGTAAAAAAAAAAAAATTGTTTTAGCTGATCAGCAACACAGTTAGCCAGGGTGAATATCAGGAATGAGCTTTAAGTAATAGAAGCAAAGCTGCATCCACTGTGGTGTGAATAGGAATATAGTAATAGGAGCAGCGTTGCATTTCACCAGAACCACCACACTACAGTGGATGAGGCTGCAGCTCTGCCATTGAAGTACTAGCCTGTGTGTGTTTCTGGCACCTAGAGGCTACTGGATCATCCTATGGATATATCATCAGTATGAAAACTCTGTTTGGGGCTGGAAACCCCCTTTATGCTCCCCTGGGGGTTCCTGTAGTAAGGTGATTCATGTTTTTAGTGGGATTAATGTTATACAAAATGGTAAATTGTGAATACCAAATTTTTTCTTATTTTATTTCATTTCTATTACCGGATACAAAGTTAAAATAAAGTAGTACTGAGTTGCATCTCTATCATAATCATATAATATATTTGGTACCCACCAAAGGAAAAAAAGAATACATACTTTAAATGACCTTGTACAATTTTGGACAATTGATCAACGAAAAACCTTAAAAAAAGATTATTCTATGAGAAAGCCCAGATCCTGTTTGTCTCTTTTAGAGGAAGGTAACCAACGTTGATTCACAAAAGATACATTTGTTTGCATATATTAATAATTGACAGCATGCTTAAATCAGACTTGTACTCACCGAACTGAAATATAGCAACCTTTTCAATATTAAGGTCTGGAAATGACAATAGTATATGCGTTACTATTAGAACCAGACCTTTTTAGGCTATTGACATATGATACTCATAGCAATGAGTGGGTTTCAAGCTTAAAAAAATCTCTCTGCATCAGCAGTTATTAACAATTAGGGAATTCGTCATCACATCAAATGTTAATGAGGCACTAAAACAACTAGTGTGGATTGCTGCAGGCGGAATCAAAACCTATTAAGAAATTACCACTTACATGTCAGAGTACTTACCAAATGGAGTGACCTAGTGATAAAGACAGCGCACTTTGATATGGGAAATGCAGTTAAAGGCCTAGGACAAAATCCTGTAGATGAGGCAATTCAGTAAGCAGCTAGTGCCAAAAATAAACTGCAACTAAATGTAAAGAAGATTTGCCTGACAAGTCTCCGCATTAAGAAAAGAATCAGCGGGCTTCGAACTCCATTAAAAAAAGACTACCAAAAAGTATTCCATTTAACCCATTGTGGATGGAATAAAGAGGGTAAAGGAAATATTTGATCCCTTGCTGAGTTTGTAAGTTTGCCCATTGACAAAGACATGAACAGTTTATCATTTTAAGGGTAGGTTCATTTTAACAGTGAGAGATAGAATATCAAAGATAAATCCAGAAAATTACATTGTATAAATGATATTAATTTATTTGCATTTTGCATAGAGAAATAAGTATTTGATCCGTCTGGGAAACAAGACTTAATACTTGGTGGCAAAACCCTTGTTGGCACGCACAGCAGTCTAACGGTTTTTGTAGTTGGTGATAAGGTTTGCGCACGTCAGGAAGAATTTTGGTCCACTCCTCTTTGCAGTTCATCTCTAAATCATTAAGATTTTGAGGCTGTCGCTTGGCAACTCAGATCTTCAGCTCCCTCCATAAGTTTTCTATGGGATTAAGGTCTGGAGACTGGTTAGGCCACTCCATGACCTTAATGTGCTTCTTTTTGAGCCACTCCTTTGTTGCCTTGGCTGTATGTTTTAGGTCGTTGTCCTGTTGGAAGACCCAGCCATGAACCATTTTTAATGTCCTAGTGGAGGGAAGGAGGTTGTTACTCAGGATTTTACAGTACATGGCTCCATCCATTCTCCCATTGATGTGGTGAAGTAGTCCTGTGCCCTTAGCAGACAAACAACCCCAAAACATAATGCTTCCATCTCCATGCTTGGCAGTGGGGATGGTGTTCTTTGGGTCATAGGCAGCATTTCTCTTCCTCCAAACACGACAAGTTGAGTTAATGCCAAAGAAATCAATTTTTGTCTTATCTGGCCAATCTGGATGATTCTGAGATTGGGAGAAGGTGCTGTGGTCAGATGAAACAAAAATTTAGCACTTTGTCATTAACTCAACTCACCGTGTCTGAAGGACGGTATTGATGAAATTGTGGCATACAGATCCTCTATTTGGGGATATGTACAACTGTGGGGGTGCTCATCGCAAGGCAGACTCTATTCTGACAGATATGAGCTGTCCATTTATTACATCATAATGTCCCGTCATGTAATACTAAGTGTCAGGGGAACATCTGACTGGCTGTGGTTACCTTCAGCAATATCAGCTGGAAGCTCCACAACAAAGGGAGGTGGCTGTTTTGAGGGAGACAAAGTGTAACCAGAAAATTACCTATTTTTTTAAATCAAGTTTTATATTAAACATATTTTTTAAGAACTTTTGGAGAAAATGCTAGGTTATTATATATGCTTAAAAAAATCCAAAAAATCCTGCAGTTCTGACTTAGTACTAAGACAAATAATATGCTGCCATTTCCTATTTTCTGTAAAAGATTTCTTTTCAGCTGCCACCTCATTTATCAGTACAGTTATCATGTATCTGTAGGTTAGACAGAACAAGAAACCAGCAGTCACAACAGAAGATTTCACAGCTTATCTACTTCCCTCTCTGCCCAGGACACAGGGCATACCTAAAAAACTCACCGATAGAATTCAATAGAGTCTGCTCCAGACCATGGTGTCTATGGTTCATGATTGAGCTCCAGAAAACAGGAAGTGAAAGATTATTTTAGGCTTAGTGGTAAATGTTGGAATTGCTATTTATTTCCCCCAAAAACAAAATTACAAAAAAAAAAAACGTAAAAATGTGATTTTAAACAGCAGCATTTTTCACTTCATTTTTACAGATTTTCCTCTGCAGACTTTCTCTCCTTGTTATACCTATACAGAAAACAGCAGCCTTTCCGCAGGCCTAATTGACATGCTACGATTTTCATAATGTGGACATTTTTGAAAATACAGCTTTTCCGCTGTGGATTTTTTTCTGCAATGTGTCGTTACAATCCCATTCACTTTACAAGTACTGTAAAACGCTGCGTTTTTGCAACATGGGGCTTCAGCTTAAGGCTGGGGGCCTAACATGGCATAAACAACATAGTTTGCCGGTGGCGAAATGCCGTCGAAATAACGCAGCGTTTTACAGTCACTGTGTAGAGCATGGGATTCTAGGGAATCCAATACCCACAGTGTGGGAAAATACATGCTACAATTTCCAAAACCGTTGCAGTTTTGTAAATCGCAGCATGTCATTTATACCTACGGTTATACCTGGAGGCAGGTGGTCCACAGGGGAAACCTAAGGACACTACACAGGGCCTTAGTCTAAGGCTGGGGCCCCACGTTGCGGAAATGCAGCTTTATCTCCGCTCCTACTCATCACATGACCATGGACCGTAAATCACATGACCATGGTCAGAGTTTTATCCTCTAGAAATAACAGAATGAATGACAACAAGCAGAGATCTAGAAAACCGTGAGGAATTGATACAGAAAGTATATTGGAAAATTGTATATCTTTTTATTGTACATTTGTTTGTCAATATTGGTCTGAAAATGGACAACCCCTTTAAGGAGAGTTTTTCTATAGCAGCAGTCATGTCTAGGGTTTATGAGCGTTGCAGTCATCTTATCTGCTATGGATTCGTATCTGTCCATAAAAAAACATTATAATGGAATTACTAAAAACACCAGCCTGAGCACCCAGCATGTGTGAACTGATCTCCACATTTAGCAGCTCCAAGCCTTCAGCAGCAGTTAGCCGTGCACAAGAAAGGGTTATGGACAAGAATTACACAAGCTACTTATAAACAACTTAGCACAAGACCTTTGGACATTTGTTCTTTAATTAGGTCTGCGGTGACCCCTGTGGTATGGAGCCATCTATAGATTAATTTAGAGAATAAAATGGGTCCTCCGCCTTCCATAAAACACTATTATGAACCCTCCAATACACACGTTTAATTAGAGAAAATATCCGTTCTAGCAATTTAAATGATTTTGGCAATTTCAGGAGGGCACATGTAATATTCAAATTACTTTTACTCTGCACTGTCTCGTCTGCCTAGGCTCCTCTTCCCAGGTGGATTTGCACACTCTGTAATGCTCTAATTTGCCTCACAAGCCATGTCAAATATAATTTTGGTGCAAAGTTAGTAATTATACGTAACATCAGTCTGATGTTAAAAACACTGAAAAATTTAGCACAGAGAGACACATGGAAAGAAACTACTCTGAAACACATGAAAAAAGCCGAGCAGTCAGTATTTCCCCCTCTCTCCTGCATTCTCAATCTTTAATTAATAATAACATGTTTTCAAGAACTCGGCTCCTGTATTTGTGAACTCGCCGGAATTCACTTATGTTCTAATTACTTTGTCTTAGGCAGGAGAGGAAGGCCTGGATTTATCCAAAAAAAACATTAAGGGTTAACCCTGACTGGTGGAAAGGGGCAACTTTATAAGGAGTCTACAGCCACCAAACTCACTTCTAAGCCACATATGTGCTGTTGTAGGGCTGCTTAGTGGCATCGTGAACATACCTTTATTGCATCACAGTGCTAACGAGAAAATCAACTTTTAATTCCAATGAGCTAATTAAATGAGCTGTTTTGTGCACAAGGAAAGTATCTTCACCCGCTATAGCACCTGTTTATTGTATTTTTTTTAATATATTTTATTTGTACATGTTATGGGGTGGCCATATTGACTTAGCTGCTGTTAGCAGGGGTGTAACTATCAGGGTAGCTGCAGTAGCTGCTGCCACAGGGCCCGGGATATTAGGGGGCCTGGTGGCAGCCACTACCACTGCAGATTTTTTTTTTTTTAATAGGCCGTTATCTGCTGGAGTAACTCTAGCAGGTAACGGGCCCTATATACTTACCAATCCTGACTCCTGCTCATGGCCGCCGGTGGTTCCCCATCTGCAGAGGCGGCTGTGAGCAGGAGCCGCAATCAGTAAGTATGGCCGCGGGCCCGCGAACCACACAAACACTATCATTATACTCAGGGTATCTTTTCAGACACCCCCCCTTACCTTTCCTGCCTCTGGAAGACTTCAGGCCTACTTGGTGATGTCACACACGTCACGTGGACAGGGATTTTGTCCTTATGCGTCGTGACGCAAGCCGTGGCTCAATTGATTGCCGACATCAGCAGGAACTGCACCGGAGCCCAGGAGAGGTAAGTAACAGTGTGTTTTATGTTTGTGTCTTCCCCTGGTTCTCCGATTATTATACTCTAGGGTCTGAAAAGACCACAGAGAATAATAATTGTTCATGGGTGGTCCACAATGAGGCATAATACTGACTGCAAGGGCTGCTATGGGGCATAGTACTGTGTGCATGGCCACTATGGGACATAATACTGTGTGCAGGGGCCACTGTGAGGCAAAATACTGTGTGCAGAGACCACTTTGGAGCATAACAGGAATGCGGGGGGGAAGGCTCAGTTGGTCGGGGTCTTCGGGGAGGGGGGGTACCAATATAACAAGTAGAATGCCGGACATGAGGGTAGTCATCTATTACAGGTCACATGGTGCTGAAATAGCCCTTTTGGAAGAGGAGGATGCCTATAATGGCTGACTGGCGAGCTGAGAGGCAGGAGAACTACGGTAGGCTGCCTGTGGAAGCTGCTAGGGTCAACATGGCCAGAACCCAATGCACATGAACCATGTGCGAGCCATCTATTAGTAGTTGAGGCCAAGTGCATTATATTGCCAGTAGAGATCCTTATGCCACTTTAAGAAGACTGAGGGACTGCAGTATATTTTACTCCCACTGCAATGGGCAGATGTTATATGTAACAGTCCTCAGTGAGTGCAGAAATAAGATATTGTAGTCCCAACAAAAGAGGATGTTGCCACACCTAGACAGTAGCTTACGCATTACAGATACACTATTGTCAGGGGCCACACAGTGGCTCAGTGGTTAGCACTGCAGCCTTGCAGTGCTCGAGCCCTGGTGTTCAAATCCCGCCAAGGGCAAAAAAAACATCTGCAAGGAGTTTGTATGTTCTCCTCCTATCATGGATTTCCATCCCATACAAAAAGACATACTGATAGGGTAAAAAATGTACATTGTGAGCTCTATGTGGGGCTCACAATCTACATAAAAAAGCTATTGTCTTGTGTTCTTCCATGCTTGCATTTTGTACTGATAGTATACTTATTTTGTTTAGGCCATTACTAATAAAGCACTTGAGTGAGCTGACCAGACAGAAGGTGAAAAAAGGGGGGTGATAAGTTTGTACTCTACAAAGAAGGACCAAGTTTAGGGCTCCCAATGTTAGGACCCATAGCAATATGACTAGCTGCCCAGGTTCACCAACAATGATATGGACAATAACCTGAGCAATTACAACTGACTTTTCTTTTCTGAGGAAACAGGGTTGTTGGTGCTTATGGCACTTCCTGCTACTTGGCAGGATCGGTGTGTGCCAATGAGCTTGTATCCAATGGAGCATGCCTTTGAGGACGTTCTCATCCATGCTTGTAACTGTAATGGATAGCGGAAGCAGAATGACTTATTCTCCATGATAACAATTATATTGTTCAAAGATAAGGTAACCCTAGGATACAGTGTTCTTTGCCCATTGTCTAAATGGGTAGAACAGTTTAATTGGGTTGCGTTATTAAGGATGGCAACAAGTAAACTGGGGAGAATATGAAAGGTGTGAAAACAGAGTCCTTTATAAGTGCGGTCCTTAAAGGGGCTCTATCACTGGGAAAAGTCATTTTTATCTAAACACATGCTTGCATAGGCTTTAGAAAGGCTATTCCACACTTACCTTTTGTATGTAGATTGCTTCAGTGGTCTCTGAATAAGTCCGTTTTTATTCATATGCTAATGAGCCTCCAGCCAGTACAGGAAGTTCCCAGTAGCCTCCTCTCTCCCATTATCTTCTATGTGTGTGAAGCAAACAGGAAGCGAGGCAGCAGCAGCAGCAGGAGCAGCAGCCTCCCATAGAAAACAGCAGAGAGAGGTGTGCACCATCTATCATGCACTAGTCTAATTAGCATATGAATAAAAACGGACTTATTCAGAAACCACTGAGGCAATCTATATACAAAAGGTAGGTGTGAAATAGACTTTCTAAGGGCTATGCAAAGGTGTGATTAGTTAAAAATGACTTTTCCTAGTGATAGAGCCCCTTTAAAGAGGACTTTCCATCATCTCCACCAATTCAAGTTCTTAACATCTATTAATAGGTGCCGCTTCACTGATGCCAGCATAGGTTGCTATTCTATTGTGGTTTCTATACTATTAAGTTATGTCTTGCTGTGCGTGCAAAGGTTAAAGTTGTGCATCCTCCGCCTACCAAAGTACACAAAGCATTTGTTCATTTGTGGGGTGATTTTTGGAGGCTTTGCATGGTCCTGCTAATGGTAACTACCATAATCAGGTGCCAGTAAGTCATAATATAAGGTCCTTGTAAATGGCCTAGACCACCCCTCAGGAAATAAAACCCCTTATGTGTGTTGCCTTTTGCACTATTATAAGAATTACATTATTTTTGACATGGCCTTATGGCATTAAATGACAGTCTGATGGGGCATTTTAATGTTGTTTAGTAGAGATGAGCGAACTGCTCGAGATATTCGATTCCAATCAAATACCACACGGCAAACGCACTAATAATTTGTATCCCCTCCCACCTTCCTTGGTGCTTTTTTTGCACTAATTACTGTGCAGGGGAAGTGGGACAGGAACTACGACAATGTAGGCATTGAAAAAAAAATTGGAAAAAGTAATTGGCTGGCTAAATCAGGTGACCTCCACTTTATACAAATGGTGGATTTCAGATTCGAAATATGAGACTGTGAACTATGTGACTGTGAGACAGGGATAGATGTACTGGCAGGGTTAGCTAGGAATTAGCTTTATGTAGGTGGGAATGTTACACAGCTCTTTGGGGCTCTATCTCGTGGCAGCCCATTATAAGCTAGTCGGGATCCCTGTCAGCTTGTGTTATGTGGGAGCTGACTTTTTCTCATAGGAATGCATTGACCAGCGTTGATTGGCCGAATGCTGTACAATGTACAGAATTCGGCCAATCAACACTGGTTCTGCCAGAGGAGGCGGAGTCTAAGATCGATCCACAGCAGTCTCCATTGTGGTCCGATCTCAGATGTAGCAGAGTTGACACAGCGCTGCTACATCTCAGATGTAACAGCGTTGAGCACACAGCTCTGCTGCATCTCAGGTGTAGCAGAGTTCAGCACACGGCCATCTCTACTGCATCTCAGGTGTAGCAGAGTTCAGCGCATGGCCAGCTCTGCTGCATCTCAGGTGTAGCAGAGCTCAGCGCATGGCCAGCTCTGCTGCATCTCAGGTGTAGCAGAGCTGTGTCAACTCTGGTATACCTGAGATCGGACCACAATGGAGACTGCTGTGGACCGTTCTTAGACTCTGCCTCCTCACAGACAAGCCTCCGGCAGAACCAGCGTTGATTGGCCGAATGCTGTACTCTGTATGGCATTCAGCCAATCAACACTGGTCAATGCATTCCTATGGGAAAAAGTCAGCTCCTGCATTATTAGTGGCATAATACAGGGACTTGGGCATGTTAGATGCCCCCAGGCATGCTTCTCTTGCTGTCCCAGTTGCATTCCAGAGGTGTTGTCCTCATTTGCTGAGGTGTCATAGTGGACTTGGTGACTCTCCTAAGTCAAAGAGTAGTTTCCCCTGAAACAAATCTTTTTTCCCCCCATAGACTATAATGGGGTACGATATTCGTTCGACTAGTCGAATATTGAGCGGCTATTCGAAATTAATATCGAATATTTCACTGTTCACTGATCTCTATTGTTTAGTATTATATGCTAGAAATAGTTAGACACCATATGGCATTATTATTTAGGGTTTATTATGGCAGTATAATTTTTATATTTCTTCTTCCAAAACCAGTGGAAGAACATTAGGAGCATGCTGTAAAACGTTTACAATTCTATACCACATTTTTTTCTCCTTCTTGTCTTGAATACTCTGTTAAGCAGTCACACCACACCTTCTGTGCAGTATCTCATTACCTGGAGAAAAAAAAAGTAAAACCGGGTTATACATACAAAGGTCTCCAAGGAAATTCCCTGCTGGCATATACACACCTGCCCTATATCCCTCTCCCTCCCTCTAACTTAGCAAAACTGTCGAAAACCAACTGTTTCTAGAGCCTGCCATCTGCTGCGTCCAGTGTGGGGTGGAGTCCACATGCCAAAATCAGAGTGTAAGAAAACTACTGCATAATACAATGTATGGTAATTGTCTGTGTGTATACAGAGAGGAGGCAGATTGTTCAGGCTGTATGTTCATGCACCTTGACTATATGTCATCTATTTGTACAGAAGAGGGTTATATTCACACTTACCGTGACAAACCATTACCACAAGCAAAATACTGCCATATCAAACAACTTTATAGGGGAGATTTATTAACTTGTAGTATGACGCTGTTGTATCTCTGATTTCATTGGTGCATGCTCTATTGTCAGTGTCTCATGAATATATTCTCCCCTAAAAGTATTCCTAACAGAAGAGAAAATTTCAGTATATAGTGTATAGTGCCATACAAAACACCATATGATAGCACATGGAGTGCATGTGGCTCCATAGTACAGAGCCTTAGGGACTCCATGCAGAGGAGTAATTTGTAGGTCCTGGGCCCTAAAGCAAAATATGTAATGGGGCCCCCACTTACCATTTTATCTGTTGTAGAGAGGCCCCCCTGAGGCTCTAGGGCCCGATATAGCACCCCCTATAGCTACACTACTGACTCCATGTGCCACCATATAGTCTACACATCTATTTGCATGAGGCCTAAGAACCACGGAGGCAAGAATCTTTAGATTCAGCCACCCATACGCAGAAGACAATATCGTCAAAGCACTTGAGACTTTGCCAGAAGCTTGTTCCATTACGATTAGTGTTCTACATGATGAGAAGTCCATAATGAATCAATCAGAGGGACTAGCAGGGGAGTGTATAGGCAGCGTGCTCCTCCACTGTATTTCTAGATGACAGCTTTATTTTGTTACTACAGTTCAAACAAATCTTGGCAAACCTACTCTCAAAATGTACAATTTAGAAAAATTACTAATAAATAATGCCTATACAATCCTATTGGGGAAAGTGGCTGTAAATAAATGACAAATGAACCACATCCCAGCGCACCGCTGCTGTGATTAATTAAAGATATATACCGTATATATACATTAATATTAAGTACAATGACTCAATTCAAAGGACAAAGCTTCACTTTTTTTTCCAATGACATCTATTTTTAGCTGTCCCGCTTCCGTGCTATGGTCTTTTATGTTCCTAAAGTGTAATTCTTGTGACTTTTCAGAATAAGCTGTGTCGATACACAAAGATACTGTGCTACCATATTTCTTGCCACTGGCTTTTTTCACGTTTTCCTTTCTGTAGGCTCTATCACTAATTCTTAGTTTTCCCTAAACTAGTGAGTGTAGACTAGCTACCATGATGTCGTAGGGTATGTTCACATGGCAGAAAATGAAGAGGAATTACTCTTCATTTTCCACCGCCTGCATTTTCGCTGTGGTCTAGCCACGAAGGGATTCTGATGCAGTGCCTTGGTAGTCTGTCGCGGCACCGCTCTGCTGATTATGCCCAAATGAATGGGCCTAGTCATCTGGGAATCTCAAGCCACGGACTCCCGGTGAATCAGCTGCAGTGTTCACAGCAAGATCGAAAAGGATGCTTCTTTTTTCCGCTTCTTGCTTCAGCCTCTGCCTCCTATTGAAAACAAAAGCGAAATCCACCCCCAAATCTGCATCAAATTCCTCCATTTGAGCACGGCCTTACACTGCACACACAGAAGAGGAGATCCATCTATAGAATTCATAAAAAGCAGCAGCACTGAGGACATCATACAGCAGTACTGAGCAGTGTAGCTATGAATCTGTCACATCTAGCTTACTAGAGCTTTAGCTGTATGTCTGCCTTTCTAAGGGGGCGTTCACACTACCGTCGGTAGTGCATGCAGGGGTTCTTCTGTCCGCTTGAGAAGTCGGACATCTTCACTTGCGGACAGGGAAGGACGGGCACGGAGTGCAAAAGAACGCACCCGATGCCCATTGAAATAAATGACAGGTGTCACGGACACAGCTAGTGTCCGCTCCTAATGTCCGTGACAGATTTTGAGCGGACACTAGGAGCGGACACTACCTGTCGGACACCGACGGTAGTGTGAACGCTCCCTTAGTCTCCAGACTTTAGTCTTCTCCCCTTCCACTCTTCTATGGGCAACATGTAACCTGACCTTTCTGTGAACTGATAATCTATCTACTCTATCAAGACCAATGTTAGTATTGCATTGAGAGTGAACAATATGTTCCAAAAGCAGGCGGGGAGAGGAGAAGAAGATTTGGCATATCAGAGGAGGTAAAGGTATTTTCATCAATATGGTTCTCAAATGTTTTATATTCACTTGTACTATTGATTTATGCAAAGATTGTTGAAGTGACAGGGCCTATTTCAAGCCTATCTCAAATTCGTTTTAATGGTAAATGTGAGCAATGTTGTAGAAAATTATATATACAGTTTATATATACACGTTATAGCAGTACAGATCACTATACGTCACAGCACGCTATGAATATTTAATATCAAATTGTGATAAGTCCCTTTGTGTTCCCTCCTTATACCCATTATTACACAGGATACAGAGCAGCTCCTGCCCATATTTTCTTTTCAGCTAGCGACCCTGTGACGGATGACAGCAACTGACATTAACAATTGTAATGGTAGTGTGACCCACCGTCGATGGTCACCTATTTTTAAAAAATGCTATGTCCTTGGGGTTTGGTACTGCTGTACTGTCTTTCTGGCCCAAGGCTCTCTTACTAGCCTCTGCTTTTAGTCAGGCCTATTGTTACCAGGAATGAGGTCAGCTCTCTTTAGGCCTCATCAACCTAGACCCTTGCACTTTCCCCAGTTGTTAGAGTGCTTGACTCTCTAATCTAATTTAGACCTAGCTCAAAGCCGTCTCGCCATCTGCCAAATTTTCTGTCATTTGCATTCATTGCTCTATCCACATAGGGAGCAAGGTATTAAACTGAACCTGTGGTGCACCACCTAGTGACTAACACTGGTAGTGTACCTTAACAGTTTAATGCAGCAACATTAATATAAACCACATCATGCATCATGTATGCTTCCTATGCTGTCAGGCCTGAAAGAGAAACAAACAGCAGCACAGATATATCCAATACTTGGTAACGTTATCACATTCCAATAATATAACTACACAAATACATACAGTTCTGTATCTCTGAATACAAAGAATTATATTATCCCAGAACGGGCATGTAAAGCACTGGTGTCTACTCCATGGTAGGTAATCCTCAACCATCTTACACAGAAATAATATAGGTACATTGGTAAGACCCAAGCGTTGCAGCCATGATGTGAATGTTATAATGTACCCATATTCCGGCCATGTGACTACAGCCTAGGATAATATTTACCCAATGCATTTGTTCATTCTCATTTGATGTTGTGCATATGCCTGCGGCATGCACAGCCTTCAGGTAAACACACAACTGGTTTGCGTGCATGGCTTTTTACTCACTGGAGGCTTTTTAAAGCACATTAGGCATATTCTAGGTACAAGTGAAGTGCATTGTAAACTCTGATACAAATACGCTCAGTTATTTTAATGAGACCTCGCACACATAGCGCTCTCTGTGTTTTGATTGCGTTGCATTTATTGTAATGCTGCGTGCACGAGATGAATGTATTCAGAGTAACATTTACTGTTCAGTAGAATTCTATAGGGATGTGTTTCAGGATGTGGAGTCATTGCATTATTAGGAAAGCACTTCTATAAAAACATATTTCTAATGCACCTGAGTGCATAATCTGACATTATTAAATGCTTTCAGGTTACGCTTATAGATGCATTTACAACAAAGGCCTATGTAATGCTAATATCTAAATGCAGTCAGGGCAAGTTTATTTTTGCAGGTCAGGGGAAAAGTATGTTAGTTATTGGGGTGTCAGGAGTCAGAAGGTGAATCTTCCCTTAGTGGTGGTCCCTTCATTTCTGATAGCTGTGCCGTGAACTTCAATTCAGAAAGATATGCAATATGGGACCTGTTTCCAGCACAGAAACCCTGCATGGGGTAGTATTAAAAATTACATTAAACATACTGTGCAGAAAATTATGACATTTGTCACTAAGGGTGCGTTCACACGGAGGAAAGTGGAGCGCAATCTGGCACGTATACACGTGCCGGCAGATTACGCGCTCAAAATGCTCCCATTCATTTCAATGGGAGTAAGGAGCGTATACGCCGCGTTATTTTGCGCCTGTGATTTTGCGGCCGCAAAATTACGGGCGCAAAATAATGCGGCGTATACGCTCGTAGCTCCCATTGAAATCAATGGGATCTTTTTGAGCGCTCAAACTCTGACACGCCGTATACGTGCCAGATCACGCTACACGTTACATCGTGTGAACGCACCCTTAACGTTCAGAATCAGTTAGCGTATCCAAAGTGTGAATGCACCCTAACCCATTTGCAGCTGCATGTGTCTGTTTTACGGAGGTTATTATGCTGAATAGGGGCTCCATAGAAAATCATGCAGCAGTTGGTCAGGTACCAGCTTGAGAAGTTAATCACTATAACAGGGGCACGAAGGCTCAAAATATGTTAATACCAGATATGTTTTTGTGTTTTTTTAATGCTAATTTTTGTACCTAAAAATCTAAATACTCAAAGAAGCCATAGACTGTACATGGCACGGTGGAATTTCTACCAAGCTGCATTTCCCCATTGTCTGCTGTAAGCATGGTGCCAATCTAATGCAATTGAAAACTGAACTTTGTCGTGTTTGACAGCCTGGTTACTAGGGATACACTGCTTAACAACATATGCCAAACTAGGTATCAAGAACATAGACAAAATGTCTCTGAAAATCCACTGTCAAGTCCAACAGCGTCCTGCAGCAAAAAAGCATTGTGGGAAAAACCACAGAGGCAATGCATTGCGTTTTTTTCACCCTGCTTTTTCACAGAAAGTCCGCACCACTACACAGGGACTGTAAAACACTGAATTTTTGTTTGTTTTTTTTGTAGGAGTTATGCCAAAACACGTGGGGCCCCAGCCTAAAATGATTTCTAGTACCAAGTAATTGGCTTTAGATGGCTTATAGTGTAGCTGCCATTTATTGTGTCAGACCTTGGCCCTACTGAAGGTTCTCCTGCCTATTCCATAACGTAGTCATACCCTAGCTGTTCCAGAAATACACAGAGATCTTTATACTGTACAAGCTGTTATTTTTCCATGGCTGCAAGTCCAGATACCATAGCTATGCTTGGGAACCTATACAATACATAACTGAGCCTGCAGCTATGGTGAAGGAATTGCCCATATGGAGAACTGGAGTGACGTAATTAAAGTCTTGTGGGCCCCGATGCAATCTTTTGTCTGGGGCTCCCTACCTTATCCCTACAGCGAGTTCTTGCTAGTGATGGTTACAGGTGCCAAGGAGTTAACTCATCCTTAGTGTGGTTAGGGGAATCTGTGGCTCTCCTTGGTTTATGGGCCAGATGGAAACTGCAATCTCAATACTGACACCAGTGCTTATGGGCCCCCTATGGCTTCTGGACCCCGATGCGACTGCACCCTCTGCACCCCCTAAGTTATGCCCCTGGAGATCTATATGTAACTCCAGAACAGTGCTTACCAGGTACGTATATCTTTGAGGGGTGCTGGTGAAATCCAAGCTTCAAGCAAATCTGCACTTTAACATGATGTCTGCAGAATGAAAAGCAATTTTAATACGGCAGGAAAGCTTTAATCTGTCAGGAAACCTGTCAGTAATTTTGTCTACACCGCCACCACAGGATAAAATAAGTATTACACTATGAGCACTCAAATGAGACAGGACTGGTCCTCCAGAGAGTAAGAAATTAGGATCCTGAACAGAAGACCCCATCTACTTACTCAGAATTATCTCATAAAGTGTATTGAAATTGGTTTTCTAAACTAAATGATGTCTTTAACCCTATAAAGGTGGAAAGTTAAAGGGGATCAGATGTGAACTTACAATGTATGTAAAACACATTATCCTGCAAAACCTATCTTGTATAACCAGTGTGAAATTTCTGTTTACAAGACAATTTCCCTGTAACCTGCCACATTGAAGAAATTCTGCTTTGAATATGGTATTTAAGACCTAAACAAAAGATTGGGTTGTATATACCCATCAATCTCCCAAAATAGCTTTTCTGGAGAACAAAGAGTCATTCTTTTTTTTTCTATCCCTGTTTTAAGACTGTAGATTTAAGAGGAGGGAAAAGTTCCTATCTCACATAGACTTAGCCATTCTCATCCCCTCAGCCATTTCCTGCAGAAGTCGGAGTTTATTAAAGACGGAAGACATGCCTATTAAACAGTGGCTGGCTCAGTAAATAAGACGTGGTTTTCTATGGCAACCGCAAAAACAAACTAAATCAAACAAAGATGAAAATCACCATAAATCTGAACTTTGTCAATTTTGTTTAGTTTCGAAACTTTTTTCATTTTTTGTAACGGGAAATGACTTTCAATAACAATGAACATTTTATTTCCATAGGAAAATAATAATGAAAAAAAAAAACTTTGGGCAGAGAAGGACAGATATGTTTGGAGACATTACGTGAGAACGGTTTTCTTTGGAATGTAGGAAATGCTTCATTATTTATTCCTGTATTGTTCGGAGTCTATTAGATGTAAAATGTGCGTTGTTAGATTTAGGGTAAGTGTTTCAGGACGTGTCCATTACTGCAGGAACTCAATGGTGGAATCAAATGAATTCTGCTGCGGCAAGCACCTATAATGGGGGGGGGGGCAGGGCCGGCTCCAGGTTTTTATGGGCCCTTGGGCGACAGAGCCTCAGTGGGCCCCCTTGTAAAGGAGGTGGGGGAATCGAGACACTGTGCGTTGCAGATGAAGCGAGTGACGTCATGCAGGAGTGTGGCGCCACCAACGCCATACCTCCCAATCTTTTAAAGAGTAAAAAGAGGGGCAAAATGTGCGGAGCGCTCTGCGCGCCGCTGCAAATTTAGCTCCACCCACTTTTATGTTGATTCCACCCATTCTCATTCATTTATTATGTGCTCCCACACAGTATAATCCTCCTACAGTCACCTGTAAATTATATGCCCCCCCTCCATCTCTCCTACAGTTTCATATACACCCTTCCTCTGCCCCCAGTTTCATGTCCCCCCTCCATCTGTCCCCAGTTTCATCACGTTCTCCCCCTTCATCTGCCCACAGTTTCATGTCCCCCGTCTCTGCCCCAGTGTCATGCCGTTTCCCCCCTCCCCTTCATTTGCCCCTTCAGTTTCATTGGGCCCCCTCAATCTCTGTCCCCAGTTCCATGCCGTTCTCTCCCCACCCCCTCCATCTGCCCCAGTGTCATGCTGTTCTCCCCCCCTCCATCTGCCCCAGTGTCATGCTGTTCCCCCCTCCCCTTCATTTGCCCCCCAGTTTCTTTGGGCCCCCTCCATCTCTGTCCCCAGTTTCATGCTGTTCTCTCCCCACCACCTTCATCTTCCCCAGTGTCATGCCGTTCCCCCCTCCCCCTCATTTGCCCCCCAGTTTCATGGGCCCCATTCATTATGTTTCACCTTAATATGTAATACAAATCAAACACTTACACTCACCTTCTATCACTCACCTTCCATCGTTCCCCCGATGCTCCTCTCTCCAGTCACATACGCGATGCAGGAGCTGTGAGATCAGCTCCTGCTTAGCTCCGGCCCGGCTTGCATGTGTAGGCGTGATGCGATGACGTCATCACGCCTACACACGCAAGCCGGGCCGGAGCTTTAAAGCAGGAGCTGATCTCTCAGCTCCTGCATCGCGTATGTATTCCAGCTCATCGGCGGACGGACGCCGATGAGCTGAAATTGTGACAGGCAAGTGCCGGGGGGCCCCCAGAGGCTCTGTGGGCCCCGGCACTTGCCCGACTATGCCGTGCGCTGACGCCGGCCCTGGGGGGGGTTTCTGCGGAGGAATTAATCGGGTAATAGGTGTGGGTATGCCACCCTGCTTTTACCCTTTGTGTTGCAGCAAATTGAACATAACCATAGTTAAATTAACATTAATTATATTACATTACATTTTTGCACATATAAAGAATTCTAAATTTTGCAGAGTTTTGAAGATTTTCTCTAAGCATCTTAGTGGTGATAGTTTTCTGTCTTGATTGGTTGTCAATGGATGCGGCCATGAATGAAGGTCTGGGTCTTATCAGAAAGGCAGTCATGATTTCCTTATTGTGGCTATGTTATCTTCTCACACTTACACTGTCCTTTTCTGATAGTCACACAATAAGGAAATCATGGTTGGTTTTCTGATAAGTCCCAGACCATAGAAAGTTCCTGAACTCATGGTCATATCTATTCACAATCAGATTGTCACCACTAAGATGGTTAGAGAAACTCTTTAAAACTCTGCAAATTTGGAATTATTTATATCTTCAAAAATATTTAACTTTAAAGGGATTCTATAATTAGAATTCCCCTTTTTAGCTAAGTACACGTCGGAGAAGCCTTAAGAAAAACTATTCTTCTCTTACCTTCATTATTCGCCACCGTTCCTGAGAAATATCTTCTTTCTTCCTTATGTAAATGAGTTTTCTCGCAGCACTGGGGGTATTCCCTGTACTCTCCAGCGACATCTCTGTCTTCTTCTCCGGACCGCCTCCTCTCTCGTGCTCCCATTGCGTCTTCATCCAAAACGGCCGACTTTGCCTGTCTGTCGGCCATTTTCCTGTGGCCAAACGGGAGAGGTCACAGGAAAACGGTTGATGGACATGCACAGTCGGCACTTTTGGATGAAGATGCGATGAGAGCGCAAGAGAAGAGGTGGTCCGGAGAAGAAGACAGAGGCGTCGGGCGCATTCACACTGGTGAGACTTGTTGCTCTTTACTTTTTTCATGCATGCTACTGGTGTGTTGTTGGATATTTTGTATTATTAGTACTACTTGTATTTTGCCTTGGTATGCTTGATGCATTTTTTGCATCTTTGCATTATCTTCTATGGTATTTTTGTTTTCTTTATGTCTCTACCCACTACTTGCATGTATTTATATATGATGAAGTGTCTCCTTGTGTAAAATTTTTATTGCGGATGGATTGTTTCTTTAATTGTCTCTTATGTCTGTGGTGTTTTTTGTTTTTTTTTTAAAAAAAATCAATAAATTTATACCTTTTATATTATATTTGTTTGGAGTCGCCTTTATTGGCAGGTAGGTAATAGACTTTCTTTAATGAAAAATGCACCATGTATGAACATTGCTTGAAGAGGGCAGGTTTTTTAAATGTTTCTTTTCACTGAAAGCAAGCAGAATTCATGAACACAGAGAACCTATGGACCGACTGGTCCCATGAGATTTAATATAAAGGTGTCTGGATCTTATTAGTCAGTGTCAAGAAATATTGGTGTAGGAAATAACAGGAATATACGTGAAAATGTATGACCCTAGGGTAAACCTTTTCCGTTGAATTGTTTTCAGGGTTTTTTTTTTAAATCTTTTCCATCTTTTAATACGGAACGGCGGATAGTTCGCCACTGGAAGGTATTGTATTGGGGGAGGGGCTGTTAATTCCCTTTTATCCGATCCTGTATTGATTTGGTTTCTTTACGCTTGCTCAACAGAAACTACAAACATTAAAAAGGAAAAAAAAAACCTATGCATGAAATATGAGGAAATTTTAAAAATGTCAGCACTTGTGAATCTCCTCAAAGTTTCTTTATAATTTCACTCTATCATAAAAATCACTGCAGCGCTCTTTTCTTTTTACAGTTTAATGAAGATAAACTCAGGCAACGTTTATATCACCTAATATGTGTTACAGTATTAATGCTGGCATGGCTCTCAGCCGCTGAATGATAAGCTATTTCTCATATCCTAAATTGAGAAGCAAACATTGAATATGTATACAACAAAGAGCAGGAACGGCGCAGGTTGACTAAACGCTGCTATCCACTGTGCCCGCTCTTTATCGTGTGCTAATGGCGCAGGGATACGCCAGGCGCCAATTTATCTCTTCTCCTAGGTTGTTTCAGGGACCTGAAATTTAGCGCCATAATGTTTCATTAAAGTTATAGTATACTGATTCTTAAAGGTTCGATCTCATAAGGAGAGCGCTCTTCCCTAATCCAGTGCCCCCTGATGTTGAGCAGTTTTACTCCCGAAACCGGCTGGTGCATACTGCAAATAGGTCAATAGACAGTACACAGTGCCTATAGCTATTACTAGGCAATGTCTAATACATAGTGAAGTCTCCAAAACAAGAGACACTCTTCGCTTACTACTCTGGCTAATAGAGATGGAAATTCATCTCCGTTCTGACATCCATGTGCCTCAGTCTATTCATATTCTTCTTCAGATCGCATGGTTTGGCTATTAATATGAATCAGTAGTGTCTACGGGTAAAGGGGTTTGCAGAAAGTGCAATCGTACTTATGCCAAGGGGAATAAAGGGCCCATTGCCACATTAGACAGATGCAGTGATTGTGGAGATACAATGACTTCTCATGTTAATAACAGGACTGTCTCAGTAGGCATATGGCCGGCCCCTGGGGTGTAGCTATAGAGAGCAGTACAGGGCCCTTCAGTCTCAGGGGGCCCAAAGGTCTCTCAATATAAGAAGCCATCAGGTTTATAGTTAGAACATGGCATGTAGGCACCCTGTTGCATATTTTGTATTGGGTCTCTGGATGCCTTGTTATACCTCTTGATTTCTATCTTGTAAGGTAATAGGTATCAGTTGACCATGGGTTTCCTAGCCCAGTTTAGATCCTTGTACACAGGAGCATGGAACTGTATTGACAACGGATCACTTATGTAAAGATCATATTAAATATTGGGTATCAGAAGCTTCATGTTACACTACAGTGTGGCCCACGTCCTGATATCATACACAGCTTGTCACAAGCAGATTGTTATTAAAAATTTTTTACAATGGTAAAATCCACCAGAATTGATGCCATTTCATTGGCTACTTAGAGTCATAGTACACGGGAGCAGAAGTAGATTTTATAACGCTCACAAAGTTTCAGATAAGTCATTGGATCTAACACTTCAGTACGTTCTAATGTGCGCGAAACGCATCAGCTGTATGCAGTTTGTCTAGTAGAACATGGCCATCTTGTGGAATAGTCAAGGAATGACAACGGCGGTGATTTTCGTTTCTGATAGTTTGTTAGCTCTGACTCTCTAGTCACATTCATCAATTCTAATGTAGTCTAAAATCTCAAATTAACTATTTCTTGGCCAGACCCGTGCAGTCATAAATCTTTATAATATGAACTCTTGGCTTTCTGCACCTTGTTTGCAAACAGCAAACATAGTTATGCTGGATCCCAGGCCGCGGCTTCTCTTGCATGCCTCTATCGCCCAATAACTGGCACATTCTGTACAGAAATTTCTTAATCTTGGGTAGATAAGGTGATGCAGGTGCCCTTTAAGGACTGATACCCCTTTATGCAGCTGGATTTCTCCCAGGATCATAAACACATCAGTGTTTTTTTATACCGCAACCTGACCTACTTGCCACATGGCAAGCAATATTGATCAGATCTATCATCTGCATTGAATAAAGCAGCCCATATATACACTGAGTATACACAACATTTCTCCAAGCTGTACCCTGGTACAAGAAAATAAGGGTTCACAAGTTCTCATATCCTCATGCTAAGGTGTACTAGTAGTAGTATACCTATATGGACGTAACCTATATCTTGCAGTTCTCAGTTCCACACAATGGACTTAAAAAAAAAAAAAAATCCAAGCGTATCCCTTTAAATATTTTGCTGTTTACTACTTTTTCGCCTCGACATGAAGCTAATTATCTCAGTATGTCCTCTATTAACCTCTGGTGGATTCCTCCAGATATCGGCACTGCTGTAGGCTGCACATGCTAATCTTGCTACTGTTTTTCCGCTGTTTTTCCCTTTCCGCCTTCCTTCACACGTGCCACATCTGGATCCTGGGAAGCACATCTGTTTCCACTCAATGCTTTTTTCTTTAAAATGCGAACATAAAAGGAAACTTTTCTTTGTACAAGTCTAACTGTGAAATTTTCTGAAATTTAATCCAAAGGATTAGAAAAAGCCACATAAATAAAACAGTTTGGCCCAATCTGTGCAACTTCCTGTTCCCAAGTTTCTTGCACTGAACATGTGCACAGCAGGAGAGGCCTCCCCGGAGCACTTCTGCCCTCGCTGATCCTTGACAGTTTTATAGGATCTGCTAATGCTCGACTTTCCCCCCGGATTTGCCTTCAATCCGGTAGACTGTTGCTGTTGTAAGGTCTCGAATGAATGAACTGGAAGTGCAAGTGACGCACAATTTACACTACACCGTGACACAGATCTCGCGGATAAGTGTGACATAACACTGACGTGCATAGTACGTATAGCAGAATAGGGGACTTGGATCTAAGTATACTTTGCAAATAGATGGGGAAAAAGGGAATACTTGTAAATTTTCATTCATTTTGTTAAAGGGATTCTATCATTAGAATCCCTTTTTTAACTACAGTATATACTCGAGTATAAGCCGAATTTTTCAGCACAGTTTTTGTACTGAAAAAGCCCCCCCCCCCCCCCCCCCGGCTTATACTCGAGTCAGTAAAAAAAATAAATTTTTAGGATATCTACGGGACGGCGGCGTGGAGAAGAATTCTAAAGGTAGGGGAAGAATAGCCTTTCTTTAGGCTATTCCTAGTGGTATTACCGTAGTTAAAAAAGGGATTCTAATGATAGAATCCCTTTAAGTAAAAGGAGACAGTACCCAAAATACATGATATATCTATCATTTTATTACTTAATCCTTATCATATCTCTATATTTATAGTGTTTATAAGATTCACACATTTATACACATTTATACTGTTTTTCCCTCAGCGCTTTTCACAGAAAAGAAAACTGCATACTTTCCGTGAATATTTTCCCGCAAGGTGTGGATGGTCGCGTTTTTTTCCACGTGGGGCCCAGGCATAAAGATGTGAACTATATCACTACATATTTTAGTAAAGTAGCAGAAAAAGCACAAGCTGTGCACTTTGTGAACCCAGGAACCAGCGGTGTAATGATTGTGGTAATAAGGGGTATATTGCGGCACAGAGGTGATCAATGCTTTATTACAGAAACTACAACACAGTGCCTGATCATGATGGATACCATCAGGCCTAATGGAGCACATAGATAGTGCTATTTTTTCATCCAATATGATGGAAAGTGCAACGGAGTCTCTGATACAAATGTGAGCACAGGCTCTAGTAAGTCACAGGACTGTAGGACTGCGGCCTACTATAGGTAAAGAGCAGTGGTGTAAATACCAGGGTAGCAGCGGTAGGGGCTGCCACAGGGCCAGGGACATTAGGCCCATAATTTATTTATTTTTTTTACATAAGCCGTTACCTTCTGGAGTAACCCGAGTAGGTAACCGGCCCTATTTACTTACCGATCCCCGGCACATGGGTTAGAAGTGGAGTTTATGTTGGTTCCATTTCCAATGGCTTTCTGGAATTTGCAGGCTACTTTCACAGAAGCAACTAGGGGGGTAGAAAACCGTACAGTAGGTTCCTCAGTCTATTCACATACAAATTGTAAGACAGAGATAGAGTGCTAGAAATAAGTATTGAAGTATTCTAATGTGGCCCTTCCTCTTGTATGTGTACCCCTGCATAGAGTCCATCAGTGGCCTATAAGCTGCTTTATATGGTAGTCTTTGGGTTAGAGACTGCAGACAGTCACAGGACCCAGAACAGGGAAAGTATTGGGGGCATTAGGAAATTGCTGACTATAGAAGATGAGATAAGTTTTCTGGGACATCTCTGATCTGTGTTGTAGCCAGAAAACAAGCCTTTTGTGCAATGACATGTAGCATTGCATTGGAAGTGTTGTTTCCCTGTGGCAGGAATAAGCACATGGTGCAGTGAATTGCTTCCTCTGGGGTTTTATTTCCTGCTTTCTTCTGTTGTATGTCACCGGCCATAGGAACTACTGTGTATATGAGTCTTTCATTACACTATGTTATCTTCCTAGTATTTCATTAAGGGAGTGGTTTTTATTATGAGACTGCAGATCTGTCTGTTTCCTATTACCAGCTCTATTGGACTGTGTATGTAACATCAGCTCCAACCCTGGCTGTGACTAACTGCATAAAGCGCCAATAAAATCAGCATTTCTCACATGCACCGATATTTGTCATATCTGCTAACAAAGTGCGTCTTTAAGATGTTATGTGATAATAAATCAATTACTGTATTATGCAGATTACTGAAATTTCCCAAAGAACATCGCCTGACCAACACAATCATGAATATGGTATTTACCGACACTATTGGGCCCATTAGAGCAGGGACTTGTTCTAGGAAGTGTTTGTTGTTCTCTTCTGAGTTGATATCAAGTTCAGGGTTGAAGCTCAGGGTTTCTTCCATAGAAGTACCTACTATTGTACCTCCATATGCCCTTAATTTCATGCATACACATATCCAAATCAACAGAAACCACATTGTGGCACAATTCATAACCCACAATTGTTTATGCCGTATTACAGAGATGTATATAGCATGGCTACTAAAAGAAACTATATCAATAACATGGTGCTGTTAGACTGCGGGCCAGAGCCTTTGCTGCGATGCATGGAGGCTGCCTGCTCTATCTTCTGCACCAGGTCCCTAGTGAAGGAGGGCCGGAACCTCCGCAATAGTCTGCGGTGTGTTGCCCGTCTCCGCCTGGGACCGGAACCATACTTCTGGGGTCAGGCGGGTTAGCGTTAGCCGGAGGCTATTTAGGCCTCATTCTGGCTCCAGCCCACCATTGGCTATTCAGTTTACCTCTAGGAATCAACTCTCCTGCGCCTCACTCCTACCTGTCTGCCTTTTCCCTGCCTCCTATTGTGTTCCTGTTTCTGGCCTCCATGTATGACCCTGCTTGCCTCCTAGACCACCTCTCCTTGACGTGTGATTTGGATACCTCGTGACCTCCAGTGGATGACCCCGGATTGCCTAAAGACCACCTCTCCTTGACCTCTGATTTAGATACCACCTGACCTCCAGTGTATGACCCGGATCTTCTGACTACTCTTCCGCTGCATCCTCTGTTACCTCGTGACCTCCTGTGTACCAATCCGGCTTGTTTGACTACATCCTGACTACCCCAAATACATACTGATCGGGAATTTAGATTGTGATTGGGACAACGTTGACAATATGTGTAAAGCTGTGGAATATATTTGCAGTAAGCAAAGTAACTAGATAGAAATATTGGAATGGAACTGAGTAACCCCCTTGGAAGAGCCTCAGACTGCACACTCGATTGTGTGTATCAGGCCTAAGCAAACATATTGTCCAGTTGGACACATTTACATTGAAGGGGTTAGAGATTGATGATCTATTCTTAGGATAAGTTATGCAATGAGTGTGGGTCCCCCAGCACCTCAAATGAATAGCTGTGACCTGTCCTGAGTTAAGCTTCAAACTACTGTTTATTCTGGCAGCTGCCATGAATAGATTGGTGGTGGTGCCAAGTGCCAGGAGAAACATGGATATGATATTCATGATAAATTCTAAGGAGAGAATAAAGTAAAATAATGTTTGGGGAACTTTATCCAGCAACCCACCCAGAGAGACACTAACTTTCATTTTTTTTGTAAATTTTTTAGCACATATGAATCACAGGGAGACCACACAAAACCCTTTCTATGAGCCAGAGCCAAATGCTCCTACTCTGCTAGACCAGTCCTGTGCATGTATTACATAGCTGAAGATCAGTGTGTAATATTGCATTGCTGCTGGTGAAGTGTATAACTGGACAGTACAATTCATCACAAGAGATTGTCAGCCTGTTTGGGCAGCATGGTATAGTGTTAGCCCTCTTCAGGATTCATCTTACCGGTGACAGGTTTACACACAGAGCAGAGGAACTACATTTTATATTTGCATTGCAAGCTGATATTAACCAAGCGCCATGTCACTCTCTCATTATCTTATGTGATTTCTTCATATATAAGCACGTTCGGCTGATTTTCCCATCTACATGTTCTTTAGCTATATAAGCTTGGCATGCATACTTTGACTTGATGTCTATAGGCGCAGGTCTCTCTTGCCCATATGATTACTGGCTATCATCGCCACATGATATTTCTTAAAGGCATGTGTGCGTAAAGGTGTGGAGCTGGTACATAAATTTCTTTGTTTTTTCTCAAGTTCTGCAATATCAGCAACCTCAAGTTCATTTCAACCTTAGTGGCCTCCTGTGTCCCCAGCAATCACATGTCTCATTATTTAAGAAATTAAAAATTATGAAAACATCTTCAGAACTGTAATAAGTTGCAATTAGCAGAAGCGCTTTTTCAGCACGGACTGGGGGATTTTCCTTCTTTTTAATATTTTAAATGGCTGGATTGTGTGTCCTGGTACCTGCCATATAGATGCAATAAAACTGATGGTCCAGCTTACAATTATGTTCGAAATTTTTTAATTCCATTTTATAGGCCCCAGTCTGGGTATTAGAATAAATGGGTAGTGCTAATGAGACATGGCACGTACAAAGGGTTAAACGGGAGGAATTAAAATTATTATCCCTTATAAAAAGTACAAAATAAAATCCCCGCAGGATATTAAGGCACAGTTCAGAAATTAATATTACAAGTTGTCAGCATATTTGATCACAAATGTTTATTAGTATTTTATTATTAAAAATGGCAGAAGAATATTTGGTTACCGCCAGTAAAATGACATGAAAATTTCCTAAATGAAACATAAAGCTTAACATATAGTAATATTATATAATTCTCATACTTTTTGGGTTTTAATGTAAATGAATAGACTTTTTATGGGCTGATGATCGATCGAATGAAGATTTACACGAATGTTTGTTCCTGTCCATTGTCCAGTATAAATATGCACATCGATCACCCGACAAACAATTATTTGCTCATTTATTGGCTGAAAACACCTTTTACGTAGGCATCAAAATGACCGCATGCTGGCAGGGCATCGCCTTATGTAAACAGGGACGTCCTGCCAAACAGCAATTCATCTGTCGGTGCTAGAGGACTCCTGAACACTGGCAATGGTCGGGAATGAATGTTCATACAAATGGTCATTTACTCAATGATCAGCCCATATTAAAGGATCTTTAATTAAATGTGTATGATACATCCAAGGGAGAGATCGAGGTCAGGCTACAAAGACAAAAATAACGCAGGATTGGTCCAACACCCTGGTGTATTGATATGTAAGCACTGGCAGGAGATGCATGAAAATTATTAGGAGGTTCCAGCTTCTTAGTAATTCTGTGGCACCCTGGGAGATCCATTGTGCCAAAATTGTCTACACCAGGGATTGCCATAGATTTCCAGAATAACTCACGACAACTTTATGATGTCAGTTAATGTAAATCTGACTTCACCCCACCTGATCACTGCCCTGATCCAGTCACTATTCTCAAAAATGTCAAGCACGTCAGAAAATAGACAAAGTGATGTATTTTTGGTACAAATGCTGGCACGCACAGTATAGTAATTCCCCCCAGTGGTTTCTTATAAACCCCTTACCACCCCCTGCTGACAGTCTAAAGATGGGCTTACACAGATTTCTGACCCATCCTAGTGATCTTGCACATAATGAAGTTGGTTTTAGTTTGCACTTTACAGGTCAGGAACCAATTGGTAAGAATCAATTCTCATTTCCTTAATTCCGTAATCCTCAAATAAACCCATATTCCATATAACAGAGTTGTCTTTCAGACGCTATTGCCTTGAAAAGCCTGGCACTTCTCTCTCAATTGTCTAAAGTAAAAGGAGATAAGATAAAATTTTACTTAGGATCCAGATGATGTCCTCCAAGATAAGTATTCCAGAAGTCATTTTATTCTTCATTATTTTACTACTTCCAAGTCCAGACAGATATTGGACCCAGCTTTGGATTCAAGAAGTGCTGCCTGTCCATGAAGTATATCTCCTCCAAGATAAGTGTCATGAAAGGTGATGAGTTTGATGGTCACTTAGTTTGTCTAATAGTTATTGCGAGTCTACACGTCTACTAAATAGCCTTCAGCAAACCCTTTATCTTACTAGAATATAAGGAAGCGCTTGCAATGTCAGCTCCATCACGTGTCAGCGACATAGGGGATGAACAGTTGCTACTGTGGTGGAAGGCTAGTTTCATTGAAGGCTTGTCCCTGATGTAAGGGGGCTTATAACATGACACAATTGTAATGGAATAAATGTCAATATAGTCTCTTATAATGTAAAAGGAGCCCTTATGTTCGTTTCCTGCATTTGATCCTTATTTTGGGTGCACATTTACCCCTGTCAGGTAATAATAAATCTATACATTTTGATTTTAGTTTACATTTCATTATTAGATTTATTTTTTTATCTTGTTTTAATATCTGTTTTTGTTCTTCATGTTCCCTGTTTACCATCTTCTAATTTTTAACTCTTTAACAAAATTCACACTCGTAAAATTTGTCTTCAGAGTCTTGGATGATAAATAACTGGCTATAGTATATAAGAAGATGGCCTAAAACTTAATATAACAACTCTATTTAAGTGAAATTACAACATTTTCCCTGGTAGGGACAGGAATGGGAATAATGTAACAGAGCACATTCAACATTCATGAATTCTGGTGGCGAGAAATGTAATAATTAACACTCATATTCCCCAAAAAGCAGGAACGCTGAACATTAATTGGTAAGTATCTGCGAGACTGCGCCATTCCCCCCTAGACAAGTATTGTTTCGCTTTAGGCAACTGGGTGATATCAATTATGTAAAAACATTCAAACCAGGAGAAAAAGAAACACAATTCAGGTGGCTCCAGGAGGACGTAGAACCTCAGCCGAGCAGATTATTGTACTGAGGCGCCAAATTGTGGGATCATTTATTACTAGATTCCATTTGTTAGAGTATTACATGCACCTGACAAGTGGTCACTTGTATAAACTGTGGTGCTGCACTGCCCTCTACTGGTTAATCAGCAGACTAGAACACATATTCTTCATTCCAATTTGGATGAATAGTGGTCCCTCAAGTTACAACAGCCTCAGCAGTGGTGTAACTAAAGTGTTGTGGGCCCCGATGCAATCTTTTGTCCAGGACCCCCTATCTCATCCCTACAATGAATTCTTGATAGTGATGGTTACCAGTTCTAAGAAGTTTAATCAACCTTAGTGTGGTTAGGGTAATCTGTGGGTCTCCTTGGCTTATGGGCCAGATGGAAGCTACAATCTCAGTATTGATGTCATTGCTTATGCGCCCCCTAAGGCTCCTGGACCCGGTGGGACTGCACCCTCTGCACCCCCTTAATTTAGGCTCCTGAACCTTAGGATACCATTTTTTCAACATACAATGATCTTCTTTGATGGCATGTATTAGCATGGTCATGTCACCATTAAAACCCAGGTGAGAGCAGCTCCATGTTATTTTTTGGCCGCACAGTAGATTTCAGAACCCTCAAATCCCTCCTGTCACCATCATAGAAAGTGATTTACAGCTTCCTGCAGATATTTATCTTCTGATACATGTATTGTCCCTGCCCGATATCCCAGCTGCAATAAGAAAATCATAGCTGGGTCCCTGACAAGTCCCAGTCCATAGGAAGGTTCTGCATTGACAACATATGTCACCACTAAGATGGTTAGAGAAAATGTTTAAAACTCTGCAGAATTTTTCACTACTTATATTTGCGAAAATGTTTAACTTTTAATTATCTACAAATATAGATATGATTATTTTCATGAGAATACCCCTTTAAGGCTAAGGTCTTGTGTCGTGTTTTTTGTTGCAGATTTCGCTTTGGTTTTGGAAATCGCAGCATGTCAATTATATCTACGGAAACACATGCAGTTTCCCCATAGGTATAATTGTAACAGAAAGCCCGTGGAGGAAAACTCAGCAAACTTTCTGTTTAAAGCGCTGCAGGAAGAACTGCGATTCATTGCCGCCGCAGTTTTTCCCGCCGCGCTTTATAGCTACAGGAGTATTCTTAGTTCTGTCTTCTAGGACCTTTAAAAAGAAAAAAGTAAAGATGCAATTGGTATAGCCTGTACCCCATGATAATACTGAGTGTCAACCTCTCATAACATTCATATTCAGCTTCACAAGAAAAGAAAGACTATAAGGCTGTATTTAGATAAGCACCTAACATAAGATCTAACATACACAGCAATGAAAAGGGATTCCCAGTGTTATATAACTCATCCTGTGTCAGTATTAAATACAAAACACCAATGAGAAAAAGAACACAGGAAGCCAAAGTTGTGAAAATAGTGAAGATCTTCATTGATCTTTCCATCAATCCATCATTAAAAACACTACAAACATTACTTATGTGAATGATGTATCAAAGCTGTTAATCTTCTCAAAGATCAAATAAATCTGTGCATAACGCACATAAGACTTGTCTATCCACAGTATAATATTTACCCCAGGGTGTAATGGCCCACATATATATACATATAACAAATAGCTTACAAGGAAAGAGACGGATATACTGACTTAATAACACAGGGAACACCTGATCCCCAATATGTGTTTCATGTGTATATTCTTCCGGGAACATTTTGTAAGAAACTACGCTCAAGATACTCTTTGTTCTGCTGGTCGGTGGACCACCACATATGTCTCACACATTGGCGGCTGATATAATGTGTTTTCCAGAAAAACCCTCTTAACCATTGGCCAGACACCCAACGACTTTACATCTGAAGCAAGCCCTAGGTATCACTGAAAATCAATGCACAAAATATCTGGCTAACTGAACTAATTAAGAAATATACTGAAATAAAAAAATAAAAAAAAAAAAATCATATATATATATATATACAGTCCTATGAAAAAGTTTGGGCACCCCTATTAATTTTAATCATTTTTAGTTCTAAATATTTTGGTGTTTGCAGCAGCCATTTCAGTTTGATATATCTAATAACTGATGGACACAGTAATATTTCAGGATTGAAATGAGGTTTATTGTACTAACAGAAAATGTGCAATATGCATTAAACCAAAATTTGACCAGTGCAAAAGTATGGGCACCTCAACAGAAAAGTGACATTAAAATTTAGTAGATCCTCCTTTTGCAGAGATAACAGCCTCTAGTCGCTTCCTGTAGCTTTTAATCAGTTCCTGGATCCTGGATGAAGGTATTTTGGACCATTCCTCTTTACAAAACAATTCAAGTTCAGTTAAGTTTGATGGTCACCGAGCATGGACAGCCCGCTCTCAAATGATCTGAAAACAAAGATTGTTCAACATAGTTGTTCATGGGCAGAATACAAAAAGTTGTCTCAGAGATTTAACCTGTCAGTTTCAACTGTGAGGAACATAGTAAGGAAATGGAAGACCACAGGGACAGTTCTTGTTAAGCCCAGAAGTGGCAGGCCAAGAAAAATATCAGAAAGGCAGAGAAGAAGAATAGTGAGAACAGTCAAGGACAATCCACAGACCACCTCCAAAGAGCTGCAGCATCATCTTGCTGCAGATGGTGTCACTGTGCATCGGTCAACAATACAGCACACTTTGCACAAGGAGAAGCTGTATGGGAGATTGATGAGAAAGAAGCTGTTTCTGCAACCACGCCACAAACAGAGCCCCCTTAGGTATGTAAAAGCACATTTGGACAAGCCTGTGGACTGTTGAAACAAAGATTGAGTTGTTTGGTCATACAAAAAGGCGTTATGCATGGCGTCCAAAAAAAAAACAGCATTCCAAGAAAAACACTTGCTACCCACTGTAAAATTTGGTGGAAGTTCCATCATGCTTTGGGGCTGTGTGGCCAATGCCAGCACCGGGAATCTTGTTAAAGTTGAGGGCCGCATGGATTCCACTCAGTATCAGCAGATTCTTGAGAATAATGTTCAAGAATCAGTGACAAAGTTGAAGTTACGCCGGGGATAGATATTTCAGCAAGACAATGATCCAAAACACCGCTCCAAATCCTCAGGCATTCATGCAGAGGAACAAGTACAATGTTCTGGAATGGCCATCCCAGTCCCCAGACCTGAATATCATTGAACATCTGTGGGATGATTTGAAGCGGGCTGTCCATGCTCGGTGACCATCTAACTTAACTGAACTTAAATTGTTTTGTAAAGAGGAATGGTCCAAAATCCCTTCATCCAGGATCCAGGAACTGATTAAAAGCTACAGGAAAGCAACTAGAGGCTGTTATCTTTGCAAAAGGAGGATGTACTAAATATTAATGTCACTTTTCTGTTGAGGTGCCCATACTTTTGCACTGGTCAAATTTTGGTTTAATGCATATTGCACATTTTCTGTTAGTACAATAAACCCCATTCCAATCCTGAAATATTACTGTGTCCATCAGTTATTAGATATATCAAACTGAAATGGCTGTTATAAACACCAAAATATTTAGAACTAAAAATGATTAAGATTAATAGGGGTGCCCAAACTTTTTCATAGGACTGTATATATATGTATATATATATATCCTACAAATATATATATATATATATATATATATATATATATATATATATACAGTGGGACAAAAAAGTATTTAGTCAGTCACCAATAGTGCAAGTTCCACCACTTAAAAAGAGGAGAGGCGTCTGTAATTTACATCATAGGTAGACCTCAACTATGAGAGACAAAATGAGAAAACAAATCCAGAAAATCACATTGTCAGATTTTGTAAGAATTTATTTGCAAATTATGGTGGAAAATAAGTATTTGGCCAGTAACAAAATTTCATCTCAATACTTTGTTATATATCCTTTGTTGGCAATGACAGAGGTCAAACGTTTTCTGTAAGTCTTCACAAGGTTGGCACACACTGTTGTTGGTATGTTGGCCCATTCCTCCATACAGATCTCCTCTAGAGCAGTGATGTTTTGGGGCTGTCGCTTGGTAACACGGACTTTCAACTCCCTCCAAAGGTTTTCTATAGGGCTGAGATCTAGAGACTGGCTACGCCACTCCAGGACCTTGAAATGCTTCTTACAAAGCCACTCCTTCGTTGCCCTAGCGGTGTGCTTTGGATCATTGTCATGTTGAAAGACCCAGCCACGTTTCATCTTCAATGCCCTTGCTGATGGAAGGAGGTTTGCACTCAAAATCTCACGATACATGGCCCCATTCATTCTTTCATGTACCCGGATCAGTCGTCCTGGCCCCTTTGCAGAGAAACAGCCCCAAAGCATGATGTTTCCACCCCCATGCTTTACAGTAGGTATGGTGTTTGATGGATGCAACTCAGTATTCTTTTTCCTCCAAACACGAAACGTTGTGTTTCTACCAAACAGTTCCAGTTTGGTTTCATCAGACCATAGGACATTCTCCCATTACTCTTCTGGATCATCCAAATGCTCTCTAGCAAACTTCAGACGGGCCCGGACATGTACTGGCTTAAGCAGTGGGACACGTCTGGCACTGCAGGATCTGAGTCCCTGGCGGCGTAGTGTGTTACTGATGGTAGGCTTTGTTACATTGGTCCCAGCTCCCTGCAGTTCATTCACTAGGTCCCCCCGCGTGGTTCTGGGATTTTTGCTCACCGTTCTTGTGATCATTTTGACCCCACGGGGTGAGATTTTGCGTGGAGCCCCAGATCGAGGGAGATTATCAGTGGTCTTGTATATCTTTCATTTTCTAATTATTGCTCCCACAGTTGATTTCTTCAATCCAAGCTGGTTGCCTATTGCAGATTCAGTCTTCCCAGCCTGGTGCAGGGCTACAATTTTGTTTCTGGTGTCCTTTGACAGCTCTTTGGTCTTCACCATAGTGGAGTTTGGAGTCTGACTGTTTGAGGGTGTGCACAGGTGTCTTTTTATACTGATAACAAGTTTAAACAGGTGCCATTACTACAGGTAATGAGTGGAGGAAAGAGGAGAATCTTAAAGAAGAAGTTACAGGTCTGTGAGAGCCAGAAATCTTGATTGTTTGTAGGTGACCAAATACTTATTTTCCACCATAATTTGCAAATAAATTCTTACAAAATCAGACAATGTGATTTTATGGATTTGTTTTCTCATTTTGTCTCTCATAGTTGAGGTCTACCTATGATGTAAATTACAGACGCCTCTCATCTTTTTAAGTGGTGGAACTTGCACTATTGGTGACTGACTAAATACTTTTTTGCCCCACTGTATGTATATATATATATATATATATATATATATATTCTATCCTTCCTACTAATATAAATGTGAAAGTTTGGATGTTTGTTCCTCAATCACGCAAAAATAGCTGAACGGATTTGGATGAAATTAGGCACATAAATAGTTTGTAACCTCGATTACCACATAGGCTACTTTTTATCCCGGTAAATGACATGACTTCACGACTGTTATGAATTTATGTTCATATACTATATTAAACTGCTCTTGCTGCCAGGACTATCAGCTAATTGCAGTTTGCTGATAAAGCCAGGTCTGTTATCTCTCTATGTAAACACACAGATAACACGGAGTCCGGAGATGTATAAGCATCTAAATATTATCTGATCTGCTGACACACTCAGGCCTGATTCACATCTGCATTCAGTAAAACGTTCGGGGAGTCTGCATGGGGACCCCCAGAACAGAATACCGAATGCATTGGCAAGCGGTGAGCAGCAAAAGCACAGGGACCCCATTATAGTCTATGGGGTCCGTGTGCTTCATAAGCTCACCGCTTGCCAATGCATTCAGTATTCCGTTTGTGGGGGTCCCCATGTGGATTCCCCAAACAGATTACCGAACGCAGATGTGAATCAGGCCTGACATAGGAAAACCCCTTTAATCCAAATTGGCAGTTGTCAATTGTCAATTTTAAACATGCCGGGAAAAAGAAAATCTAATTTGTCGCAAAATTCTAAAATGAGAGGTATGAAGGTAGCCAGAAGTCACAGACTTCTCCTCAAGCGGAGCTCAGGGGTATTGAGCAAGCTAGGTGTCAAGCAGCTCTTAGAGTAGCCGAAACACAGGAGCAGGCAGATCATCGATGCCAACAACACACTCATTATATGGTGTCCCAGCGAGCTACTGAGATGCCGAAATAATCACAGGCACAGTGCGAGGAAGAAGTTCGGCAGCAGGACAGCTTGAGAGCTGCCGAAATGCCGGAGTAGGCAGATCATCAACAACACAACACGCGCATTACATGGTGTCACATGACTGTGTATAAAAAAGAGCATATCAGAGAGGTAGATTCTTAATAAATTGAAAAAAAATATTCTGAAACTGTGTCTGGTCATGGACAAGAGAAAAGATCTGCTCTTGTACTAGTTAAGAAAGTGAATTGACTTACATTTCAAATTTATATTACAAATGATTTTTTTTTTGTATTGGCCATGCAATTCCCCCAATATAATATGATAACGTAATGAGAATATACGGGAAATATACAATAGTGTGCTGCATTTCACTCATTTTTCCTGCACTAATTTCCATATTCACTGACAAATAAGATCAATTTATTCATAGCTTAATTGTAAAATCACATGTACTGTCATAATCTCCATGTACAATACAATATAAATACTCCAGCCGTCGATGTTCCTTATTCACTTTGTCACTATCAGCTGCTCTGTGGAACCGATCGTCTCTATTTCACTTGACGTATTATCGAGCTTGTCCTCATGAGGATTGTTCAGTATGGACCATTCCATATGACGGCTAGAGAGCGTCGAATCCTCAGCCATGGGCTGTAGATCTCTAGCTGGTCTCTTTGGATGGCTTAATCCTGGGATAGATGTCGCATCCATCATCTGCTCTTCAGTGTCAGGAACACTTTTATTTTTTGGTCTCTGCAAGGATCCCGTCTTACTTTTTCTGGATGGTTTATGTCTATAATCTGGTGCTATTAACCCTTCCCTTACTGTCTCGTGTAAAAGTTCAGTGATTGTATCACCAATAAGAAGGTCCCACAAGTCTGTATCATCTTTTAGCGTTTTTCCAGAAATCTGTTGGGAATTCAATGGTTTGTTGGCGTCTTCCTGCTTTACAGCCGAATCAGACATGGATCCTCCATGCTTTATGGCTTTTGTGATTGGAGAAGGAACCGTTGTCCATCTTGTTTCCTCATAGTCTAAAGTTTTTACATTAGTTGTTTCATTTTTCCCTAGAGTTTCATTGGAAAAACTCGTAGGTGCCAATGTAGACAACACCTTGACGGATAACGTTACATTTTTTGGTTCACCACTTTTAGTGGAGTTAGAAAAGAGGCCATGTGAGATTTTGCTGTGTTTGTCTTGGGGATGTAGTAGAGTAGTTTGCACAAGATTATGTATATTTGGATATTTGGGGGGAAAGGTTATAGAGTTATTAGAGCTATCTGGCACTGTGTCCACTGACCTTGTTACATTAATCTGATCATGAGTAATATTTTGGTAGTCTCTTGACCCACTGATGTCAGAGTCCATGTGCTCCCCAGATCCTTCAATAAAAGTTCCTGTAAGTTTCACAGGATCAGTTTTTGCCTTCACAGATGTTACTGTAGATTTAATACTGGTAAGTCTGCTTGGATCTGGGGCTGATAACAGTGGATAGTCTCCAGATGACTGAATCGCATAGTCTTCCTCTTCCTTATTCATTGATGATGCAACAGCTTTATTGCTTTTGGAAAAGGTTTCTTGCTGGTCGGTGGCTGGAGACAGCACTGTAACAATACAATTCACGAGATCACTATATAGCGTTCCTGATATGCCTAAGTATGTGCTGTGGTGATGCACCAGATGGTGGTATGCCTTAAGATTCTGGTACACCCATAGTGGATAGCTACCAAGTTGGCAGACCACGCAACTCCTATGGAGCACATGGGGAAGATCTTCTTCTCCCGATTCCCAATAATAATCCTCTGCAGCTGCCACTAGGGGGAACTTAATGCAAGGAGGTTATAACAACTTCCAATGAGTTCAATGATATGCTGTATTAATTCCAGTGTACTGAGCTCCCCTAGTGATGGCTGCAGACAGTCTTATCATATTTATACAGAGGATAATTATCAATGTAACATGAAATCTCTCCAAAAGAGAAGACCACAAGACCACCCCCCATCCAAATCAGATCTTCTGTTACAGATTTACAGTTCCACCATATATTATGCAAACATTCTTTGAGAAGATCACCCATATAGAAGACCATATAAAATATAGACCATCAGACCCCAGAGTATAATCAGAGACCCAGGGGAGGACAAAAACATAAAAATATTTACCTCTCCCTGGCTCCGGTGCACTCTTCGGTGATGTCGGCCATCTGCAATGATGGAAGAGACATCACTTGAGCCAAGGCTTGCGTATAAAGGCACAGGCCCTGGCCCACATGACGTCACCAAGGAGGCCTGAAAGCCTGTCGGACCCAGGAGAGGTAAGTAACACTGTTTTTTATGTTCCCTCACCTCTCCTAGCCCTCCGATCATTACTCCAGCAAGTAACGGACTATTTAAAAAAATAAAATAAAATCTGCAGCGATAGCGGCTGCCAATGGGCCCCCTAATGTCCCGGGCACTATGGCAGCCACTACTTCTGCTACCTCGGTAGTTACGACCCTGGCCTGTTAGTTTGACTTTCCAACATATTTCACAGTTTTTCCACAGTGTCACACACAAAGCTTTGTCCCCTTTTTGCAAGCTCTGTCCCTTTCTTGCTAAACCATGCCTCAATGTGAAGAGAGTGTCTAAAATAGTTACTAAATGTGATGTAAAGCACTGGTCTAGTGGCGCAAACTGGACCAAAGATTTGGCGTATTTTTATTAATAAATCTGCCCCAAAGTGTAGCATAATAATGTGATAGCTAGACAGGTTGATAGACAGTGCGGTATGATAGAGGAATAGTAGATATACTGTATATTACATAGCTACGATAGATATAGATAGATAGATAGATAGATAGATAGATAGATAGATAGATCGTTTTGCACTACGATTTATCACCTTCCTTACATATTTTTGGGATTCTCTTACCTCTACACTCATAATAGTTTTCCATTGTCCAGTTCATTGGATAAGCAATTTCTGCAAACTCGAGCACTAGATCAATACTGTAGAAAGCCTGGATTCCTTGCTTGATATCTGGCGTAGTGCAGGCCTGTAAATACATTTCAATAAATCACATTTTGTCCAGAATACTAGATATATTGTTTAGTAAGGATAATAGATTAAAAAAAAAAAAAGAGAGAGAGAATAAAGGTGACCTGTGCTTGGAGGATGTCCGCGGCTCGTATGTTCACCATTACAAAGTGTTTATTCTCAGTGACAGTGACATTAAGAGGGTGTCCAACCATAATGTTCTTTAATGTCAGGGTCTCAGCGATGTATGACCCTCTCTTTACCAAACCCATGCGCTGCTTTGGGATGTGAACTATAACCTCTTCTCCTGGCTTCTGCATCACTGGTAAATGGAAATTAAGATCCAGTTATAGTGTCTGTCAAAAAGGACATATAAACATCATAAAACAGACCGCCCTCTTACAAAGAGCACAACTTGTCCAGAATGTATCAACGCATCTGGAGTAGATGTGTGATAATGTGGCACATCTTTAATATAAGGCTCTTTTTGCTCCACGGATGCACTACAGCCCCCATTGTGCCCCAGTTTTCTACTAGTGTAACTGGAATGAGGTGGCAAGCGGTACTGGCCGGGGGAAGGAGTGCCTTGGCTCGACATATTTATTATAACTCAATCCAGTTTCCTGAGTTCCTGTCTGGTGTAGACTTCCATTTTGACGCACAGAGATGACTACTTATAAAGAGGCTCATGCACCAGTCAGGGCCATTATTAAGACTGGCATATGAAATGCCTGTCTTAACAAATCTACCTCATTGTGTTATGCCTGAGAGGAATCAACTTTCGGCTCATGCACCATGCATACAAGCTCTGTACAATGTCTAAGGAGTGAGGGGACTGAGACGTCGGTGAAACCTATGAGACAGGATTACCAAACTGGTAGTGTGACTAGGCTGAATTTTCTCCTCGCCCCCCGGGGTGGGATGCAGCAGTGCTCTGCTAGGACTAAGGTCTGGTTCACATCTGCGTTTGGTATTCCGTTAGGGGAGTCCGCTTGGGGACCCCCCGAACAGAATACTGAACGCATTGACAAGAGGTGAGCTTATGAAAGCACACGGACCCCATAGACTATAATGGGGACTGTGTGTTTTTCGCACGGTGTCCACACAAATCATGCGGAGAGAAAAGTACTGCATGAACTTCTTTCCTGTCCGCATGACTCATGTGGACACCACACGGAAAACACACTGAGCCTATTATAGTCTATAGGGTTTGTGTGCTTTCATTGCTCACTGCTTGTCAATGCGTACAGTATTCTGTTCGGGGGGTCCCCAAGCAGACTCTCCGAACGGAATACCGAACGCAGATGTTAACTAGGGCTAAGAATATTACTGCTTCATCTAGTATATATATAGTTATGAGAATAAGGTTCCTAGGGTACACTTTGAAAAAATTATGCGAGCCCATCTACCGGCAGCAAAGCATTGTGTGGAGGTGTAGTTCATCTATACTCGGCAATAGTATATCTTCTGCATCGATTTCTTACAGTTTTCTATATCTCTGCTTGCTGTCATTCATTCTGATTACCTCCAGTGGATAAAAGTCTGATCATGGTCATGTGGTGGACAAATAGGTGCATGGCTTGTCACAGCGCAGTAATCCGACATCTGCCTGGTATGAAACTGGAAAAACCCTTTAAATTTGTCCTTGGACAGATATCTGGTGTGTATGATCAAGATGGAGTTAACCATACCCCTATATGCACCCCTGAAACATGATCAGCACTGCCACACGATATGAACTGTATATGGAGGTGCATGCTACACCTGCCTGCAATGCACATGTATACTTAAAACCCCAGAGCATCAGTTTTTTCCAGAGTATTTCTTTGCAAAGTATGAATTACCCGGACCATAAAATAGTTAAATTAACACAGTGTCACTTACCTGGTGGGCAGGAGGCTTCCAGTGAATATGCATAAACCCCATACCCAAGCCACAGGGGAAGCATATCCATCTGTCCGTCCAAGAACTGCAAAATAATGTATTTTTCATCATTACATACACATTGCTCTTGGTTTTCCAGGTTTTTGATATTTATTGCCGTGGCCTAATTCCCTAATCTATCAAGCACAGATCCATACATTGTATAGTGATATTATATACATTCTCAGTTGCCAAAAACCTGTAACAAAAATTCTTTAATACAACTTCCAGTCTATTAATATTCAGCCCTATTGTCAGTATATGGTACTTGCCAGATGAATTTAAATTATCCAAATCCAATACATTACCTCTCTAGAAGTCAGCAGCTGGTTTCGCAGTCCTCGCACTCTTACGCCAGATTTATTCATCTCTACTTCCACACCAATCAAACTTGAATCCTCGACCGAAACCACCAGTTCACCACGAAATAGTAAAAACCAGTCCTGAAATAGGAATAAGACCCACAGTACAAAGGATGAGACTAGAAACTAAACATTTAGGATTTAATGTTATGTCTAAGGTTGAAACATAAAGCAACATCACCACCTACTGGCCATAAGCGGTATAACAGCAGCTTTATTTTATCACAATGTACTGTATATTCTGTAGACTATCTCTTCTTGGTCCCTATTTATAATGGCAGCTTTTAAGCAGCTACAAACACTGTCCAAAGGTCTTTTAATGGTGCACTATGTGATATGATACCTATTATGTTAAGATGAGAAATATATCAGAACCTGTGGCCTAATAACTGGGATAGCAGCAGTAGCCACTGCCACAGGGCCTGGGACTTTAGGGGTCCTGATGTTTTGGGGTTTTTTTTCTAATAGGCCGTTACCTTACTTACTGACCCCTGCTCCTTCTCATTGCCGCCTGCGCTTCCCCTTCTGTGGATGTGGCTGTGATCAGGAGGGGGGATCAGTAAATGAGGCTGCGGGCCCGTGAACCTCAACAGAAATTGCTACCATTATACTCTCATTACACCTCAGAGTATAATGATCAGAGCGCCAGGGGAGGTATAAAACAGTTATACAAATTGAGATAAACAGGGGCACTCACTTGGGCATATTTTTAATAAAATATAGTCCTTTATTCCATGTTGTGTTAAAAACAATGAATGGGGAGAGTAGGGCACAATAATAGGCCAGGCAATTTCGTGCTGTATTAGCGCTTCTTCAAGCCCTGTATGTGCTCATGTGAGCTTATACGGTATGTGAACATATAAAACACTGTTACTTAACTCTCCTGCACTCTGGCAGGCTTTGGGCCTTTTGGTGACATCCCAGACATCATGTTGGCCACGCCTACGTCATTATGCGTCACTACGCAGATCTGGCTCCCGTGACGTTTCACCAACATTGTACTGGAGCACAGGAGAGGTAAGTAACATTGTTTGTTTTTTTTTACATTTGTATCCTCCCCTGGGTCTCCAATCATTATACTCTGAAATCTGAAAAGTCCCCAGAGTATAATAATTGTTCATGGGTGGTCCACAATGGGACATAATACTGTGTGCAAGGGCCACTATAGGGCACACTAGTGTGTACTGGGGCCACTATGGCACATAATAATGTGTGCAGGGGCCACTATGGGACATAATAGCGAGCAGGGCCCTCAGTCCCATTGTGTGAAATGACGTTCTTTGTTATGTATCTGTCTGTATTTGAACCCTACAAATTGTACAGCGCTGCGGAATATGTTGGCGCTATATAAATAAAATGTATTATTTATTATTATTATTATTATTATTATTATTATTGTGTGTACTGGGGCCACTATGGGACATAATACTGTGCGCAGGGGCCACTATGGGGAATAACAGCGTATGCAGGGGCCACTATGGGGCATAATATTATATGCAGGGGATACTATGTGGCATAATACTGTGTTCAGGAGTCACTATGGGACATAATAGTATATGCAGGGGCTACTATGGTACATAATAGTGTGTGCAGGGACCACTATGGGACATAATAGAGTATGTAAGGGGAACTATGCCAAATAATAGTGTGTGTGTAGAAATGCGATTTGTGCAGAGGTGGGGCTCGGTCCACAGCAGATGAAAATCCTAGAGATATGTTAGAATAACTTTTTACCTGATCACCATTTTGTAAGGGCATCGGTCGTGACACCTACAACAGAGACATAAATTATATGAATATAGAAGTGAGCGAATTACTCCATATATTGTCACTTTTCATGATAACTTGGTACCTGCACATAGTTGGGGTCACATCGCACTCTCTCTCTGCCCATGGCGGCAGTCACTGCAGGGCACCTCATGAGGTAGCGATCGCTCCGACCATTTCCTGAGGAAGTTTTCTTAACCATATGAATTTCCAGAACATGGAAACCATTCTGCGCATACAAACATTAGGGCAGATCAGAGACTGAAGGGAACTGCATATTAGACAGTAGACGTAGTAGGCAGGTGGCTGATCTTTAACCTGAATTTTAAGGACCAGGAATTTCAGGACACTACTGTATACTGATACTGCCATACAGTGCCCACACAATAAAGCCATTGCGCGCACCAGCAATCCCACCATACAATATAGTACCTCTATATAATACTTCAGCCTACCTGTGTTTGGACACTGCAAGCAGAGTAATGAACCCTGAAAATAAAGTTTCCATTGGAATCCATATCCAACGCGTAGCGGCAGCGAGCGATCAGGTGATTTGATCGATCTAATGAATTGAGACTTACTGCAACAAAAGACATTATATCCATATGTAATATTTCTCTGTACATTTCCTGTGATACTAAGTATTACTTGCACAAAAAACATGATGTAACTCAGCACCTGGAGATTTTTACCAGTAAAGTGTACTGTAATTTATACCAATATCCAGATAATCTGTCTGATCGGCAGTCTATAACTTACATAGAGGTATCCCCTCACCCTTTGTATCAGTACCTGGGAACTTCATGACTCTGGATAGCCAAAGCAGTAATCCATCCATCTGTCTCCTGGGGATCCATAGTTCCATATAGTCTAGGAAGCATTCAACATTGTCTGTGGAGGAAGATTATTAGTAACAGGTGACATCAATGATGGTATGGGGTGCCTAAAGGCCACCAGCAAAATTAATTGTGGGAGTCCACCATATAGCTACATGCCAAGTCCTTACTTTAGACAACGACCTATTGGGCGACCTCCCTCTGTGCCTTATTCTATATAATAATAAACTGAGGACCTTATTTGCTTATCTAATCTATTACAAGGACGCTCAGGCTGTCTGAGATACTTGGGGCCCACTCTGGAAGTTCGTCTGTTCCCATTTGGACCAGTTCAAGTCTGGGTTGGTTAGTGGTACGGTATTAGCGTGTTATTACATATTGAGGGTGCAGACACACAGTGATTCTGATCACACTTAACAAACTGATTACTGACTACCATTTTAGGGGGACTCACAGTTTGGGCCTTTTACAATATCTGTAATGGTAGTATAGTGTCAGCAAACCAGCTATGGAAAATTGCCTTCCAAAATCCAGTTTGTACACCATGTATTTCTTAACAATAATTTGGGGGCTTAACCTGTTTTTGGCACTTCACAACATCTGTAATTATAATATGGCATCAGCGAACCAGCTATGGAAAATTCTCATTGTAAAGAGTCACATTGGTTTAGTAAGTGTCTATAATTATAGTATGGTACCAATTAGAGATGAGCAAATAGTATTCGAAACTGCAGTTTCGAATATCTCGCTCCATAGGAATGAATGTGAGCGGCCCTGCGCCGGCCGGCACTTAACCCCTTGCAGTTCTCCTGCTCCCATTCATTCCTATGAGAGAGAGGTATTCAAAACTAGAGTTTCGAATAGTATTCGCTCATCTCTAGTATCAATAAGTCGTACTCCAAAAGTCAGATAGGACCCCGAGCATACCAAGCCTAACTATGGGCCTATATGATGGAGATAACACTCAAATGTGACATTTATTCAATCAGCAGAAATAAGAAAAGATACTTTAGGACTCATACTAATAAAACAATTTCCAATTAAAAATGGCCTGTGGCTAAAACTTGAAAAGGGGGTACAACTTCTGGTCTGTAATAGCTGGCTGGTGGAACACTCATCTGTCTGATACTGATGACGTATCCTAAGGATGGGTCATCAACATCAGAATCCTGATAAACAACTTTAAAGGGAATCTCTCAAGGCGATTTGAGACACTAAACCACTTATAGATCGTTATAGACAAGTAGTTTTAGTGTCCCAAATCATCTTATTATGAATACATCCATGCCCATGGGGAGGGGCCCATGTCAAAGTTTGCCATGGGGCCCCGCTATTCCTAGTTACACCACTGTGAATACATCTCGACTTTAGTGTGCATGCCATACCTCCGGCACTTGAGCAGTGAAGCTGGGGAGTACACCCTCACCCCTCGTTCACATCTGCGTTTGGTAATCCATTCGGGGAGTCCGAACGGAGTACCAAACGCATTGGCAAGCGCTGTGCAGTAAAAGCACGCGGACCCCATAGACTATAATGGGGTCCGTGTGCTGCACTGAACATGCAGAGAGGAAAGTAGATTGTGAACTACTTGTTATTTCAGTCCAGGTAGCTGCAACGGGGCTAAGGGATAGCAGTAGGGAATCTCGCCCTGCACTACTCCCACTAGCTATCCCGGTCCCTGCCTCACGGGTGTGGGTCGGCTGTACTCAGGCTAAGCCTGACCCCGACAGCTCCTCTCTCACTGATTCCGTAGGCCTAGAGGGAAGTGGGAGAAGGAATGCCCTATAAGACCTCTAGGGACTGGAGACTAAAAGGGGGTCACCCCTAACGAACAAGTGAAGCTGCTACTGACAGGGACTGACAAGGGTGTGCGCTGACTAACAACACAAGCAGCACACAGGAAAAATGTGGGAAAGGATTCCCCCAAACCAATATGGGAAGGAACCTTACACTAGGAAACAAACACAGGGAAACGGAGTAGAAATCAAAGGATAAGGCAATTCACTCACACAGTCAGTTATACACAGAGGGAGGATTGGTGAACACAGAAGGGAAAACACACAAACCAACTCGTTCACCCAAACCTCCCAAAAACCAACCACGGAACTTCCTCTATCCCAGAACACCACCTACTCCTCCTGCTAAGGCCTAGCTCTGTAAAAGCGACACTCAGCACAGAACCATGGGAGGCATGGGTTTAAATACAGAGTAGAGACCACTCCTCCCAGGTGCAAATGGGAGGACAGACTAATCAACCAGGAGATAAAGCTGCCTACCATCAGTGCGCACGTGCAAGTCAGAAGGTGTGCACCAATACTCACGACAGGACAACCCCGCAGCGCCAGGATGCCACCCCAGACACTGCGCAGCCAAAAACTCCCCAGGTAAGAAAAATAGAAAGTAAAGAACCTAAATACTCCTAACAGGATCCTCCCCTCAAGGAGAAGACTCCGGATTCTCTAGGAGCATCCTTCTTCGGGAACTCCTTGTGGAATTTCTCCACGAGTCTGGGAGCTGACACATCCGACTCCAGGACCCAAGAATTATCCTCAGGACCGTATCCCTTCCATGCCACCAGATACCGTAGCTTCCCCCGAACATATTTGCTATCCAGAACTCGGGATATCTCATACTCCCCGGACTCAGAAACTGGTGGAACCTTAACTGGAGACGTTCCCTTCTTGGCCTTCTTTAACAAGGAGACATGGAAGACCCGGTTTATCTTCCACCTTTTAGGTAGTTGCAGCTGCGCCGCCACTTCATTTACCATCTTGATGATCTTAAAAGGACCCACAAATCTGGGACCCAGCTTCTTGCTAGGAACCTTCAACCTGATATTCTTGGTGGACAACCAAACCATCTCACCAGGGAAGAACTGCAACTCTCCTCTCTTCCGATCCGCCTGGACCTTAGCCTGGTGCGACGCCCGCACCAGATTCTCTCGGATACGGGACCATACCCCTTGCAGCTTTTTAGAAAATAGCTCCTCCTCCGGAACTGGGGAAGAAATGGAAGAAAATACTCCGAAAACAGGATGTCTACCACCGGAGCAAAAAAAAGGTGTGGTACCAGTGGCATTGGAATCATGGTTGTTTAGGGAAAATTCTGCCAGGGGGAGAAAGGCAGCCCAATTATTCTGGTTCTCTCGAACAAAACACCTCAAAAACTGTTCCACATCCTGATTCTTCCTCTCTGTTTGTCCGTTAGACTCTGGGTGAAACCCGGAGGAAAACGACAGTGTAACTCCCAACCTGCTGCAAAAAGCCCGCCAGAATTTAGCCACAAATTGCGGTCCCCTGTCCGAAACGATCTCCTCAGGAAGACCATGCAACCTTACAATTTCTTTAATAAACGCCTCAGATAGTGTCTTGGCACATGGCAGCCTGGAAAACGGGATCAAATGGCACATTTTCGTGAAGCGGTCAACGACTACCCAAATGACCGTGAAACCCTTAGACACCGGAAGGCCCGTGATGAAATCCATAGACAGATGAGTCCAAGGTGCCTTAGGAGGTTCCAATGGATGTAGAAGACCGTGGGGACGGGTATGCGACGCCTTGGCTCTTGCACAGACCGAACAATTTTGAACAAACTGCAAGACCTCCTTACTCCACCCTGGCCACCAAAAATTCCTAGACACCAATCTCATGGTCTCTGAAACCCCCGGGTGACCAGCAAGAACCGACTCGTGACACTCCCTCAGGAGACTTTGTCGGAGAGTAGTTGGGACAAAAAGCTTGTTTCTAGGTATCTTGGAAGGTGCAGCGTGTTGCGCTTCGATCAAGGCCTTCTCCAATTTCGCGCCCAATACTGCTACCACCACTCCATCCCCAAGAATAGTGGCAGGCGCCTCTCGTTCCTCCTCAGTCGACATATACCGGGATAAAGCATCAGCCTTAACATTCTTTGAACCCGGCACATAAGTCACGTTAAAATGGAACCGCGCAAAAAATAGAGCCCATCTGGCCTGCCGTGCATTTAATCTCTTCGCCGACCCAAGATAAACCAAATTCTTGTGATCAGTAAATACCTGGACTGGCCTTCTGGCCCCCTCCAGGAAATGATGCCAATGTTCGAACGCTAGTTTTATTGCTAGTAGTTCCCTATCTCTGATGTCATAATTCCGTTCAGAGGCAGAGAATTTCTTAGAAAAGAAGGCACAGGGATGCGTACCCTCCTCGAACTCCTGAGAAAGTACTGCTCCCACCCCCACCGAGGAGGCATCCACCTCCACTCGGAAGGCCAACCTCTCATCCGGCTGTCTCAAAATGGGAGCGGACGAGAATCGCTTCTTCAGTTCTTCAAACGCAGCTAGCGCCTCTGGCGACCACTTAGCACAGTCAGCCCCCTTCTTAGTCAAGTCCGAGATAGGTTTCACAACCTCAGAAAATCCCTTGATAAACTGGCGATAATAGTTGGAGAACCCCAAGAACCGTTGGACCGCCTTTAGGTTCTCGGGTCGCGGCCACTCCAAGACTGCCCTGACCTTCTCAGGGTCCATCTCGAACCCCTTGTCCGATAGGATATAGCCAAGGAAACATAATTTATTGACCGCGAACACACATTTCTCCAGCTTAGCACTTAATTGGTTAACCCTCAGGAGATCTAAAACCTCTCTCACTCTCTCCCAATGAGTCTCCAAATCCGGGGTGTAAATGAGTATATCGTCCAGATAGACCACAACCCCCCTCCCTATGACGGCACTTAGTACATCATTAATAAAATTCTGAAAAAACGCAGGCGCATTGGTTAGACCGAAAGGCATCACAAGATTCTCAAAGTGTTCTAGGGGTGTGTTAAACGCTGTTTTCCACTCATCCCCCTTCTTGATTCTCAGCAAGTTATACGCCCCACGTAAATCTATTTTACTAAACCAGCGGGCTCCCGTAATCTGGCTGAATAGATCCGAGATCAACGGAATGGGATAGGGATTCCGCACCGTGATTTTGTTAATCTCCCTAAAATCCAAACAAGGGCGCAACCCTCCATCTTTCTTCTTTACAAAGAAAAACCCCACTTCTACTGGGGACTTAGATGGGCGAATATGCCCCACCTCTAGACTCCCCTCAATATACTCTTTGAGCGCCTCCCTCTCCGGAATAGTGAGATTGTACAACCTTGTCTTGGGTAACATTGCATTTGGTATAAATTTAATCGAGCAATCATAGGTGCGATGTGGTGGTAATGTCTTGGCTGCCCTTTCCTCAAAGACCTCGCTGAACTCACATATTTCTTGAGGCAAATTGTCTATAGACAAAGACATAACGGATATGGGCAGACATCGACCATTACACCCCTGCCCCGAAGAAACTACTGACTCGGTCTCCCAGTTGATAATAGGGTTATGCTGCTTCAGCCAGGGCCACCCCAAAACTACTTGTGCTGGTAACTTAGACAACAAGAACAAGTCAATCTCTTCCCTGTGGCCACCCACAATAAACTCCAAACCCTCCACCTGTTTGGAGATGACAGCTTGCTGTAGAGGGGTCTTATCAATAGCCCACACTGGTATCTGAGACTTCAAGACCAAAGGACTCACCCTTAGTTGCTCGCAAAACTCTGAGTCAATAAGGTTGACTGCCGAACCACAATCAACCAAAATCCGGCACTTCTGCCCATTTACCCATCCTTCAAGGGTCAACCCGGCAGTCTGAGTACAGGAAATATGCACACCTCCCTCCTTAGTAGGTTTTCTCCCTTTACCCTCAATAGACCTGGGGTTATTAATCTCCTTGGCGAACCATTCTCTGGAGGGGCATACCCTTGCTACATGTCCCATCCCTCCACACACAAAACAGCGTACTGTGCGGGACCCTTCACTCTTGGGTCTTGCACTTCGCACAGTGGCCCCAATCTGCATAGGTTGGTCCCCCGGGTCCTCTCTAAAAACAGAGAATTGAGGAGGGCTAAGCCCCCCAGGACTCTTGTCTCCACGCTCCCGGAGGCGCCGTCCAACTCTAATTGCCAGCTGCATGGCCTCATCTAGATCTCCCGGAACAGGGTGAGAAACTAGATGGTCTTTAACCTGGTCCGAGAGCCCTGTCTCAAACTGACTAAGTAGAGCGGGGTCATTCCAGTGTACTTCTGCTGCCCACCTACGAAACTCTGTGCAATATTTCTCTATAGCGTGATCCCCTTGCACCACACGTCGTAGGTTATACTCAGCCGTGCGTACCCTGTCTGGGTCGTCATACAGTAACCCCATTGTGGAGAAAAACGCCTCTACAGTTAGTAAGCAAGCTGAGTCGGCTGGTAACGAATGTGCCCAGATGAGGGGATCATCTCTCAATAAAGTAATAATAATCCCAACTCTCTGTACCTCAGAAACGGAGGAAAACGGCCGTAGCCGGAAATACAAAAGACAGTCCTTTTGAAATCGGAAAAAATCTGACCTCTTACCTCGGAAGGGTTCAGGTAAGCTGACTTTTGGCTCCAGAGGCCGACCCACAGGGGCGCTACTCACCTGCCTCTGTATGCCCTCCACCTGAGAGGCTGTGTGTTGAGCCAACTGCTGTACTTGAGATACGCCAGAAGCTTGGATGGCATCCATTCGTAGCTTGATCCCCTCCATCTCAGTGGAAATCTGCTGCACCGCCTGGTACAACTGTTTCAGGTCCGTCATAATGCAAACGAACCTTTTTTTTTTTTTTTTTTTACCGGCTGAGTGTACTGTTATGTCAGTCCAGGTAGCTGCAACGGGGCTAAGGGATAGCAGTAGGGAATCTCGCCCTGCACTACTCCCACTAGCTATCCCGGTCCCTGCCTCACGTGTGTGGGTCGGCTGTTCTCAGGCTAAGCCTGACCCCGACAGCTCCTCTCTCACTGATTCCGTAGGCCTAGAGGGAAGTGGGAGAAGGAATGCCCTATAAGACCTCTAGGGACTGGAGACTAAAGGGGGTCACCCCTAACGAACAAGTGAAGCTGCTACTGACAGGGACTGACAAGGGTGTGCGCTGACTAACAACACAAGCAGCACACAGGAAAAAATGTGGGAAAGGATTCCCCCAAACCAATATGGGAAGGAACCTTACACTAGGAAACAAACACAGGGAAACGGAGTAGAAATCAAAGGATAAGGCAATTCACTCACACAGTCAATTATACACAGAGGGAGGATTGGTGAACACAGAAGGGAAAACACACAAACCAACTCGTTCACCCAAACCTCCCAAAAACCAACCACGGAACTTCCTCTATCCCAGAACACCACCTACTCCTCCTGCTAAGGCCTAGCTCTGTAAAAGCGACACTCAGCACAGAACCATGGGAGGCATGGGTTTAAATACAGAGTAGAGACCACTCCTCCCAGGTGCAAATGGGAGGACAGACTAATCCACCAGGAGATAAAGCTGCCTACCAGCAGTGCGCGCGTGCAAGTCAGAAGGTGTGCACCAATACCCACGACAGGACAACCCCGCAGCGCCAGGATGCCACCCCAGACACTGCGCAGCCAAAAACTCCCCAGGTAAGAAAAATAGAAAGCAATGAACCTAAATACTCCTAACACTACTTTACTCTCCGCATGTTCCCTGCGGAGATCTCGCGGCAAGCATATGGACCCCATTATAGTCTATGGGGTCCGTATGCTTTTACTGCACAGCACTTGCAAATGCGTTCGGTAGTCCGTTCAGGGGTCCCCATGAGGACTCATCTCTACGTAAGAATAAAGGTTTGTTTGTTTTTTTAATTGCGAGCACTGATAGCTTTAAAACAGGGTGACTTGGGACACTGTTCCCCAGGTCTATATGGAACTGTGGGTGGTTTAGTATCCCAAATAGATCTAACAAGTTCCCTATAAATGTGGGATGACCCTCCCAATAATTATGTGTCTAGTAAATGTGCAGCATTAATCATATTTCAGTTCTCTTTACTCTTATACACCCTGTTGTTATAAAAAATAACCAGATCTGGAATAAAACCATTTATGATGTTCTTGTCTATAGTTACTATTCTAGTTTCTGGTTGTTTTATATAATAATAATAATAGTTATTAATTGTGTTTACCTGTAGAGGATTCTTGGATAGGGTCCAGTCTACGCCTCCAAAAAGGAAAGGAACAGGAGGGTGCAGGAGACAAGACACAGAGAAGAAGTCTGAAAGAAGCAGTCACAGGCAATGGCATATAAAAAGTATTAGAAACCTGAGTCAGTGAATTACTCAATACAATGATATTACTCAGTAATTTACATAGATAGATACAGTAGACAGCTAGATATTAGATATAGATAGATAGAGAGAGAGAGAGAGAGAGAGAGAGATAGATAGGAGATAGATAGATAGATAGATAGATAGATAGATAGATAGATAGATAGATAGATATTAGATAGATAGATAGATAGATAGATAGATAGATAGATAGATAGATATTAGATAGATAGATAGATAGATAGATAAATAGATAGATAGATAGATAGATAGATAGATAGATAGATCAGACAGATATTAGATAGATAGATAGATAGATAGATAGATAGATATTAGATAGATAGATCAGACAGATATTAGATAGATAGATAGATAGATAGATATTAGATAGATAATCAGACAGATATTAGATAGATAATCAGACAGATAATAGATAGATAGATAGATAGATAGATAGATAGATAGATAGATAGTTAGATAGATAATTAGATAGGTAGATCAGACAGATATTAGATAGATAGATATTAGATAGATAATCAGACAGATATTAGATAGATAATCAGACAGATATTAGATAGATAGATAGATAGATAGATAGATAGATAGATCAGACAGATATTAGATAGATAGATAATCAGACAGATATTAGATAATCAGACAGATATTAGATAGATAGATAGATAGATAGATAGATAGATAGATAGATATTAGAAAGATAGATAGATCAGACAGATATTAGATAGATAGATAGATAGATAATTAGATAGATAGATCAGACAGATATTAGATAGATAGATAATCAGACAGATATTAGATAGATAATCAGACAGATATTAGATAGATAGATAGATAGATAGATAGATATTAGAAAGATAGATAGATAGATAGATAGATAGATCAGACAGATATTAGATAGATATAGATAGATAGATAGATAGATAGATAGATAGATAGATAGATAGATATTAGATAGATAGATCAGACAGATATTAGATAGATAGATATTAGATAGATCAGACAGATATTAGATAGATAGATAGATAGATAGATAGATAGATTAGACAGATATTAGATAGATAGATAGATAGATAGATATTAAATAGATAGATAGATAGATAGATCAGACAGATATTAGATAGATAGATAGATAGATAGATAGATAGATAGATAGATAAGAAGTATCCAGTAATGAATTGCTAACAACAAACTTCGACTCCAAGGCAGTATTTCTTTGGTAGTTGGTTTATCATTTATGGTGGTCAGTGGTATTGTTTAGTAATGGAGTCACTTACCCTGTGATAAGATGGAGATTCTTCATCCTTCTCTCTTTGACTTAGAGTCCAGCTACCTCTTGTACCACTCACAGCCTGCAGATAAATAGTGCTGCTATCCCAGCATGAATGACATAACAGCTTGTGCTTAGCCTGTTACATTGTGTCATACCAGGTTTGTGTAAATCTAAATCTGTATCCCAGAGCCACGGCTTTTCATGAGCAAATAAGAAACTTGACACAGAGCTGCTGACAGATACTGTAGCCATGTATGATCAGCGCTGTGCACACTGACCACACTTACAGGACTTGCATATCAAAGCCTGAAGGAAGGTTTTAGCATCCCAACCCAGCAACATCACACAGGAACTGGTAACCAAAACTAAACAGAGACCAGTGTCCTGCAGAGCTCACTAGAAAGCCACTAACTCACTGGACATTGTCTCATGTTCACCTTGGCAGTTCATTTCTAAATTGCTTCAATCTAAAATAAAAATTGTGCAAAAAGTCTTCATTAAAAATCTCCTGTTTGTGTATACAGCCCTATGAGACTCCATGCATCTCTATGGTTACAGTATATATACTAACTGTTTAGTTGTATCCTACACTCATGTTTTCTTCTATCTATCCTTTACTATCTATCCTTTAATTTCTCCTAAATTACTTTAGGAAGGTGGTTAGCAGGAATGATTGAAGGAAAACTAAAGAGGTTTTATCTAGTAAGCACTGAACCGCTTTTGCACTATTCTTTTTGTTAGTTTTTTTTTTTTTTTTTGCAGGATTTGGCAAAAATAAAATTATTCTGTTGATCAGTTTGCATGTTTTAACAACAAACATGCTTTTTTTGGAGTGAATAGAATAGTGCAGATGTTATACGCTTGCATTCCTATATCCAACCGTCCCAGTTGGCTGGAGGATACACCAGGAGAGGGACTTTATACTGGGGTGTAACTGGAGGGGAAATGTATAATTTGGGGGCAAATAGAGGGGGACGTTAAATTGTGAATGCAACTGGAGGGGGACATTATAATGCAGGGATATACCGTGTCGGGGTCCCATGTGTGGGGGCACAAAGAGACAATGGTATGAATGAGCACAGCCAAAGTGGAAGTGAGTGGGGAGGGAGGTGGGTCTTACTATTTGTGAATTTGTTGTGGTGTTCTGCACACTCTGTCCCTTTTCCACTCCTTTGAAATTTGGGGGAAATGTATATACAGTTCACAAATACAGGTCACAACAGTAAAGTTCACTTTACAGAACAATGGTCTGCAGTTGAACTCCATGCTGGTTACATCTTACTCCCATACATAACAATTTGAGTCCACGCCTTACACTTTTCAGTCCCTCATATGTACCACCCCCCAAAATACAGAGCAGCTTCCCAGTAAGAGACTTACTGTCAATGTGCCTGGAGCAACCTGATCACATTGAAGTATTAATAAGATTGATTCAGTGAGGAGGTATACTGTCTTAGTGCCTCAGAAAGCTGGGTAGTACATGGGCATTACCCAGCTATCTGAGGTACTATCACTGAATACAATTCGTCAGCTGCCTCCACACTGAATTAATATTATTAGCACTTCAATGTGATCAGGATGTTCCAGACACATCAACAGTAAGTGATTACAAAGGCTTCATTTCAGTGTGACCAAGAGAAATTTTAGTCACATAGCAATTGCAGGGACTCCTATGTAGCTTTAGGAGTCCCTGCACTAGCTCATCCTTTGAGATGAGAGAATTCAGTCAATGGCTCTTCTGTGCTTAATTAGAAATAGAGATGGGCAAACCTCTCAGGATTCATTTCCGGTTTAGATGTTTCGGGTCCAAGATCAAGATGTTTATGTGGGTTTAAAGGGAGTGTCTCATTGAAAAACTCATTTTTAACTAAGCATCTACCATTTGTTTATTAATCCCCCCAGCTGTTTTTGAATTAGCTCGCTTTTATTGATATGCTAATTAGCCTCTACGACACACCCGGAAGTGTCTGTGATGCTCTCTGAGCACTGTGTGATCTGTGTAAACAGGGGGAGGTGAGGGCAGGGAGGCTGTTGCTGATGATGATGACTCATCAGCCTTCCTTGCTCTCACCTCCCCCTGTTTTCACAGATCACACAGTAATCAGAGAGCATCACAGACACTTCCGGGTGAAACCTGCCCTTCCATTGAGGCATCAACCATAATGTTAACAGGGACTTAAAGGGGAGGTTCTTTCCTATGCGAATCAACTTCAATACATATCCTCCTACTCATTACAAAACTATGCATACACATACCACAAATATTAAAATATATATGTGTGTATGAATATAGAAAGGACAGAGATACACTTTTGCAACACAATTACAAGCTAGAAGGCTCTTGGTCAGGTAATGTCCTGAAGAACAGGCTGCTTGAAATAGCCCACATGTGTAGAAGACTGGCTAGGAGACAGCAAGGGCAAAGTTTCTTAAAGGGCCAGTACACCCTACAGGCAAGGGCTGAGGAGCATTACCTGTAGCCTCGGAGAATAGTTTGGCTGGTGGAAAGAGGAGCTGCAGCCAGATGGTGATAGTCATTTACTTCATTACATTTATTGTACTGAAATGTTATGTTTGTACACTCATTGACAAAAAAAATAAGGCATCAAGGAGTTATTGGAACGGAATGAAAGATATGTGTATATGTAAGTGATTACAATACCAGAGCCAAAAGATCCGTTTATTGTAGAAAACTATACTACTAAAAGAAGGTTCTAGTACCCTGTTTGGCCAAGTGTAGGCTGAATAGAAAATAAAATATGGACAGGCATGGAGTCAAACAGGTTACATATGGTAGTATCCTGCAGTAAATTGGCCACAGATGTTGCAGCAGGGCCTGTAGACCCTGTAAACTTGTAGGTTGCCATGTCTGGTATCCCATAATGACATAGCTAATATTGTCACATTAATTTATCTGTCTCATAGCTTCCAGCCCCACCTGCACTCTTCAGTGCTGCATATGTGGTCAGAGGTAGAGAAAGCACCCAGTAGCCATAAGCTGCTAGGTCTGCTAGGCAAGTGGTTGTTTGCTGTAGTACTGGTATTGGAGCAATAACTTCCCCATGTGCCTTTACTACCAGACGGGGGGGGGGGGGGGGGGGGATGGTCAGTTTTACTATACAGTGTTTTTTACTCTACAGTGTTTCTCTGCTACCACTAGATCTGGCCAGATTTATCCAGGTACAGCTATCCCTTCGGTTAGGTCTGATACCACAAGAATAAGATGTGGCGTTGTATTGAACCACACACACACAAGAAATCACTGACAAAACAACATGTCTTTTAATGTAAAAGTCCTAACAAACTGTACAAAACAATAACCTCTATTGTGGAGACATTGAGGATGTGACTGCGACTAGAACAAGGGTTCACAAAAAAGTTGAAGATCCATTTGCGGCTTGTTACAAAATATACAAATATGACAATCTCAGAAGCTCCAGATCTCCAAGAGCTCACATAGAAATCTAAAGAAAAGCACAGTTGTAAGGCCTGGTTCACATATGCGCTGAGTATTCCGTACGGGGAGTCCGCTTGGGTGTAAGGCCTGGTTCACATCTGCGTTTGGTATTCTGTTTGGGGAGTCCGCTTGGGTGTAAGGCTGGGTTCACATCTGCATTTGGTATTCCGTACGGGGAGTCCACTTGGGTGTAAGGCCGGTTTCACATCTGCATATGGTATTCTGTTTGGGGAGTCCACTTGGGGACCCCCCGAATGAAATACCAAACGCATTAAAAAGCAGTGAGCAAAGAAGCCACAAAGATCCCATAGACTGTAATGGGGCCCGAGTGTTTTCTGCATGAATCTTTTGGAGAGAAAAGTGCTGCTTGCACTTCACAAATGTGAACCAGGCCTAAGATGGGACTCACAGACTGGCAGCGCTGCTGTGCTACACAGCATACATGTGGCAAAGTCATGTTAGTCAAGCTTCCCACCTTTTTATTATTCAGCTACAAGCAGCCATTCTGTGATTTTTAGCCAAGTCAATAACATCTGATATACTCTGCACACATGTATACCAATACTATAACACAAATGATGCTCGTACACAAAGAACACCTATAAAGGAAGGCAATAAATAAATCTCAATACTCCCTGATGATATAGACACACTGCTAAATAGCACAGAATGACATTGTGACAAGCCAAATGACCATAATACAGTGACCTCATAGTGGAAATCTCACTTACCTAATATACTGCACATCAGCATTTGCTCAGGCCCAGTTCACACTTTCTAGGGCATTACTAAAGGGGTTATGCCACGAAAATGATTTATTGTCTAGTCATAGAGAATACATTGCTGATCGGTGGGGGTCTTGAGAAACGGTGGTTATTTTCTTTCTCCCATTGAGAATGTAGCAGAGCTGGCAGATGTACCCCTACTATATTCACTTCAATGGGAGAGCTGAAGATAGTCGAGTACCATACTTTGGCTATTTCCAGCACTACCATTAAAATAAATGGAGAAGGACTGTGTCTGTATCCGCTACATTCTCAATAGGGGAGAAAAAACAGGATGGGTGGGGGCATCAGTGGTTGGCCCCGCTGACCAGCAATTTAACCTCCATGCTAAGCATAGAGGATAAATAATTTAGGTGCCATAACCCCTCAAATTGCTTGTGCCCCACTTTAACACTTGTGAACAGTGATAAACTAAGACCACCAGCTTTAGGCAATGCTTTTTTTTTTTCTTTTTTTTTTTTTTTGGGGGGGGGAGGGTTACAAACATTTATTAAAACTTATAGATATAATATTTTTAAGAATAAATTTCCCTTTAATATTAAAATAAGGCGGCCCCTCCTATCCTGCTCCTTACTGTCACATTCTGAGGTTGCATGTTCTATGCTGAAATGTACATAGCACCAGAAACTTTACAGACATTGACTGAAATAATAACACATTACAAAAGGGAGATCTGGAACCTGAGGAAGCATTAAATCCAATACACAGGGAAAAACATTATCATACAAAGGATTGGATTTGCCATTTGTTCTCCACCAAGGCTCGCTCAATGTAAGCCAATCTGAAAGAATTTTACAGATTCATAGGGTACTTATCCAAAAAGATAATGTTAATTGTGCCAACCAGTAATCGCTATTCTGCCAACATGGTCTGAACCTCATAATACTTCATCAGTGTTACATTGTAACTTCTCCAAAGTTCTTGTAAGACAAGTTCAGGTTAAGGATCCACGAAGGAGACTGCAATGTAACGGGTTCCTTTTGTGGTCGGGAGTCCCTCGTGGTAATGAGTCAGTCGTCCTGGGTGCATTAAGGCCCATCCTTTTCTTGGGGCCCTTATGGAACAGTTGTAACGGATGAATCTGCAGCCACCCCCCTGCACAAGAACATACCCATAGTGAGATTATATAAGAGATTTAAAGGGGTCTGACACAGGTAGCCCCCCCTTTACAAGTACTATATAGAAACAGTAAGGTTTACATTGTAAGATGGTTGCAAAGAAAACAATGGAACTAGACCCCGCAGCATCTTGTTGTATAATAATCTGTAACTGACCTCATAATCCTGTCCCACGCTGTTCAGGGCAATATTAATGGTGAAGGTCGATGCATCATGGTGAGGCTCAAGGGACGGCTGTTCATCAGGCTTGTACCGTACGACAAAGGCCAAGTCAAACTGAGCCTGCACCAATAAACAGAGAAACCATGATAAGAGAACTATCTCCTGTGTCTCTTAGGGCATTCTGAATAGTAGGGGAACCTTCATCTAACAGCAAGAGAGTCTCTCAGTTACAGACACAGCCTATTAAAGTGACCCCAAGACCATGTTTATCATGCCCTATCTGAAGGCAGCATTAGGGGGCGTCCGCACTTGCGACTGTGTCCACCTGGTGGTCAGTTTTAAAACCCATTAATTGAATGGGTTTTTAAAGCAAACCGCTGGTGCCCGATTGCCACCTCTCCGCAGGGAAACAGTTTTTTTTTTTTTTTTTGCACAGACACAAAGTCCTGCATGTCCGACTTTGTGTCCGTGCAAAAAAAACTGTTTCCCCAGGGAATAGGACGGAGACCCGGCGAGTGGACACGGATGCAAGTGTGAACGCCTTCCAAGTTAGTGACAAACACGCTGACTCCATTGACTACAGAACATCCTTTGTAACATGCAGTAGTGTTTATAGGATCACTGTTTATTAGGTGCAAAGTGGGAGCCTGGAGTCATCACATCCATGAGCAATGGGCTTTCCCTGCCCTCTAGCCACCAATTGTCATCTTTCTCTGTGTTACTCTGAACAAAGAAAAAACTGTTATTCAGAAGCGGGTGGCCAGGGCAGCCCCCTACTCAAATACTGAGGACTCAACAAAAGTACATATCACTGAGAGGACTCTGCGCTCTCATAGTGCTAGTTATCCACTGCACCCAATAAACTGCGATTTTATGAAAATTAGTGCATGTTGCCAAATGCCTTTTAGGCACAATAACAAAGATCTTGTGATTTCCAATCATTTATGAGGATTGTTCAGTTGTTTGGTCACCCCATAGATTACGGCTGACTGCTGGTGGTGCCAGCAAATATAATGTATCAGTCTATCTGTGGGGGACCCTTCTAAAAACAAAGGGACTACGGAAATGGAACATGCCCCTAAGTTTATTGGTTCAGTATCAAACATAAAGTAATACCTACATGTGTATAATATCCTGGAAACATTTTTTCTGTAATAGGAGCCACAAAATCCAGAAGGAATTTTTGCCATTCCTTTTCATAACCGACTTGGTTCATGTGAATGTCAATTGTTGGGACGTTTTCATATCCTCCCTGCAATCTTTGGTCCTGTAATGATTCAAAAGTAAGAAGATGGTTTAGAGGTGGAGCCAGATTATTTTTATGTAGTACCCTGCAACAGACTCTAGGTGGTGCTAGACATATTCCTACTGTTCACTTCTAAGAACAACATCATTATAATATCCTTCAATTCATGCAAATATCTACACAGTTTAAAAGGTTATTTGGGAAGATTCATTTTATTACAAAGTATTCGCTGCACTGGAGAAACCTCTTACTGATACAAGAGGGTCCCCTGGCGTCCTGGAAGTCTTATTTCTCAGCCCACTCTGCTGCTGCTCTGGTTCTCTGCAACAACACTGGAGTCCGCTCTATTCCGGTTGCAGGTCCATAGTATAGAATAGAACTGGTCATGAGACCAAGAGTCAGAGCGACGGGAATGTAGACTGAGGAGTGAGACCTCTACCCTCTATTGCAAAGCAAAAGATCAGGACACCGGCAGACCCGCTTGCATTTCAGTGACTGCTCCGAAATAAAATTCATGGCCCCACATAAATCTTTTAAGAGTGTCACTAGGATATGTCAACACTTGGTCATTGGTGGTTTGATGCTCAGTGACAAACTGCCATTTCAGCTAACTTAAAGGGGTATTCTCATGAATATAATCATATCTATATTTGTAGATAATTAAAATTGAAACATTTTTGACAATATAAGTAAATATTCTGCAGAGTTTTAAAGATTTCCTCTAAACATCTTAGTGGTGACAGTCTGTTATCTTGATTGGTTGCCAATGGATACGACCACAAACGCAGAAACTTTCTATGGTCTGGGACTTGTCAGGAACCCAGCTATGATTTTATTATTGTAGCTGGGTTATCAGACATGGGCATTACATGTATCAGAAGATATCCCGGTCACAATAAGGAAGTCATAACGGATTTTCTGACCTTAGAAAGTTCCTGCATTCATGGTCGTATCCGATGGTAACCGATCAAGACAACAACTTGTGACCACAAGATATTTAGAGAAAATCTTCAAAACTCTGCAGAATTTTTAACTACCTATAATTGCAAAAATGCTTAACTTTTAATTATCTTCAAGTTTAAAAATAATTCTGATCATGGGAATACCCCTTTAAGTCTAATGTGTGTGGCCAGATTTACACTTAAAGGGCACTTGTCTACTCCTTACCGAGTTACTTCCAGATGACCATTGACCATAATTTTCCATTTCTTCCACTATATCATCACATGCGGTTTCGGTAAATATTGGGAACCAGTACACATCTGGACATGGCTGAGAAGAGAAAACATTTTTAAAAATTCAAGACTCCAAAAAAAATCATACCCTAAAAATGAATATAAAGCATATTCCCAGCTATATATATATATATATATATATATATATATATATATATATATACTATATCTATAGAACAGAATTGGGTTGTAATTTTCCAGTTCAGCGAGTGGCCAAGATGAAGCTTGCTCAGGAAAGAACGTTGAAGGGGCTGCAATTCTTTGCCCTTATCCCATATCAGTTCAGATGTAACCTAGGGAGGACTATACTCTGCTGTTACTCCCAGGATGCTGGCATGAGGTTATCACCTAGGATTTTCATGTTTTACAAATCAGTTTCAGCATTTTGAAAATTAAACATTTTTCATTTTTCCTAAAAAACAAACAAAAAAACAAAAACAACTCACCGACTCTATCAGCTTCCCTTTGACAGCCAATGAGTGATTGGGGTGGATGTATTTTTCTTTCCAATCCTGTTAAATATAGATTTTTTTTCATCACTGGATGACAATTATGAAAAGTTCCAATTCCACTTATATTCTTGCAGGAAAACCTTACCTGGACGTTTTCGAAGATCTGCCAGAGGTCATTGTGGAGATGAGTTGTCTTATAGTTTTCCACAGAGAGGATGTGGCCAAATAACTGTCTGTTGGTTACAAACATGAAGACTCCCTGCAGGAGAATAATAAGAAATCAGCAGACACCTTGATATGTGCCACTACCATCAGAAGATGGTGCGAAGGGTAAATGTGAATAGCTCTCCAATATCAATAAAGCCTTAAAGGGGTTGTCCGGGATATTTTAGCACCGGGAAACGTAATATATATATATATATATGTAAAAAAAAAACCATATTCATCTGTCCTGGAGCTCTGGTGTCCCTCACAACTGGAGAGGACCTGTGATGTCACTCACATGTGCGGTGAGGGTGAGCAGAAGTCATCCCGGCTAGACCGTGTCCAGAAATTGGCAGCGGAAAATGAAGAGGAATTCTGCCGTGTGAAGTTATCTTTACACTACCATTATTACAGTCTGTTACCAGTCATAGGAGAAGTTTTTAAACGTTTTTCAAAATATATATATACTCAAACTATATATATATATATATACATTAGAGTGTATCTATGTAGTGAGAAGGCGACAGTCAGAGTACTGGAATGCCAGCATATCTCTCCCCAGGTTTCTAACATATGTGTGGTCCAGGTCTTGAGTAGGCCTCAGGTGTGCGTCCTGGGCTTGAAATTGGGACCTAAAAGGCTGCAGAGCCTGCACTTCAGGGCAGATCCTAGGACCGAGAGGAGGCACCTGGGTCTGTTCTGAAATACTGAGAGTCTGGTGAGACCGTGCTGTGCTATTTTGTTTGTTCGTGTGGTCGGTAGTAAGCCACAAGTATAGTTAGCTTTATACTGTTTAGGGCTGGTTCACACCAGCGCCTGATCTCCGTTTTCAGGTTTTGGTCTTCTGCTGATAGAAGACGGAAACCTGGCAGACAGTGTCCGGCCGTGAGTGTCTGTGAGAGTTTTGTGCTCTCCATGGCGAAACCATTTTTTTTTAACCTGACACAAAGTCCTGCATGTCCAACTTTGTGTCTGGTTAAAAAAAAATGGCTTCGCCGCGGAGAACACAAAACGCTCACAGGCGCTCGTGGCCGGACACTTTCCAAACCCATTCAAATGAATGGGTTTCAAAAGTGACTTCAGGTTTCTGTCTCCTTCCAGTTTCTCGGAGATTGGGCGCTGGTGTGAACCTGCCCTAAGTTAGTGCTCAGAATAGTACAGTTTTGTTTGCCGTTTTGCCTGAAGTTAAGGCTGTATTTATTATGCATTCAATAGTTGGGTTGCAGGACAGGGAAGTCTTCATTAAATAGATCCAACTCCTTCTCCTGATGTCAGGCCGCTGACCTTGTTTGTTTTTTTTAAATCAAGATTAAAACCAAAAATCACCCATAAGATTAAAAATATCTAAATTCTTACTTTTGGCATAATAGGTCACTGCTAGTATCAGTCTATATAATCCTCTAGGGGCCACACACAGTGTCACAGATCATTTGCCTATCATGGCTGCATCCTGAATGCTCTCGTATATCATTACAGCTTATCCTTAGCCGCTCTGACTTCCTTTAGGTACAGGGTAAGTCATTGTGTGCAGAAAAGGGAGCTGGCACAAATATCATTCAGGAGTCAAAAAAATCTGTGTGACAGCTTTTATATAGAATTTGTAATATCCATCTAAGACTGAATTTCTTACTGACCTTTTTGCGTAAGTTGTCACAGAATGCCATGTCAGGATCCAGATGTCCGCTGTGGAAGAGATCGTACTGGTTCAGCGCTTTGCGGAGGACGTTGCCTTGCACTAAGTAGACATTGGTGACGTAGGGGACATTCCAGATCCCACTGAAAAATCAGTCGATTATTTGGCAGAAACATTTACCCTATCTAATTGCTGCATCAGTAATATGTCTCAGACTATAGTGTGTGGCTTTTTGGTCCCTTTTTCTAGGACATATATAATGCTTCACATGCCCTTTACTCTCCCCTCATCCAGCAATGAGTAACTCATATTGACACATTCTTAGTATTTATACCCCATAGAGCATATTTAGGTCCTGAGTGATGCTGTCTATGTCCTGACCAATTCCCCTAAGACACGTATCATATTAATGTACTTACATTCTTTGTCTTTGAACAATGTCTATATAGTCCTCCGACCGTGCATAAAACCCGTCTGAACCCAGCGCACCCCAAAAGTTTGACCACAAGTCCTGACTGCGGCTGACCATAGGCACAATGACTGACCTGCGAAGAGATGAGACATCCATTACATCTACCAAACACTATCAATCTTTAGCCACATTCGATTTATGGCCTCCAACATGGTTCCTTACTTGTTCTGTTCAATGAGGGTCCGTAGCACGCTGGTGTTTTTGAGAACCACCTGGACATCAATAGAAAAGTAATATTCGCACTCTGGGTTCTGGCGGCAGATGTCCCTAGAGATAACAATATAAAATACATTTTATGTTTCATATCAACTCATTCAATACCCAGTCCCCTCTTCATTTCTGGAATATGAATACTCTATGTACACAGTCATTTGGTAGTCGCAGACACTTTCCCCTGCTTTGCAAATACTCTCTAATATATGTCTTGGCAGTATAACCTTATATACTGGCTGAGAAATTCAATATCTTGTTTCTCAAGACCTGGTGAAGGGAGCGGCCAGCCAGTAGACAGTATAGTTCCTTTGTACTCATACAAGCTGTCTTTTACTGAACATTGTGTCACAGCTCCATGTGCGGTTCTTTTACAACTACTCTCTATCCACAGGATAGGTGATAAGCGTTAGATCACAGGAGGTTCAATCCCTGGGACCCCCAACAATCAGGAGAACGGGGGCCCAAAAGTCCTGCTAAAGCCTCCATGTGAATGACGTGCCAGTGTGCTTGTGTGACCTGTGCTCCATTCACTTCAATGGGGATGCTAAAGATTGGAAAAAACATGAATGGAACGACAGCCACACAAGCGCAATGTCGCTTTATTCACAAGGAGATTTTTAATGGAGATTTACGGGCCCTGTTCTCTTATGGCTCCTAGTGATCTGACACTTATCCCCTATCCACAGAATAACAAATAAGAGTCTTGAATGGCACAACCCCCTCAACTGTAAACTTAGACTAGACAATGTTAAAATCTTCACTGTCAAGGCCAGCTTTACTCCACCTATTTGTTGGCTTAGTTTACACAAAAACATATATCAAAATTTTGACACAGTTTTTTGCGACACAAAAACTGACCTTAAGCAGCTCCCCTTTCTGGTTTAATTACTCTTTTTCACCTAAGCCACACCACTTTTCTGATGAAATGCAAATTGTTTTAGGACTATGGGGCATCTTTTTTTGTAAATCTGCCCCAATGTGTACAGAGTAGTGTAAGAGGATGGAGGCCACTTTATGAATGTAGTATGAAAATTTTTATTTTGAACTGGAGGATTGCTTTCAAACTTTTTTGAATGGGAACTTTACAGCGGCCTTATTGGTTGCCAATTTCTCCATCATCACCACAAAAAAAACAAAAAAACATTCTGTTATATTTACTATACACTTACATTCCTGCATTACGAGCTTCAGCAAAGTTAGCGGCTTCCTCAGGTCCTACATATTTGACGTTATTGTATTCTGTGTTGTGCACCTGTAGGAATTTCTCAACATGCCTCTGGTGATGGGGTTCCTTGGGGCAGAGGACAGAGGGTTTTAAATGTTAAAAGAGCCAGCATAGGGGTGAAACTCAACCAGTTACAATTTTTTTTTTTTTTTTTAAATGTAGATTGTGAGCCCCACATAGAGCTCACAATGTACATTTTTTCCCTATCAGTATGTCTTTGGAATATGGGATGGAAATCCATGCAAACACGGGGAGAACATACAAACTCCTTGCAGATGGTTTTATGCCCTTGGCGGGATTTGAACACCAGGACACCAGCGCTGCAAGGCTGCAGTGCTAACCACTGAGCCACCGTGTGGCCCCTCTCAACCAGTTACAATTGTCCAACCTCAACCAGTTAAGAATCACTGTTCTTAATCCAGCCAGTTGACGTTCATCTAGCTCAACCCAAGCACTCACCATTCTCCAAGCTCAATCCAGTTACCATTCTCCAATGTTGATACCCTCAGTTACCATTTACCCCATTTAATCCAACCATTTTTCATTCACCAACCTGAAACCAACCTATCATTCACCAATCTCAATCCAACCAGTTATCATTCACCAACCTCACACTATCCTATCATTCACCAATCTCAATTCAACCATTCATCATTCACCAACCTCAAATCAACCTATCAATCACAAGTGTCAATTCAACCAGTTGCCAGTCACCAATATTAATACAACAAATTTACACTCACCAAGCACAACCCAACCAATGCCATTATGAACCAAACCAATGTGCTTTCACCAAAATTAAACCAACCAGTCATTCACCAACCTCATCTTTACCAGCTACAGTTCACTACCAGCCACCCAAGCATGTAGGCACAATGGATAGTATCCACACATTGCAGCTCTGACTTACATGATTGGCAATGTAAAGCTGGATCCTTTTTTTTGGATAATGAAGGTTAGAAAGTCGCTTGAAAAATTCAGAAACAAATGGCGTTGGCTGCTCGATGAAGACGCCAATCACAACCAATGGGAAGGAGTCATCAGTCTATGAAAGCAAATGAGAAGAGACTTGTTACAATGAGAGAAAACTGCAAAAGACTGGCGGAGAAATCAGTAGAGTGGATCCAGGGTATCTAAAGGTGATGGCCAGAGTGAGAAAAAGGGTTACTGTGGACCAAAGAAAAAATCTAAACTACTTGGAATGTTCTGGATTACTTCAGGTTACTGGATGTTCAGTTGAGTTACCTGAAATCCTTCCAAACTTCTCAAGCCTTCATCACAGATGTTACAGCCAGTTTCAAAGGTCCACACACGAGGAATGTAGTTACCCAGGTAGTTCATAAGAAGCTGAAACAAAGTAGATGAAACATAATGAAATGTTTTGTACACAATGTCTCCACCAGCAGAATAGTGAGTTCAGCTCTGGAGAATAATACAGGTTGTAACTCAGGATCAGTACAGGATAATTAATGTATGTACACAGTGACTCCACCAGTAGAATAGTGAATGCAGCTCTGGAGTATAATACAGGGTGTAACTCAGGATCAGTACAGGATAAGTAATGCATTAAACACAGTGACTCCACCAGTAGAATAGTGAATGCAGCCTTGGAGTATAATACAGGCTATAACTCAGGATAAGTAATGCATGTAGACATTGACTGTACCAGCAAAATAGTGAGTGCAGCTCTGGAATATAACACATGATATAACTCAGGATCAGTACAAGATAAGTAATCTTTTGTGGTCAAGATTTTCTAATAGTTAAACAATGCACATTTAAGCCATAACCCCATTTTCTGAGTATCCACACCCCACATGTCTAGCTGCACCAAGTATTGTATAGTACGTGCAGCTCTGGAATATAATATAACTGTACCTCAGGATCAGTAGAAGATAGCAAGTGCAGCTCTAGCATTTACAAAGCAACTAAATTGTTTGTGTAGATTGAGAAAAAAAACCATAACACAAGTCTAGGAGATGGAGATCAGCTAAGCTGCAATACCACACACAGCCTCTGGACAGGTGTGTCGCTGTTTTTGGAAGAATGTCCAGTGGTCAAAATAACTGTTAATTTGAACAGTTAAACAAGTTGAAGATGAAATGATCTTTAAAAGGCATAAAGTTAAAGATTATTTATTATATTGCTTACTTATATAGCGCCATCATATTCTGCAACGCTTTACAGATATTGTCAATCACTGTCCTATATAGGAATCACAATATAAATTCCTTATTAGTATGTCTTTGGAGTGTGGCAGAAAACCTTTGTATCCCCGAGGAAACCAAGTTGCCCTTTCCTCAGTTTGAAATGTAATTAAGAAATGACACTGACAGGAATAGCGGAGGTCAAGATAAGGTCTGGAAGACTAAGAAAAAATTAAGAGATAGCTGCTCGTAGGATTGCCAGAGAGGTAAGTCATAACCCCCCGCTTGACTGCAAAAGACCTTCAGGAAGATTTAGCAGACTCCAGAGTTGTGGTATGTTATTCTACTGTTCAGCGATATCTGTACAAATATGACCTTCATGGAAGAGTCTTCAGAAGAAAACCTTTCCTGCGTCCTCACTATAAAATTGAGCATCAGAAGTTTGCAAAAGAACATCTAAACAAGCCTGATGCATTTTGGAAACAAGTCCTGTGGACCAATGAGGTTAAAATAGAACGCTTTAGCCACAATGATCAAAGGTATGTTTGGAAAAAATGGGCACAAAATTTAAGGAAAAGAACATCTCTCCAACCATTAAGTATGGGGGTGGATCAGTCATGCTTTGGGGTTATGTTGCAGCCAATGGCATGGGGAACATTTCATGGGTAGAGGGAAGAATGGATTCAATGAAATTTCAGCACATTCTTGAAGCAATATAACACCATCTGTAAAAAAGCTGAAACTGAAAAGAAGAGCACAAGAAGGAAGGAGGAGGAGGAGGTTGGCTTCTACAAATGGATAATGAACCTAATCACATGTCAAATCCACCATAAACTACCTAAAAAAGCATAAGCTGAAGGGTTTACCATGACCATCACAGTCCCCTGATCTGAACATGATTGAAACTCTGTGGCTAGACCTCTCAGAACCAGTCCATGGAAGATGATCCTAGAATCTCATGGAACTGGAAGACTTTTCCAAGGAAGAAAATCCCTCAAACAAGAAGTGAAAAACACTTGGCTGGCTACAAAAAGCATTTACAAGCTGTGATATTTGCCAAAGGGGCGCTACTAGGTACTAACCATGCAGGGTGCCCAACCTTTTGCATCAGGCCATTTTCATTTTTTACTACGTTGAAAACGTAAGATATTTAATTTTTTTCCCCAAAAAAAATACATTGTGAATGTGTCATCTTTATTGTTATACCTTTCTGAAGATCATTTTATCTCAAACTTGTTTAACTGTTCCCAAAAACAAGCATTTTGACCAGGGGTGTCCAAACTTTTGCATGCCACTGTGGCTATTTATTTCTAATTACATCCCCTTTCATCCCAGTTGCATTGATCAATATAAAAGCTTACCTTGGATGGTCCATTCCCATTTATTAGCACAGGCAGCGTGTCATAAACCAGATTCCGGGCTCTTACCCTTCCATTCTCAAATTTCAACACAACATCCCCTGAAAGAAAAGAAACCTAGATCACTTTCCAATACAATGATGGTGTTATATTTTGTATTTCAGAAGCTTAGGGTGCTGTAATGTCCCTTATCCATGCTTTACACTGCAGCCCAGCTTGTTCAGTCTGGACTATTTATGAACTAAGCAGGAAGTCTCATGAAGTGCTCCTCCATAAAGCAACTTTCACCTGTAAAAATGAAAATTGCACCAAAACCATGTGTGATTTTAATACACTGAGGCTTTCTTATTGCGGTGTTATTCCGCACCATGTATTTCTTGTGGTGTTTTTCATGATCATTTTCAATGGCTTTTTTTTACATACACAAATCTTTTTGCCATACTTTTTCCCCCCAGAGAAACCTATGAAAAATGCCAGAAAAAAATACCCGATGGAAAGACAAAAACACTGTAGTATGTTTTATATTTCTATTTTGTGAAATACGAAAAAATAGCATTTTTTAACTTTGTTTTTGTCTTGTCTTTAATTTTTTTGCATATTGTGTCCCCCATAAGGGTCATAATAAACCTTTGGGGGCATTTTTACTTTAATTTTTTTTTTTCTGTTAATTTTTCCTGTAATTGGGGCTAATTCATTAGCCCTATTTACAAGATAAATGCAGCCCCCTATGACTAAGGCCTGGTTCACATCTGCGTTCAGTATTCCATTCGGGGAGTCTGCTTGGGGATCCCCCCGCCAAATGGAATACTGAATGCATAGATAAGTGGTGAGCAATGAAAGCACACGGACCCCATAGACTACAATGGGATCCGTGTGTTTTCTGTGCGGTGTCCGTATGGGTCATGTGGAGAGGAAAGTAGTTCATGAAGTACTTTTCTCTCCGCATGTTCCATGAGGACACGGCGTGGAAAACACATGGACCCCATTATAGTCTATGGGGTCCGTATGCTTTCAGTGCTTACTGCTTGTCAATGCATTCGGTATTCTGTTCGGGGGTCCCCAAGCAGACTCCTCGAACGAAATACCGAACGCAGATGTGAACCAGGCCTAAGTACACAGCTATCAATATAGTCATACATTTCTAGGAGGAATAACAGAGGAACACAACAGAGAGCTGTAAGAAACTTGTTATTTTGTGGGGATTACGATTTAGTAAAACATACAAGTCACAACGGGTTCTCTTTATCCTCATTACACAAAACTGCACATTTGGTAAGATTTACTCACCCTCAGAACCATGAAGATTCTGGAAGATTCGACATCTGTGATCTAAGGTGATGTTAATCTTCTCCTGGATGAATAAGCAAACAGAAATAAGTTTTGCAGCTGTCACTTGTTATATAAGTATATTTTATTGTGTAATATGCGCATCCGTCCAGGCATGAGCCGCTTCTTCCTGAGCCGCTGAACTATAGTTTATGCCAATATGTCCTAACTTGTTGGAAGGCCAAACAGAGAAAGCAGTCACCGTGATTATTAAAATATTACATAAAATGATTCCCCTTACACTGCAACATACAGATAATATCACAGTGAATATATTATAGTGGATGCATTCATGTACATAGAGGACGGCATTATAGTAGTTATATCATTGTACATCGAGGACAGTATTACACTGTTTTAATTACTGTACATAGGGGGCAGTATTACAGTAGTTATAATTTTGCACATAGAAGGCAGTAATAGTAGTTATATTCTTGTACATAGAAGGCAGTATTATAATAGTTATATTCTTATATATAAAGGGCAGTATTATCGTAGTTATGTTCTTAGTATTATAGCAGTTATATTCTTGTACATAAGGGCCGTAACATAGAAGGAAGTAGTCACATTTTTGTACATAGGGGCCAGTAATGTAGTCTTTATATTCATCTATATAAAGATCAGTGTTACAGTAGTTGTATATAGAGGGAAGGATTTTATTTATACTTCTGTAAATAACACCCAGAATTACAGTAGTTATATATCCTTGTACATAGGAAGCAGTATTATTGTAGGTATATACTATTGCACATAGAAGGCAGTATTATAGTTGCTATATCCTTGTACATAGGAAGCAGTATTATAGTAGGTATATACTATTGCACGTAGAAAGCAATATTATGGTTGTTATTTTCTTGTACATAGGGACAGTATTATATCAGTTATATTCTTTTAAATAGGGGATCAGTTGTATCAGATAGAGCTGCTGTACAAAGTAATCTAAACAGTTTAACAAGCTAACATGGGAATGAAAAATGACAACCTAGTATCTAAGATAGAAATATACTCAAAGCAATTCAGCAAGTTAGTTCCCTACTTCCATTGCCCTTGACAACTCAGGGGAGAGCTACCCCCCAGGACAAAAAAACATTAATATTAATATAGTCACTGGAAAAAACATTGACTGGTAAAAGACAATTCCCATTGATCTCACTTACTCTTTTCACTGAGTCTAAGAAGATCTTGGTGTAAAATAGTTGGTCACTGATATCATCAGCTCCATCCCAGTCCGCTACCAGTTTATGCAGATGTGAAGCATAACCTATGAAAGCTGCAGGCAGAAAAAAGAAGTTATTGTAAAAGACAAAAGTAAATCAGTGTAAATGATATATAACCCACCTCCCCAATAATAAAAAAGTCATACTGAGAAATCAATGGCGGTATGTCAGCATATAATGATTGCTATGCTGGGGATTCCAGTTCCAAGTAAAGGAAACCTCAGACCAACATCTTAGGGGTTAAGGCACCCTAGCGAGCCTAATGTGGCTTTAATTCCCGGGAATAGTAGGAGATTCATCTCAATGGCAATTAAGTCCATTAATGAGAGTATACCTGCAGAGCCCAGGAAGCGCTTGCCCTCAAATACAGATGGGTATTTGGGCTCCAGACGTCGCTCAGGATATGCTACTGTTTCTGCTGAGAAAAGCACTTTACTCTTAGCTTGCTTGAACTTCTTGAGGAGTTCTGTGGGGCCTGATGCAAACACCACGTCATAGCTGTGAAATAAAAAAAAATAATTTTTTATATATATATATATATATATATATATATATATATATATAACAGATTAATATAAGAGTCAGACGACATGCAAAATTAATAGAATTAAGCAGTGAGTGCGCAGCATTGCTTCAGACAATCTGTGATATCACTGAGACAAAAAAATGCCTCATATCTCATGTTATGTGGCAACATTGAATACAGGGTCCATCTTTAGTGAATACCTTTCAGTGAAGAGGATAACAAGGTCTTCATTATCCACGTACTGCTCCAAAGCCGTCTTCAGGAGTCTGACTTTCTGCCCATCTCCATGCCATTCCTCTTCACGTCCCAGCACCTACAGTGTCACCATAAATAGTTAAGAGGGTTTCCTACATTTGACAACTATCGTGTATCCTCAGGATAGGGGAAAAATGTTTGATCAATGACTTCTCTACTGCTAGGACCCCCATGATCAATAGTGAGGAGGAGGTAACACTATATTAAATTATGACAAAATTAATATAATTTACTAAGATTAATACCCGTGTCTAGTGGTGTAACTAAACTCTTGTGAGTCCCGATACAAACTTTTACCAGACCCCCTCCCTACAGTGTAATCTTGATAGTGGCGGTTATGGATCTTGCAGCAGTATCTCAGATACTTGAAAGGGATAAAACTATAGTACCCACAACTGTGGTTATTAAGAATATAGTGAGTTAGCAGTGCAGCGCCCAGCATAGAAACAATATTGGGAGCTGCGTGTTCTGGTAAATATCTGATCCACTGGATCCTAACAGTCTAAGATATCAGTGGGGGTCCAACACCCAGAAACCCTGCTGATGAACTGTTTGAAGGGACCATGGCCCTTTAGCAAACACTCTTAACCCTTTACTATTTACATTGAAGAGGATCTGTTTTATATTGACCATTAGACATTATTACAGTCTGTACTAATCACACGTCTGCTATAAAACAGATGAGAACTGACGTAAATAGTGAAGGGGTCCCACACAGTAAAATATCTTTCCCAGAGCCCCTCCCAATAATATAATGCTCTAGAGTGGCCCTGCACAGTATAATGTACTCCACAGTGGCCCACACACAGTATAATATGCTCCACAGTGGCCCCATACAGTACTGTATATTGTGCTCCACAGTGGCCTCCACAGAGTACTATATGCTCCACCATGGTCCTCACACAGTATAATATGCTCCACAGTTACCCTGCACAGTATAATATACTCCACAGTAACTCTACACAGTATAATATACTCCACAGTGGCCCCACACAGTATAATATGCTCCACAGTGCCCCCCCCCCCCCCCCCCCGTCAGCATAATCTGCTCCACAGTGGTTTGGAGTCTGGATATCTGACCTGTGGATAGGTTATCAGTATGAAAAATTTAAATCTGTGCACCCGCAGATCAGCTGTTTTTACCTAACCACAGCTCCTGCCATTGTTTACATGCTGGGAGCTACAGAGCTCGCTTGAATGGGACACTGCCACAGTGACTCATAATTGAAAGACATGTTAAATGAGCACTGCAGCTCCCAGCATATAAACAATGTTAGGCTACGTTCACACCAGCGCTGGGTTTCTGTTCAGGAATTCCGTCCCCCATTCCACTTGAAAAATGCGGAGGGAAAAGTCCTGCAAGCAAGACTTTTCTCTCTGCATCTTTCGGGCGGGAACCGGGTGGATCCCATTATAGTTTCTGCGGGTAACCGCTTTTTAAGCAGAATGAATCTCCATTTTTTTGGTTCCTAAGCAGATCCGAAGAACGGAAACCCGTGAACCTAGTGTCAGAAGTTAGTCAGCTAAAAAGAGCTGATCTGGTCCCAAAATTCGGATCCCCGCTGATCTAAAATTGATAGCCTCACATAATGATAGTAGATAACCCCTTTAAGAATAAACAATATAACACTGAAATTCCCCTGAGATCATTGGCAGAACAATCGAGATCAGGACAATTCTCTTTGCATTGTCCTTATTCTTTGCTACTGTAGGCTATGGATTGTTCCTATTTGTTTCGTCAGTCTTTAAGTATTTCCTGTCAGTCTTGGAATTCTTTGTCATAATGCTTGGGGGTCTGAAACTATTTGTCACGCACCTTTACTTTGTAGTTGAAGCACTGCGCTGATCTCTTAAATCTTCTAAAGCCATCTGTTTCTTCAGTGGCCACAGTCAAGACTAAGAGGTTGTCTGGAAGGAGAAGAATAAGCATAAGTAGTCATCATTCATTCATTCAGCAAAATCACTAAAACTATAGCCGAATGGTAGGTAATGTGGAGGCAGCCATATTGTGGACTGAAGGAAGACACAAGGAAGTGCACCTACATGACTCACTAGGTACCAGTGACATCACTAAAGATCACCAACACTTAAAGATGCTTTTCCCTGTAGATGATTTAGATTATTATCCCCCTACCCACAGGATAGGGAGTAAAGATATGATCACTGGGGGTTCGAAGGAACAGGGAATACCAAAATGCTCAGAGCTGTGTTGTATATGAGTCTCTAATACTCCTTTCACTTCTACGAGACTATTGGAGATCAAAGTTAGAGGGATTTACAGGACTTATTAACTGATGAGCCTTCTTTTTAGGATAGGTCAAATGAAGATCATAAAAGGATCAGGCGTTGAAACTCAGCTTTACTAACTCTTCTTTTCTCCAACATCATCTGCTTGGTTAGAGGAGGGAGAGCCCCATACATCTCAGCTTGTCCTGCTGAAATCTGAGAGTTCTAACAACATTTCTCTAATGTGTATGGTGGCCTGGAAGGGGTCAGCAGCTACAGAAGAGGAACTGCTCACATATATGAGTATAGTCACCAGTTCCTTCCCTCGGACAGGCGAATATGTTTTTTTTTTTTTTTTTTAATGTTTCATCTTCCCTGGTCTCCTCCTTGAGTCCTGAATTTTGTGGACAACCCCTTTAAGTGACACAGGTAGTTGTGCCATTGGTGTTATTGATGATTCCTTAATCAGAACATTTCAAGCTAAAAGGGTTTCTCCACTACAAGACATTTATGGCGTATCTATAAGATGAGCCTTGAATGTCTGATGAAGGTTCCTGAATGCTGGGACCCCACCAATCCCAAGAGGGATTCTTTCTAGCCTTCCATGCCTGAAGAAGAGGTTGCATATACAGTATATGTATTGAAACTCCCTTATGGGAAATAGGAAACTGGGAAACAGCCAAGTCACTGGGGCAGCACCAAAGCAGAGGCGGTGGATAGTAATGGCTAATAGCTGCAATATGTAATACAGAATGCCAGTAAATGTCACAAAGCATCTGGATTTGCTCTTCCATTATTCAAACACAAGGAACAACAATATTGGAAAAACATCGTGAGACCCAACATTTAGACTTATACTTGTTAGTGACAGAACTCGGACCCTTAAAGGGACACTAATCTCCGACTACATCTCCCTTCCCTTTCTGCTGCAGAACTAAAAATAAAGCATGTGCTCACTGGTACCGTCATTACAGGAATTTTAGCAATAAGGAATTTTATTTATATCTACATGTGGAATATCAACCGCTCCTCTTATAATATCACTGCTCTATTATAAGTTATTGGCACTAAAGGGCATTCCCATGAACATAACCATATTTCAGTTTTACAGATCTTGTCAAGTCACCTTAGTGATGACAGTCGTTTGTCTTGATCGCTTGCTAATGGATACAGCCATGAATACAGGAGCTCTCTATGGTATGGCACCTGTCAGAAACCTAGCCATGATGGCTCGTATGTAGTGTCCCTATAGGATAACCTGTCCACAATAAGGAAACCATGGCTGGGTGTCTGACAAGTCCCAGACTATAGAATGTTAGTGCATTAGTGGACGTATCGATTGGCAACCGATCAAGACACAAGACGGTCACCACCAAGATCGTTAGAGAAAACTGTAATGATTTATTTGTATTTGCATAAATGTATACCTTTTAATGGTCTACATGTTTAGTAGCTCTGTAAATACATCACTATGCTAATAGAATTTATAAACCTAAAAATTCCTTTTTTAATGTGTTCTTGGAAAAAAATAAAAGTCTGGTACATAAGACAAGGAAGGTATTTATGACAGGCTACATTCTTTAGAGTGTAAGGACCATGTGTGAGGTGAACATTGACAGTATAGTCTGCGCTGAGTATTATCGGTGGGCTGCCCAGTGTTGGGGCTTCCTGCAGCTCTGGTGAATGAATGGTGGTTTTTGTTCTCATCCCCCACCTCATTTCACACTCTGTCTACAAAACTGTTCTGTGTATTTTATACAATGCCCAACCTGGTCATGGAAGAGGACTAGTTCTAGAAAACCTTTAAACAAACAACCCTGCGTAATATAACAGCACCCCATTCCACCTCACCCCGTGATCAGCCAGTGATGGTGACACTAGACCAGAAACAGAACATATAGCACCTATGTCAATTATGTAATATAAGACGGAAAGTGGAACAGAGTTGGAAGCCCCCCTTATAATGTGCATATGCTCCAAAAGGACATAGGGGACAAGCCTTTTATCAAAATAAGCCAATCTTATGAGATAAAATTGCAGCATATTATATCTTTCCATCATTATTAATGGTGTTTGCTTTGCATCCTTTTCCATAACCCATACTGTAGATAATATTAACTCCTCGACCACTCTTATAGTAGCCGATGGTGTAGGGCCGACTGCCTACATGCATTACACAGATGTCTGCACGTTTCAATAGCAGTTATGCAACGTTACAATCACAAGGAGTTTGCTGGGGCTAAATATGCAGAACCCACGTTAAAAAAATTTAGCTGTTTTTACTTTTTTTTTTTTTTTTTTTTATACAAGTGTATTTTGTAACTATCTACTGTTTTTGGTCCCATATCTGACCATTACAATGTGAATTATTGGACTGTGATTATCCCACAAGTATAGATGGACATCCCGGAAATAAGGTATAATAAATAACATCCTGATAGGGAATATAGATTGTGAGCCCTATATGGCATAGTGCTGACGATATCTGCATAGTGCTGCGGAATATGATACTATATAAGCAAAATAAATAAACAGTCCATTGCGGGGACAGGGTAGGAATTGTTTCCCCTTTAATAACATTTACTTAGTTATTGTAACTATGTACCCGGGACGGTGCCAGCACCCAGTGAGGTCCCTGTAGGTGTCATCTCTATATATGACACTGTGACAGCTAGGTGACGATTCCAGAGAGTTCTGCGTGAGAGATGGGAAGTAACAGGAATTCCAGCAGAGGACTTCAGTATACAGGGGGCAATGCCCTTATGGATGCCAGCTACACATGCATGAGACATATAAGAAGTATAGGACCACCATAACACTCCACAATATACAGATGTATCTAGTCTACAGGGGGCTGCACATGTGATTTTATGCAATGATGCAGATTTCCAGAGACAACACTCACCCTCTGGGCTGGAGCCAAGGGCCCCCAGGGGCACACAACCAAGGAGCAAGGTGATCAGGAGTCCCAGGAACATGTCGCACCATCCACAGAAGCTTCCACTGGAATCCCAGGGACCCCCTGCCTCCCCAAGACTCTGCCACGCAATGACCACGCCTACCGCCGGCCCGACTCCCGTCACTCACCGACACTCCCGCCGCTGATTGGCCCAAAAAGTTGACGCTTCCCACCCAAGCTATGACAAGGGAACTTGGGGGACTCGGTCACGCCCATCGCCTTAGGCTGGGTAATACAGGGTTAATGCGACTTTTAATGGAATATTCTGCATATTAGATGCATTTTATATATCATCTGGATCCATTTATCACACAGAGTCTATGAATGAGCCTTCAGCTCAGTGCCCGGGACTGCTACATGAAACCAAGGCTGGGGATCATAGAACTCAAGAAGTTTCCAGATACCTAGCCAAAATGCAAAGCCAATGCAATGTCAGCTCCAGCTTCTGTGCATTGTAGGAAGGTGGTGAGTGACAGCTCTGGAGTTAGTGCATGCTGCACAATGTACAGGCACAGAGGGCAGCTATAAGGTGCAGTGCACAGCAGATGCAACAGCAGCACAGGCTGCACTATAGACAGATGCTCTGCTTCCTGCCAGTCACTGCTTGTCCCAGCCCAGATGTTGTACTATGTACGTGCAATACGTGAGAAGTGTGCAGACCCCATAGAAGACTCCTCAGCACCAGGCACACAGCAGCACATAGGAAATAGCATGTATATAGACATTCTATATGTGCAGTCATGGATTTCTGCTTATTGTACACCATTATTTATTTGCATATTCTTTTAGTTATAGATTAGAATTTTTCATGTAATAGTAATGCATTTATTCTTTATATTAAGCAATATATTTATATCATTAATGTGCAGTGCTAAATATTTCGGCTGGTGTGAAAAAATATTTTCAAAACTAGACGTGTTAATAATTTATTGTCAATAAACAAAATAAAGATAATGATCAAAAGATAAATCTAAATAAGAGAAATAAGATAAATCTAAAATCAATCAATCTAAAATCAATATTTGGTGTGACCACCACAGCATAGGTACAAAGTTTTTGTAGGAACTCGGCAATGAAGTTGTTCCCGCCATCTTGGAGAACTAAGCAAGGATCTGTGGATGTAGGCTTGCTCCATTCTGTCTGTCTCTTCATGTAATCCCAGACGGACTGGATGATGTGGGGGTCATATCATCACTTTCAGGACTCTTTGTTCTTCTCTGCTGAAGACAGCTCTAATAAATAAGGCTGCATTCACACTGAGTAACGCTGGCGTTTTTTGTGCTTATTTTTGCACATAGCGCCGCAATAAGGCCGCGTATATGCCGCGTTTGCGCCATTCAACGCGACCGCAAAATAGCGCGGCGTATACGCGGCATTAACGCGGCGCTATGTGCAAAAATAAGCACAAAAAACGCCAGCGTTACTCAGTGTGAATGCAGAGGGCCTTTCATGTCCTCTGACATGGACGGTATTATACAGTCCTATGAAAAAGTTTGGGCACCCCTATTAATCTTAATCATTTTTTGTTCTAAATATTTTGGTGTTTGCAACAGCCATTTCAGTTTGATATATCTAATAACTGATGGACACAGTAATATTTCAGGATTGAAATGAGGTTTATTGTACTAACAGAAAATGTGCAATATGCATTAAACCAAAATTTGACCGGTGCAAAAGTATGGGCACCCTTATCATTTTATTGATTTGAATTCCTCTAACTACTTTTTACTGACTTACTGAAGCACAAAATTGGTTTTGTAACCTCAGTGAGCTTTGAACTTCATAGCCAGATGTATCCAATCATAAGAAAAGGTATTTAAGGTGGCCAATTGCAAGTTGATCTCCTATTTGAATCTCCTCTGAAGAGTGGCATCATGGGCTACTCAAAACAACTCTCAAATGATCTGAAAACAAAGATTGTTCAACATAGTTGTTCAGGGGAAGGATACAAAACGTTGTCTCAGAGATTTAACCTGTCAGTTTCCACTGTGAGGAACATAGTAAGGAAATGGAAGACCACAGGGACAGTTCTTGTTAAGCCCAGAAGTGGCAGGCCAAGAAAAATATCAGAAAGGCAGAGAAGAAGAATGGTGAGAACAGTCAAGGACAATCCACAGACCACCTCCAAAGAGCTGCAGCATCATCTTGCTGCAGATGGTGTCACTGTGCATCGGTCAACTATACAGTGCACTTTGCACAAATAGAAGCTGTATGGGAGAGTGATGAGAAAGAAGCCGTTTCTGCACGTACGCCACAAATAGAGTTGCCTGAGGTATGAAAATGCACATTTGGACAAGGCAGCTTCATTTTGGAAACAAAAATTGAGTTGTTTGGTTATAAAAAAAGGCGTTATGCATGGCGTCCAAAAAGAAACAGCATTCCAAGAAAAACACATGCTACCCACTGTAAAATTTGGTGGAGGTTCCATCATGCTTTGGGGCTGTGTGGCCAATGCCGGCATCGGGAATCTTGTTAAAGTTGAGAGTCGCTTGGATTCCACTCAGTATCAGCAGATTCTTGAGAATAATGTTCAAGAATCAGTGACGAAGTTACGCCGGGGATGGATATTTCAGCAAGACAATGATCCAAAACACCGCTCCAAATCCTCAGGCATTCATGCAGAGGAACAATTACAATGTTCTGGAATGGCCATCCCAGTCCCCAGACCTGAATATCATTGAACATCTGTGGGATGATTTGAAGCGGGCTGTCCATGCTCGGCGACCATCTAACTTAACTGAACTTGAATTGTTTGTCCAAAATACCTTTATCCAGGATCCAGGAACTGATTAAAAGCTACAGGAAGCGACTAGAGGCTGTTATCTTTGCAAAAGGAGGATCTACTAAATATTAATGTCACTTTTCTGTTGAGGTGCCCATACTTTTGCACCGGTCAAATTTTGGTTTAATGCATATTGCACATTTTCTGTTAGTACAATAAACCTCATTTCAATCCTGAAATATTACTGTGTCCATCAGTTATTAGATATATCAAACTGAAATGGCTGTTATAAACACCAAAATATTTAGAACTAAAAATGATTAAGATTAATAGGGGTGCCCAAACTTTTTCATAGGACTGTATACTGCTACAGAGCTGACGGTTTCACTGTCTGCTTTGCTGGTACATGCAGCGGTAACAGAGATATTGGTGCCATTCATTACTGCACTGATATCCCTACAATGTCAGTAGGATGGGCCTCACTGCCCAGCAATGACATGGATTTTGTGACTTTTCACAATAGAAGACTGCATAATAAATTTTCTTCTCATTTTCCACACCTCCATTTGCTGTCATTCAGTAAAAACCTTGTTTACCTCTGGCTGATGTCAAATAATTCCTGGTGAACTGCAATGGCTGGTTGTCAAACGATGGGGTCTTTTCAGTGGTGCACCTTCCATGAGGTTACATGAGGCAATGGCCTCAGGCGGCTCCTCATGGAATAAACTTAGGGGGAGGTGGTATTTTCTAATTACAATTAATTATTTATTACTATTAAGTAGCAGCAGATACTTTTTACTTACCTGCCCACGCTCCATTACAGGCCAGCTCCGCTCCTGCCTCTAGGTTGCGCCTCACATCACAGTGCTGAAGGACGCCAGGATGCTGTACATGAGCTACAGCATAGCTAGGAAGTGGCAGCGGAGCCGGCCTGTACATGAGCATGGAGTAAGTAAAAAAGTATCAGCTGCTACTTATTGCAATAATACAAAATGTAGCAGTCCAGTCACAAAAGAATGACGCCATGTAGTCACATACTTGGGGCGGCATAAAAAAGGGATCATATACTGTGGGGAGCCAAAAAAAGGATATACTCTATGTGGGCCAAGAAAAGGGGGGGGGCAAAAGGCTTCATATACTAGGAGGGGAAGGGTGTCATATACTGTGGGAAGGGAAAAGGGGGGTCATATACTGTGTGGAGGCAAAAAAGAAGGCCTAGAAAAGTGGTTCATATATTGTGAGAGGGGATGAAAAATGGGGTGATTTAGTGGGGAGAGGACTGTGTGGGGGGGACAAGAAAAGCAGGGCTGTATATTGAGTGGGGGCCAAAAAAGATTCTTGTGTACCATGTGGGGGCCAAAAAAAGGGATTGTGTACTGTGTGTGCGTATCCTTTTTTTTTTTTTGGGGGGGGGGGACCTTTCTATAGTTCACCTCAGACAGCAGAGAGGTTAGGTTCACTCAGTGGCACAACTAAAGTCTTGGGGGCCCTGGTGCAATCATTTGTCCGGGGCCCCTACCTCATCCCTATAGCAAATTCTTGATATTGATGGTTATGGGTGCTAAGGAGTTTAATCAATCTTAGCAGGGACGTAACTACCATAGAGGCAGCGGAGGCGGCTGCCACAGGGCCCGGGCCATTAGGGGGCCTGGTGACAGCCGCTACCGCTGCGTTTTTTTTTTTTTTTTTAATAGGCCGTTACGGGCCCTATTCACTTGCCGACACTATACTGTGTGCAGGGGCCACTAAGGGACATAATAGAGTGCGGAGGAGGGGGTCGGTCGAGGTCTTTGACGTCGGTGTCGGTTGGGGGGGGGGGCCATGTCAAAAGTTCGCCACGGGGCCCCGCCATTCCTAGTTACGCCACTGAATCTTAGTGTGATTAGGGTAATGCTGTCTGCATAAGAATTTTCTAGATTACACTGTTTTATTACAACAGAACAAGAAACCAAAATGCAAAATGGCAAAGTGTCCCCAGGATGTTTTACTAACAAAACACAACATGTCAACTTAACATATCAGAACAAGACATGTCAGTCTGGATAGTGACGGGGAAGGTGCCCAGAGTGCCCCTATACGTGTACACAACTCTCTATGTGCCCCTCAGCTGTGCAAATGATACTGACCCTGTACATGTTTGTTTTCACATGACAGTGATGCTTTCTTCTGTATCTACAGGGAAATAACACTGTTACTACAATAGAGAAGGCAACCTGCCAGAAAGGTCAGTTTGGGAGGCAAATATATACAAAATATAATGCACCATAAGGCATTGTTGTACTCTAATGAATCTTTATGTATGTGAATGTAACAATGGGCCACTTCTAGTCTGGATACAAGGTAAGCTACGGTTCAACATGGAGGCATACAGGTTCCATAAAATATCCTGCACCATGGATGTTGCATCTGGGTTTGTGGATCCTGAACGCTCTTAGACTTCCAAGGCTGCTGTGCCTCAAGTGTTGCAATATTGAGGAGCCATTCCTGGGAAACCCTTTCTGTGTGTGGGTAACGCTAGGTTCACACCAGCGTTCTTCTTTCCGTTCTGTGCTTTCCGTCTTCTGCATGCCATAAGACGGAAAGCACAGACCGGGTCCGGCCGTGAGCGGCGGTGAGCGTTTTATGCTCTCCGCCGCGAAACCGGATTTTTTTATCCGAACACAGAGTACTGCATGTCCGACTCTGTGTCCGGATTATAAAACCCGGTTTCGCGGCGGAGAGCATAAAACGCTCACCGCCGCTCACGGCCGGACATCTCTCTCACCCATTCAAATGAATGGGTGAGAGAGACTCCTGCAGGTTACCGTCTCCTGCCTCTGTTTTAGGCAGGAAACGGAAACCTGCAGAACGGAGTTCACAACGCTGATGTGAATGAGCCCTGAGCATTATCCTGCTAAAAAATGCCAGTTAAAAGCCCTGCCAAGAAAGGCAAGATGTTCTGCATATATCACTGAGCTGTTAGTGTTTCTTGTATCACTACTAGGGCTAATCCCTGTTCTCCTGTTTACTCCTGTTTCTGTTCTCAGTGTTTTCAAGGAGCAACAGGCACAATGTTAGTGACATCACCACATCATGACACCAGGAGCAGAAACAGCGGCTACATGGTGAACGACTCCCTACTTCACCACAACTACAACTCATTGGTGTCCGGAGGTGTTAGGACAGCCCAGACCCACTACCCAGCACAGCGGGATAGCAAATGCAGGACTGTCCTACTGTCCCAAGGTGGCCCCCGCTACCATAGCTGCACGTGCACCAGTGGCCCTATAGTTAAAGCGTCCTGCATATAAAGCAGTATGAGCCATACATCAGTTAGAATCTGTCTGTCACATATGAAATGCATTAAAAGGGAACATGTAATTTTTTGGGGGGGACCTATGGTTCCAAATATCCATAACTGTTGGTCTATAAGGACCTGAGAATAGTTTATTATGACAGAAATCATGACAGGTTGCTTTTAAACTTGCAGAAATGGGGTACAGGACGGCATTCGACTCCTATTGACTCAAAAATGGTTCGGATGTGTGTTCACTGGGGAACTGACCAGCTCCCACATTGAAATAATACAAGAATTATGTGACAGCACTCCAGTTCTTCTCTGCATAAAGTATTTCTTAATACTTTCCTGTCTACTACTTGACATCACCATTATTATTCTACCTGCCTCTGGACCAATGCCTGATGAAGGGACAAGTTCCCGAAACGTTAACGTTGCACCTTACCTTGAACTGTTAATATATACTTTATGCAGGGAAAAAACGGAGTGCTGTCACATCATTTTTGTAAGGTTGCTTCTAAAGGGAGTCTATCACAAGGGTGAAGCTTACTAATCCATCAACACAGCTAGGTAAATCAGGCTCAATTTAATGTAATGCCTTTGTCCCCATGAAAATTTGTGTCTGCATTGCCGAGGTACTAATTTAGTTCACACTATACAAATAAGCAATCTGGAGCACTAAGGGCACCTATTTTGCTCTAAACCTACATCCTAACCTGCTCTAATATGCCAATACGAACACAAGGCCAGGTGAGATATCAGTATATCTCCCTGGTCCGTTCACACAAAGAACAGAGGGAGAGGCATATTAGAGTACTGTGAAGTGTAGTGGTTTGGAGCAATGGAGACACCCTCAGTAAAGAAATGAATATCTCTGCAACTGAGTCACAAATTTTCATAGAGATAAAAAGTATTATATTCATATGAGCCTAATCTATCTGTGTTGCTGGCAGTGGCATAATATGCTTCACCCTAGTGACACACTCCCTTTAAGTGTATAGAGTGCAGTGTTACTGTTAAGGCATGTCATTCTGAAGAATAATGTAAAAGAGAAGGGAGGTCAGGGAAGAGTTAAGTCAGACTGAGTGCACTCACTTGATTACTAGGACAGCGCATCCCAGAGAATTGGTCCAACTTATGCGAATTCTTATAGCTGGGATAGGGAGGTTTGATTATAGAGGATGGTAGTCGTAGATCATTGGCAGAACAAAGAGAATGGCTATGGTGGTAGACAGAGATGAAGGAGGAGATGTACAGAGGTATAGCACTGTGGAGGGCTTTGTGGGTGAAAATTATAAGTTTTAATTTTACTTTATGGTGGATAGGAAACCGATGCAGTGAATCTCACAAAGCAGAGGCATCTGTGTAGAATCTCGACCTGAAACATGACTGCTGAATTCAGCATAGACTGTAGAGGGGACTGTTTAGTAAAGTGAAGGTTTAGTGACGGTTTAGTTAGTTGAGATGAAACGAAATCGGGCCATCTCGGGCAATTGAATATGGGGTGAGAAGATCTGAGTCAAACATCACCACACTAAAGCACATAGGGTCTCCTAGCAGGACAATGACCCAAAACATACAGCCAAGGCAACAAAGGAGTGGCTCAATAAGAATCACATTAAAGGGGTATTCCCACGTCGCATACTCACCAGTCTTCACTGCTGTAAAATCTTCTTTCTTCCTGGTTTCTTGTATCATTTGGTGGGCGGGGTTTCACATGCAACCTGCCGTTTAGCTCCACCTCCAAATTAGTGTGTAGCTCCGCCCACCGCATAGCGTGATCCTATGGGGCGGCTGAAGGGCCTGTGATGTCATCAAAGGTCCTCAAACAACACTATATGCACAATATTGGACTATGAAGTACAGGCAGGAGCAACTCCATTCTGTGTTACATACAGAGACTGCCTGTCTCTGCCATAATGAACACAATTGAATTAGCTAGCCTGATAACTGGGAGAACAGAAGAAACGAAAGCAGCTCCTCTCCCCTATCTGAGTGCAGGAAGCTAGGTCATGTGGTGCAGACACAGGAATAGCTAGAAACACAGGCTCGCTCCCATGCACTTAGCGCCTCCTCCCTCCCCCCTGAGAGCAGCAGATACATCACTTGACTTTTGAGCAAATAAGTCAGGGCTGTGGCCACAAAGAATTGAATAAAGTAAGATAGTGGACAGACAAAGCAGTTTTGCTGAAGCAGTGTATTTAGGAAAAGTCTTACATTCACATTAACAAGCAATATAGATAGGATCCTTGTGATGGGACAACCCCTTTAAGCTCATGGAGTGGCCTAGCCAGTCTCCAGACCTTATTCCCATAGAAAACTTATGGAGGGAGCTGAAGCTCAGAGTTGCCAAGCGACAGCCTCAAAATCTTAATGATTTAGAGATGATCTGGAAAGAGGAGTGGACCAAAATTCCTCATGGCATGTGCGGAAACCTCATCAACTACAAAAAATGTCTGACTGCTGTGAGCGCCAACAAGCGTTTTGCCACCAAGTATTGAGTCTTGTTTGCCAGAGGAATCAAATACTTATTTCTCTATACAAAATGCAAATAAATTTATAAAATTTATACAATGTGATTTTCTGGATTTTATCTTTGATATTCTATCTCTCACTGTTAAAATTAACCTACCCTTAAAACTGTAGACTGTTCATGTCTTTGTCAGTGGCGAAACTTACAAAATCAGCAAGGGATCAAATACTTACGGTATTTCCTTCACTGTATCATGAGTTAACTATATTTCTATTTTACTCTGTCTTATGCACGTTGTATTTTCTTCTTCAGGCGCTCTTCACTGTTTCATTTATTTAACATGCATTCTTACCGTCTAGATGACTAAGTCTTTGTATTCTTCAGGACCATATTCATTCCAGAATAAGCATGGTGTCAGTTTCCTGCTTCTTGAAGTGTAGAGGACCAGAGAACTTGGAAAAAGACTTACTTTCTATGTAGATAATAAGAGGCGCTCCCAGGAGGACAGAACAGAGACTCATTGTTACAAACCCTAGCAAAATAAGCAAAAAAATAAATAAAAGGTCTATAAAACAGGCGAACAGCTAAGAAATGAAACGTTAGTAAAGGAATGGTGCCAGCCTTGTACAATCATTAGAGCATATTTCTAAGGGCGGGTTCACATCTGCACCCTGGTCTCCTCTTCTGCCGGAAGACGGAAACCTGAAAGCAGAGACCTGGGTGCGAATGTGAACCCGCCCTTAAATGTACTGTTTTGGACTTAGCTTCATGCTGGCAAAAATGGCAAAGATTTAATGACATGCCCTATTCGCAAAATGAATGTCTCTGGTTTTATAAAAAAATATTTATTGTCTATCCACATGATAATTCATAAATATATGATGGAGGTCCGACCACAAGCGTGAGAACAGAGATCCGCAGGGGTCTTGCGGCGGGCCTCATTCTGGTTTGCTGGCTATTCAGTATACCTGATGACAGTTCCATCCTGCACTTTTATTGCTATTCTGACCCTGAACCTCCTGTTTGTCCTCTGTGTTCCTGTGTATGACCTCGGCTTACCTTCCAGACTACCTCTCCTTGACCTTCTGATTTGGCTCCCTTCTGACCTCCTGTGGATGACTTTGGCTTATTTCCTGAGTACTGCTGCTTGACCTCTGCTTGGCTTCTCCGTGACCTCTTGTGCATGACCCGGCTCTCCTGTCTACGCATTTGCCTCTCCCTCCTGCTACCTCGTGACCTCCTGTGTACTGAACCAGCTTGATTGACTTCGTTTTGGCTATCCCTGGAACCTGTGAGACCTCCTGTTTGCCGTCTTGGCCTCTACTACTGCAGTGCTTCTGCTACCTCCTGGCATACCTTAGAACATCCCTCTCCTTGCTGACCAGCTCTCCCATTTCTTCATCTGCTGAGATTAGTGTTTCCAGGGTTTTCTGCAGCCTCTGATACTTGGGGTGCTCTGGGAGTGCGATGCTCTCTGGGCGGTTGCGGTTCTGGGTCCCAGAATTTACCAGGTCCAACTCCACCATCAGGAGCTTTGGCGAAGACCTCTGGGACCTGGATCCGCTCTGGTTAGGAGAGTGTCTCAGGACTGTTTTAGCCTCGGTGCTTGGGGATTCTAGTTGCCCAGGACTAACTGTCCGTTATTGTTGCATCAGGTTCCTAACATATGGCTTCATATTCAAAAGGACATGGTATAAGTAAGCCAAACCTGGTATAAAATTCGGGCACAAAGTAAGCCAATTCATAGACCGTATAAACCTGAAGTAGACAGTGTAAAACATGCACAGATAGATATTGATTTGGTCTATCTTTGGCATATGGCCCTTTCTTACATCAAACATCAACACATTTTTCCTTCTGCACCCGGCTCATCACAAACAGATGCAGTTGGAGGGACTTTGTCTATCGCCTCTGACAGATGATAGCAATGTAAATTAAAGGGGTTATCTGGTATTGTAATATTTATAGCCTACCAATACTACAAACCTACCAGATCACCTGTACTGAGACAATGTGGCGATCAGTAATATTTACATACCATGAGCTGCGCTGCTCACTGGACGTACAAACTATAGTGGTGATGGTTGGTACTGCAGCACTGTCCCACTGAAGTCCATGGAGTGTGAGTTAGCAACACCGCTCATGGTATGTAAAAATTACCAAGATCTTCGCTGTCTTGGTATTGTGATCTACGGGGTCCCAGGAAGGGTCACTTTAACCATAGGTGCAACGGTGCAGCCGCACCGGGCCCTATGGTTGCAGGGGCCCCCTCAGCTGCCCCAGATCGAGCAGGGCAGTCCCACATTTCTGGTGATGTCCCACTCTTCTGGGCAGCAGGTAGTGATATGACCTCTTCCTGTCACAGATGGAGGTTGAATACTATAGTGGAGCATGGAGCTAATGCTCCAAGCTCCATTACTCAGCATTCAACTGATAATGAGCACTGAGCTGTAGACATTATAGTAGGAGTTTACAGGTCCACAGGAACACGATTTGGTGAGTATTATTTCATTTTGTTTTTTAAATGTAACATTGAAGGTTGAGGGGGCATGGGAAATTAAGTTATGGGGGAATTGGGGGGCCCACTTTCAAAAAGTTTGCACAGGGCCCCCAATACATTAAAATGGCCCTGGTCTGGGGTGTCAGACCCCCGCTGAACTAATATTGATGGCCTATCTATAAGCCATCAACAGGATAATGGTAGTGTGAAAGTAGCCTTAGTTTACTTTATTAGTAAATGTGGGTCAGTATTGCAGTGCAGGTGAAATGTGAGGCCTGTGAGGCTTGGGGACCAGGGACCAGGGACCAGGGACCCCCCCCCCCCATCCCAAGTGGAATACCAAACGCATCAAAAAGTGGTGAGTAATGAAAGCACACAGACCCCATAGACTATAATGGGGTCAGTGTGGTTTCCGTGCAAAGAAAAGTAGTGCATGCAGTACTTTCATCTCCGCATGACTCATGCGGACATTGCGTGAAAAACACACAGACCCCATTAGAGATTAAAATAAAATAATCCTTTAATAGTCCCACATTGGGGAAATTTCAGTATGTTACAGCAGCATAGTAATACAAATACAGGATAATACACAGTAATATAATATAATAATATATATATATATATATATTATAATACAGACGTAGACACACATATGCTGAGAAGAGAAGATATACTAGGAGTCCATAGCATCTAAGGAAAAACGGAAGAGAAAGAGGAAGACTTCATGGTCATCGTCATAATCATTAGTTCTCTGTGCGGAGAGATCTTCGCTTGGTCTGATGTAGATTATACAGCCTGGTCGCGGTTGGAAGGAAGGACTTGCGATAGCGCTCCTTCTCACACTTCGGGTGAAGCAGACGGTCACAGTGTTGCCTATGGGGTCTGTGTGCTTCCATTGCTCACCGCTTTTTAATGCGTTTGGTATTCTGTTCGGGAAGGGGGGGGGGGTTCCCAAGCAGACTCCCTTAACGGAATACTGAACGCAGATGTGAACCAGGCCTAAGTGTCTAGACCAGATACAACAGTAACAAACCCTCAGCTTTGGACTGTATTAGGCGCGCACACTATACATACGGTTTCTATCACTGCCACTTTCCATCAATCTGTATCTATATAGATAACAATGGTTTATTGGAGCCCCCTGGAACACCAGCACCTGGCGCCCCTGAACTATGTGCAGCTTTTAGATAAAATTGCCATTCACTTACAGCAAGCAGAGGTCTTGTAGACCAGGGGTAGGGAATCTTCGGCTCTCCAGCTGCTGTGAAACTACAATTCCCATCATGCTCTATTCACTTCCATGGGAGTTCCAAGAACAGCAGAGCCAGTATGCATGCTGGGAGTTGTAGTTTTGCAACAGCTGGAGAGCCGTACGTCCCCTACCCCTGGTGTAGACAATACAAAGCCAGATATAGACTTCTTTAAGGACAAATGTCAGCTAGCAGCTGTGGTCGTATTACCCAGCAGGCTGATGCTACAGCAGAATGAATAGGCCAGCCTCAGCCTAACCACTATCATAGACAGCGAGCTCTGGCGTCCGGCTACACGTGTCATGCTCCGGTGTGACCTCTACAGGCGCTGGGTGTCACTGACAGCTCTGACGACGTGAGCAGACGCTGTCACGTGACAAGCCCCGCCCCCGCCAGGCGCATGTGACTATCATGTGATGTACACCTCTGACAGGGGAGGATGCTGGGACCGACATAGTTACCGCGATAACTGGCGGGGACCGGTGACACTTCCGTGTTGTTGTGGTGACAACTGCTAGTGACAGAGGAGGATGAGGAAGAAGGTGACACCTGGCATCATACGTGTGCTGTGAGTGCGCGGTGGGCGGGGGGTCTGGGCTGGTGAGTGGTCTGTATGCGGCTACCTATAGGAGGCAGTGACACTTGAGAGATCGGGGTATAGGTGGGCGCAGGTACCAGGGGGTCCTATGTGGTAGCTGCTCATTTATAGCCCCAGTGTTACTGTAGAGGTCAGCATTAGGTGGTCGGGGGTCACTATATAAAAGGTTGCTAGAGAGGTCAGGGGTCAATGTAAGATGTTGGTCTAGAGGTTGGAGGTCAGTGTAAGGTGCTGCTCTAGAAGTGCGAGGTCAGTCTAAGGTGTTGGTCAAGAGGTCGTAGGTCAGTCTAAGTTGGTGGTCTAGAGCTTTGTGGTCAGTGTAAGGTGTTGATCTAGTCAGTGTAAGTTGTTGGTCCAGAGGTCAGCGTAAGGTGTTGCTCTAGAAGTCCGAGGTCAGTCTAAGGTGGTGGGCTAGAGGTCAGTGTAAGCTGGTGCTGTAGAGCTCGGAGGTCAGTGTAAAGTGGTGGTCTAGAGGTCAGAAGTCAGTCTAGAGGTCAGATTGTGGTGTTAGGTGGCTTTCTCCTCACTTTCCGTGGTGGCTAGCTTATAATATATACCGGTATCTGACATATTTCCTAGGGTGGGGGTCTTGTTGGTGATCACTCATGGCCTGTACTGCAGTGATGCTGGTAGTATGAACATTTTTGAGCCTTTTGCTCTTCTTGCCCACAATGCCCCACAGTCTTTGACACATGACCTGGTGATTTAACCCCCTTCCTCTTCCATTTTCCTCCTCCAAACCTTTATTTCTTAAGAAGTCACCACTGGACTAAATCCCAGATGTGGTTACATCAAAGGCTCAAAAGTTTCCCAGGACTGCTGTCCAGCAGCTGGGCTCGCCGCATCCTTGCTGCTCTGGGTTTTCTTCTGATAATCTACTGGTACCTGTCTCCTGGATCCCTGCTAAGATCCTTGTGGCATTCGGGTGAGCCTCGAAGTGGCCCTGGGGCTTGCCTGCATACCCAGACTAAACAATGGAAGACGTTGTCGGACAAGGGAGACTTAATGATGGTCTCTTTCCCAGGAGAGGAATCCAAATTTCAGGGACCAGCCATGGTTGGGAATGGATTTATGCTTGTTGATGTCCACAAGAATAATTTATGGGTGTCTTCCGCCACTGTACCGTTCCGCATGACGGATTATTCTCCCGTGACACATGTGAAGAATTCAGGGGCAGTGGCAGAAGTCCATGCCGCTGCTGTGTTTTATAGAGAAGGTTTGATAAGGACAGTTCGCTGTCTGCAAATGGAGCTGACAGAATCCCACCGTGACTGCATATCTGTCCGTGAAGAATACTTTGCCCACAGGAGCCGACCTCACCTCTACATTCAAAGAATCCATATCTCCAACCCCAGCGAGAAAGTGGTGGCTTTTGATATTTCTTCCCAGAAGCCGCTCACTGGAGCCAAGTTTTCTACCAGCATAGAGAAGGTGCAGGACAGACAGTTCATTCTCTCCTCTGGACGGGTGTCCTTAGAAGATGGAAAAAGTATTCTGGTTGTGATCGCGACGAAAAAGCTAGTGAACCGTTTGCAGGTCAGCCCCAAGTCTGAATTTGATGAAACTGTTCTCTCTGTCGTCTATACTTCAGAACCCATAGATTTGGCAAAGTTGGAAGAAAGCTTCAGTAAGTTACGAGAATCAGCGAAGAAAGAGATGCTGGAGGTGATGCGCATGAGGGCTGATGATCTCTACAATGAGCACCAGCAGATATGGTCTGACTTATTTGTTTCAGGTAAGATCTGTAGTATCTATTTAATCTTTAAACTATTGGATGGTTATCAAAGGGCAAAATAACCCCATATTGTAACATAGCTGCATGTGGGAGAGGTTGTGTCCACATGTGGCTGCCGCACATGACTTATTTCACGGCTTTACGTAACCTCTGAGTTGTCATAGTCCTACTTAGGCTCCACATTGCGGAAACACAGCTTATTTTTTGTTGCAGGTTTTTGAACCAAAGTAATAAGTGGATTGAATAGGAATAGAAGATATTAAGCAAGCTCTTAGATGTTTCCCTTCTGTTAAATCCGCTCCTGACTTTGGCTCAAAAACCCACAGCAAAATCTGCAATAAAAGAAGCTGTTTCTGCAACATGGGGCCTTAGCCTTTAAAGCGTTTTTCTGAAAAGAAAAATTATTAAACGGTGCATAATGCATTAAACAGATACTTTCATCTCTCCAATCCCTCTACAGTCTGGCCTAGGGGTATTGTCACACACAAGAAATTCCATGACATGCCCCCTTTTTGTTTTAACCCCCTATAAGCAATTTTTGAAGAATTCTTCTCCCTGGGACATATATATGTTAATCTCTTATTTCATATAATGGTATATCAATGGGTCTTGAAACATGTTATTGCATCATTAAGCTTTGTTTTGTGTAAACGTCTGGTGAAAGATGGCACATATTCACTAGCTCTATCCAGTTTGAAGAGGCACAGGAGATAGTTCCCAGTTCTAGCTGGTAACAGGCATAATCTTTTTTGTGTACTATACAAGCTGGATGGAGCCTACAAAGACATCTGACTACTGGCTGGGTGTAGTGAAGATATGCTTATATAATTGACGTGAGCCCTGACTCATAGCATTCTTCTATAAAGTCTTATATAATTATCTCTAATATTATTGACAGGAACATATCAGCTCTGTTCACGACAAGGAACATCAGTGCTCCAATGAGGGAAACCGGTCTCTGTTCTCATGATCAGTGGGGCTCCTGTCACTTGGATCCCCAGTAATCTGAAAGTTATGATTCATCCTGTTGATGGGTAATAACTTGCTATAGTAGGGAAAACCCCCATTAATGTCACAAGCACATTTCACTGCAGTACTGCCCCCCCCTCCCCCCGTTTTCCCATTGTACATATAAAGTATCTAAACGATAAATATAATTATATCACAACATCTAAATGAATTATCCCGTATGGTGAACAATGATGAAAAAGCACCAGCTCTCCACAAAAAATGGCACTCCGGAGTTCTTGATAATAAGTTTCCCTTCTCAGGCGCACAACTACAAATATTCCTAATCTAGAACATCATTTATTTTGTGTGTTTTTCAGGCATTGAAATGAGGAAGATCAAGGATGCTCATACTCCATCCAGTGATACCATCAACGTCACACTTTACTACATTCTTTCTTGTTCCCCGGCTCCTCTGTTGGATCCCCTTATAAGTAATGAGGAACGAGATAAAATGGAGCTGTCTCTAAATTATGCTGACCATTGCTTTAGCGGCCACGCTACTATGCATGCAGAGAATCTATGGCCTAGTAAGCTGAGCGGGATTACGCAGCTTCTACAACTCTGGGAGCTGTGGAAATTGACCCTACAGAAGAGAGGTTGTAAAAGCCTGGTATTGGCCGGTGCCCACGGACTCATGCAGGGGATGATGCTGAGCTTCGGTGGCCTACAATTCACTGAAAACCATCTTCAGTTCCTATCTGACCCTCATGTTCTTCACAACAGCTACTCCCTACGAGGCATCCATTATAACAAGGACCTTATCAACCTGGCCGTCCTCCTCGACCAAGAAGAGAAGCCATTTCTGCATGTCTCGGTGAAGTTCCAAGACAAGTTGGTGAAACTTTACGCCTGTGAGGCCGGGTGTTTGAATGAACCAGTAGAGCTGACCTCTGAAATCCGTGGACACACATTCCCTGTGCTGGTCACCCAGCCCATAACTCCTTTACTTTACATCTCAACAGAATTGACCCACCTGCAGGACTTGAGGCATACCCTTCACCTGAAGGAGATCCTAGGCCATGAAGAGCACATGGCCAAACAGTTCCCAGGCCTGCCATTTCTCTTCTGGTTCAGCGTGGCCTCCCTCATCACCCTCTTCCACCTCTTCCTGTTTAAGCTCATTTACAATGAGTACTGTGGGCCGGGCGCCAAGCCCCTCTTCAGGAGTAAGGTATAACATTGGCTGCTTCTTAGATCAGCACTGCCCTTCTTACTGCTAGCCATGCTTTGCCAAGCTGACGCAGCCTGCGGATTGGGGATCTTGTGTGATGTGTGCATGTGGTGGTGGGTTGCTCAGTTTCCATAAAAATAAAAAGCACTGAGACAATGTAGAATATTTTCTATGTTCCCTGGAATACAAGACTGCAGATGATGCACTTTTGGGATATAACAAGGACCTTCCTTCAGTCTTAGTGGACCTGCCCTGCCTTGCACTTTGGCTGCCATGTCACCTTGTGTTGCTACCTGTTAAAAAAAAACAAAAAAAACTCTATGTACATGAGAAAATGAGATTTTTCCTATGTTATCTCTGAATATTGAGATGCATGTGTGGTATTTAGAACCAGACTGGCCAAAGCTACTGGTTCACATGAGGGTCAATCTTGAATATTGAGCTAGCTGTGCATTGTGGGTAGGAGTTGGGATTATTAGGGATAAGCCGAGCCTTCCTATCATCATCTTCCTCTATCAGGTGTCGCTTTGAATTCACTTGTCTCTGCTTTTTCTGTGGAAACTTTTAGGTTTTCTTTTGCTGGTTTTGGCAAGTTGGTATATTTTTACAATAAATCTGGTGTGGATGGGTTTGATTTGCTTAGTTTATCATTTTTATTAGATATAAGTGTTAAGAATATCGCCTTGGTGTAAACAACTAATCGGGTTCCATGCATGTTCCTCCTTCTGATTCGTAAGATAGCCATATACATTAGATTTATGTCAGGACAAACTGACCATGTAACATGTATGGGGTTTCCTAAGGGGGCGTTCACACGGAGTAAAGTGGCGCTGATTCTACCTTGATAACTCGCGGCAGAATTAGCGGTGATAAAAAGAGGAACACATTGAAATCAATTGGAGGCTTTTTAACCCATTAATTTCAATGTGTTCCGCACAGAAGACAAAAAGATTCCCATTGAGTTCACTGGGTTCTATCAGCGCTGATTCTGCTGCGAGTTATTGTGGCAGAATCAGCGCCACTTTACTCCATGTGAATGCCCCCTTACTTTTCTCCAGTTGCAGATTTTTGGCTAAAGAAGTAACTTGCTCTGTGCTGTGGTGGTTCCTGTCCTAGGACAGATCTGGCAGGGCGTTGTGGCTTCTGGTATAAATGGAAGCTGAGCCTTAGTTAGAAACATAACACAAGCTTTGCAAATCCATCATTACTTATGATCCAAAGTTACAGCCTGTATTATAGTCCAGCCCTACATTAACAGGTCTGTTGGTTGTTCTAGGAAATAGTCAGCAAGTCACGCCACAGTTCAGCTGGGCTTATATAATGAAGGGGAAGCTAGTCCAACATGACACTACTGTACAAAGCCTGGAATAAATAGTACATGTCATAGAATGCACTCGCCAGGCCAAGCTGTGTGCAGACACTGGACAGGTGGGGATGCTAGACCTGAATCCTGCAGAATCTGTATAGGATAAGCAATCCATGTACACAGTGACTCCACTAGCAGAATACAGGCTGTAACCCCGAATTAGTATAGGATAAGAAATATATGTACACAGTGATTCTCCAGACAGAATAGAGAGTACAGCTCTGGAGTATAACACAGGCTGTAACTCAGGATCTGTACACCGCCGCTGAGTTCTACCATAGTTATAAAATGCTGCAAATATCTCCTTAATTTCTTGTCTAAGTTATAATAATGCTTAAATGTAGGGAAATAGTTAAAATAACCAAACAACCTGTAATTAAATACCTGTCTTCCTGCATTGAGTACTGGTTTTTCTCGCTGAGATGTGTTTACAATGGTGATGTGTCCTTATATCTATCAGCCAAGCCATTCATTGGCCTTAGGAATATGTGGCACAACAAACTAGCCTTGTGAACAGATCCCGGTGGGGAGGACTGGTGCTGGTTTGTTACTTTAACTCTTCCCCTGCCTTTGGGAACTTCCATTAGAATTTGGACAATCTCTGTCCTCCTGGAAAGCAGCAATGTACAGTTGCTAGGCTGAATCTGAATACTTTATTTTTTTTCACAGTCCAACATCTTCATAAATTTCTGACAACCATGGTTGTAAGTAATGGTTTGTCCACAATGGATTTAAAAGGTGGATTTTGAGGTGGAATCCTATTCAAAAGATGTCTCAGAACTCTCCCATTCTTTTCAGTGGGAGTCAGTAACCGAATTATCATGACCTGTCTTCAAGTGGATTCCACCTTTCAAAGAAATGAATGGGATGCAGGAAAAAATGCTGCAAAAAGCACTAGTGTGTTTGTTTTTCCCTTCTGCTATTCATTTCAATGGGTGGAATCCATTTAATGATGATCATGACAATTTTTTTTTCCTCCCACTGTATGACTCCCATTGGAATGAATGGGAGACACTTTATGAGGCAGAAGCTTCTCTAAGGCATTAAAGGGATTCAATCATTAAAATGACATTTTTTTGTCCCTAACACATAGGAATAGCCTTAAGAAAGGTTATTCTTCTCCTACCTTTAGATGTCTTCTCCGCGCCGCTGTTCGATAGAAATCTCGGTTTTCTTCGGAATGAAAATGAGTTCTCTTGCAGCACTGGGGGCGGTCTCTAGCGCTCAAACAGTGCTGGGGGCGTTCCCAATGCTGCGAGAGAAATCTTCAACGCCGCTTCCATCTTCTTCTGGAACGGCCTCTCCCTGTGTCTTCTTCCACCCAGGGTTGCAATCTTCTGGGCCTTGGGCAGAGCAGACTGCGCATGCCCATAGCAACAAGAAAATGGCTGCTTACACCAACTTACTGTGTAAGCAGCCATTTTCCTTGTAGACGCGGGCATGCCCACTCTGCTCTGCCCAAGGCCCAGAAGATTGAAACCCAGGACAGAAGAAGACACGTGAAGAGGCCGTTCCTGAAGAAGATGGAAGCGGCGCTGGACAGAGTTCTCTCGCAACATTGGGGACGGCCCTAGTGCTGTTCGAGAGAACTCATTTGCGTACCGAAAAAAACCCCAGGATTTCTACCAAATGGTGGTGCAGAGAAGACATCTAAAGGTAGGAGAAGAATGGCCTTTCTTAAGGCTATTCCTACGTGTTCAGAACAAAAAATGTGATTTTAATGATAAAATCTAGAGATGAGCGAACACTAAAATGTTCGAGGTTCGAAATTCGATTCGAACAGCCGCTCACTGTTCGAGTGTTCGAATGGGTTTCGAACCCCATTATAGTCTATGGGGAACATAAACTCGTTAAGGGGGAAACCCAAATTCGTGTCTGGAGGGTCACCAAGTCCACTATGACACCCCAGGAAATGATGCCAACACCTCTGGAATGACACTGGGACAGCAGGGGAAGCATGTCTGGGGGCATAAAAGTCACTTTATTTCATGGAAATCCCTGTCAGTTTGCGATTTTCGCAAGCTAACTTTTCCCCATAGAAATGCATTGGCCAGTGCTGATTGGCCAGAGTACGGAACTCGACCAATCAGCGCTGGCTCTGCTGGAGGAGGCGGAGTCTAAGATAGCTCCACACCAGTCTCCATTCAGGTCCGACCTTAGACTCCGCCTCCTCCGGCAGAGCCAGCGCTGATTGGCCGAAGGCTGGCCAATGCATTCCTATGCGAATGCAGACTTAGCAGTGCTGAGTCAGTTTTGCTCAACTACACATCTGATGCACACTCGGCACTGCTACATCAGATGTAGCAATCTGATGTAGCAGAGCCGAGGGTGCACTAGAACCCCTGTGCAAACTCAGTTCACGCTAATAGAATGCATTGGCCAGCGCTGATTGGCCAATGCATTCTATTAGCCCGATGAAGTAGAGCTGAATGTGTGTGCTAAGCACACTCATTCAGCACTGCTTCATCACGCCAATACAATGCATTAGCCAGTGCTGATTGGCCAGAGTACGGAATTCGGCCAATCAGCGCTGGCCAATGCATTCTATTAGCCCGATGAAGTAGAGCTGAATGTGTGTGCTAAGCACACACATTCAGCACTGCTTCATCACGCCAATACAATGCATTAGCCAGTGCTGATTGGCCAGAGTACGGAATTCGGCCAATCAGCGCTGGCTCTGCTGGAGGAGGCGGAGTCTAAGGTCGGACCTGAATGGAGACTGGTGTGGAGCGATCTTAGACTCCGCCTCCTCCAGCAGAGCCAGCGCTGATTGGCCGAATTCCGTACTCTGGCCAATCAGCGCTGGCCAATGCATTCTATTAGCTTGATGAAGCAGAGTGTGCACAAGGGTTCAAGCGCACCCTCGGCTCTGATGTAGCAGAGCTGAGGGTGCACAAGGGTTCAAGCGCACCCTCGGCTCTGATGTAGGAGAGCCGAGGGTGCACTTGAACCCTTGTGCACCCTCAGCTCTGCTACATCAGAGCCGAGGGTGCGCTTGAACCCTTGTGCACACTCTGCTTCATCAAGCTAATAGAATGCATTGGCCAGCGCTGATTGGCCAATGTATTCTATTAGCCTGATGAAGTAGAGCTGAATGTGTGTGCTAAGCACACACATTCAGCTCTACTTCATCGGGCTAATAGAATGCATTGGCCAGCGCTGATTGGCCAGAGTACGGAACTCGACCAATCAGCGCTGGCTCTGCTGGAGGAGGCGGAGTCTAAGATCGCTCCACACCAGTCTCCATTCAGGTCCGACCTTAGACTCCGCCTCCTCCAGCAGAGCCAGCGCTGATTGGCCGAATTCCGTAGTCTGGCCAATCAGCACTGGCTAATGCATTGTATTGGCGTGATGAAGCAGTGCTGAATGTGTGTGCTTAGCACACACATTCAGCTCTACTTCATCGGGCTAATAGAATGCATTGGCCAATCAGCGCTGGCCAATGCATTCTATTAGCGTGAACTGAGTTTGCACAGGGGTTCTAGTGCACCCTCGGCTCTGCTACATCAGATTGCTACATCTGATGTAGCAGTGCCGAGTGTGCATCAGATGTGTAGTTGAGCAAAACTGACTCAGCACTGCTAAGTCTGCATTCGCATAGGAATGCATTGGCCAGCCTTCGGCCAATCAGCGCTGGCTCTGCCGGAGGAGGCGGAGTCTAAGGTCGGACCTGAATGGAGACTGGTGTGGAGCGATCTTAGACTCCGCCTCCTCCAGCAGAGCCAGCGCTGATTGGTCGAGTTCCGTACTCTGGCCAATCAGCGCTGGCCAATGCATTCTATTAGCCCGATGAAGTAGAGCTGAATGTGTGTGCTTAGCACACACATTCAGCTCTACTTCATCAGGCTAATAGAATACATTGGCCAATCAGCGCTGGCCAATGCATTCTATTAGCTTGATGAAGCAGAGTGTGCACAAGGGTTCAAGCGCACCCTCGGCTCTGATGTAGCAGAGCTGAGGGTGCACAAGGGTTCAAGTGCACCCTCGGCTCTCCTACATCAGAGCCGAGGGTGCGCTTGAACCCTTGTGCACACTCTGCTTCATCAAGCTAATAGAATGCATTGGCCAGCACTGATTGGCCAGAGTACGGAATTCGGCCAATCAGCGCTGGCCAATGCATCCCTATGGGAAAAAGTTTATCTCACAAAAATCACAATTACACACCCGATAGAGCCCCAAAAAGTTATTTTTAATAACATTCCCCCCTAAATAAAGGTTATCCCTAGCTATCCCTGCCTGTACAGCTATCCCTGTCTCATAGTCACAAAGTTCACATTCTCATATGACCCGGATTTGAAATCCACTATTCGTCTAAAATGGAGGTCACCTGATTTCGGCAGCCAATGACTTTTTCCAATTTTTTTCAATGCCCCCGGTGTCGTAGTTCCTGTCCCACCTCCCCTGCGCTGTTATTGGTGCAAAAAAGGCGCCAGGGAAGGTGGGAGGGGAATCGAATTTTGGCGCACTTTACCACGTGGTGTTCGATTCGATTCGAACATGGCGAACACCCTGATATCCGATCGAACATGTGTTCGATAGAACACTGTTCGCTCATCTCTAATAAAATCCCTTTAAAAAGCCAGTGATTGAATTCCTATGAAAGTAAATATGTAACAAGCTATACATCTAATTCATTATACAGTATTACAGTGTTAATAATTGTATAATAATATAATTCATAATTTTATTTTAAGGTTGGGGTCAGTAACTTTTTTCCGACTCTAGTTCCCCCCAAATTGGTTATGATTTCACAGCCCTGATGGTAAAGCCCCCCCCAAATTCTCCAACGCCTGGTTAGGTGACAAGATGCGGATTGTGAATATGTAACTTATAAGTAGTGAGGGCATGCTTGGAGATGTAGTGTAGCTGGAGAGCCGCAGTATGCAGTCCTCTAGTAAGTACAATAAATCGCGCCCCCCCCCCCCCCAATATGATCAGTTTATAGCTGGTAGTCATAATGGTTTTAGCTAAGCTGTAATAATAATATGTCTTATTGGTTAAACAGGAAGATGAGAGTGTCTGACAACACATAATGAGACAAACCCCCCAGCTCAACAAGAAGAAGTTACTCGGCTACTGGACCCGAACTATCCAACGTACAGTGTAACCAAAATGGTTGTGTGACCTTTCATATTTCTGTGTATCAAGATCTGTAGATTCTCTGCAAAGCATTGGTAACTCTGTCTATTCTATGCACAGTGTGAAGGGTTAATAAGAATACCGCCTCTCAGTGCTAGCAACTAAGGGGCCAAGGTGAGGTATGGCGTATAATGTACCTCCGCTTGGTCCCTTATTACCAGTAAAGCAATAGGCTCAATAGTAAGTCTGATCCGAAAATGTCTATGATTGGTGAAAAAGATTGCAGTGAAATCCAGTGTAAATTTATTTTGTGAATAGTTGTGAATACAGTGATCACAATAATCGTATCTAATGCAAGCCAAGGACTACAAGTAGCAAAATCCCTGATGATTGAAGATGAGATTGTTTGGTTTGAGGTTTTGTTTTTTTTGTAAAATTTGTATTTAATTAAATCTGACCTTTTAAAACATGTGATTTAGTGGTGTTTTTTTTCCTTGTTGTTTTTTTTAATATATATAAAATTACTAGAGGGAGGACCCGGCTTCGCACGGGTACATTTTATGTTTGTGTAGTGGCCCCTTAAGAATTGTCCAGTTTTGCACTGATGTATTTTGTATGTTGTTTGTGTGTATGTCCATAAGCGTCATGTGATTATGTGTATCTCATTTTGGATGTCAGTGAAAAACCTGTGATCAGTTGTTATGGATACCTGGAGTAAAGCTGTATCTAATCCTTCCCTGTGTAGTACTGTGTTTAGATGCAAGTATCCAATCCTTGTTGGTGTGGTACTGTGTGCAGATGCACATATCTAATCCTCCCCGTGTGGTATTGTGTGAAGAAGCGCGTATCTAATCCTCCAGTAAGTGAAACTGTGTGCAGACGCGCATATCTAATGAATCTGGCTTGCGGTACTGTGTGCAGATGCGCGTATCTAATACTCTGGCGTGTGGTAATGTGTGCAGATGCACGTGTCTAATCCTCCCCTGTGCGGTATTGTGTGAACAGGTGCGTATCTAATCCTACGGCATGTGGAACTGTGTGTAGACCTGGGTATCTAATCCTACGGCATGTGTTACTGTGTGCAGACGTGCGTATCTAATCCTACGGAATTTGGTACTGTGTGCAGACACGCTTATCTAATCCTCCTGCGTGTGGTACTGAGTGCAGACGCACGTATTTAATCCTCCCCTGTGTGGTATTGTTTGAAGAGGCACGTATCTAATCCTACGGCATGTGGTACGGTGTGCAGACACGTGTATCTAATCCTACAGCATGTGGTACTGTGTGTAGACGCGCGTATCTAATCCTACGGCATGTGGTACTGTGTGCAGATGCGTGTATCTAATCCTATGGCGTGTACAACTGTGTGAAGACACGTGTATCTAATCCTCCCCTGTGTGGTATTGTGTGAAGAGGCGCGTATCTAAACCTACGGCGTGTGGAACTGTGTGTAGACGCGTGTATCCAATCCCCCGGCATGTGGTACTGTGTGCAGATGCGTGTATCTAATCCTATGGCATGTGGTACTGTGTGTGGACGCGCGTAGCTAATCCTCCCCCGTGTGGTACTGTGTGCAAACACGCGTATCTAATCCTCCCCAGTGTGATACTGTGTGCTGAGACGTGTATCTAATCCTCCCCCGTGTGATACTGTGTGCTGAGACGCGTATCTAATTCTCTGGCTTGTGGTACTGTGTGCAGAGGCATGTATCTAATCCTCCAAAGTGTGGTACTGTGTGCACACACACGTATCTAATCCTCCCCTGTGTGGTATTGTGTGAAGAGGCGCGTATCTAATCCTTTGGCGTGTGGAACTATGTGTAGATGCACGTATCTAATCCTACTGCATGTGGTACTGTGTGCAGACGCGTTTATCTAATCCTATGGCGTGTACAACTGTGTGCAGACGCGCGTATCTAATCCTCTGGAATGTGGAACTGTGTGTAGACGCGTGTATCTAATCCTACGGCATGTGGTACTCTGTGCAGACGCATGTATCTAATCCTATGGCGTGTACAAATGTGTGCAGACACACGTATCTAATCCTCTGGAGTGTGGAACTGTGTGTAGACGCCTGTATCTAATCCTTCGGCATGTGGAACCGTGTGCAGACGCACGTATCAAATCCTTCAGTGTGTTGAACTGTGTCAGAAATGCGTATTTAATCCTCTGGTGTGTGGGACTGTGTGGAGACCCGTATATCTAATCCTCTGGCGTGTGATACTGTGTGCTGATCTGTGTATCTAATCCTCTGATGCGTGTATCTCAGTTTGGATATCAGTGTTGTATTGTGCATGTGGAGTGACCGTGTGTATTGCAGTTGGAATATGAGTGAAAGACTTGCAGGTTTGTATTGGCTAAGGGTGGGGGGGCACTGTGTTTGGAATGCTGTATCTCAGCAACGGTATGTCCGAGCGAGTTGGAGTCTCGTCTTAAACCTTCCCGGATATCTGAAGTATCTCTGTACCAAATTTGGTGAAGATCGGTCCAGTCGTTTGGTTCGCATTAGAGAACAGACAGACAGACAGACAAGAATTCATTTTTATAAGATAGGGAGATAATATTTATGTTATATTGTGCTAGGAAAGAATACAGTTTATCTACATTCTTGACCATAGGATAGGATATCCTCTTGTACTTAGGGGGCGTTCACACTACCGTCAGTGTCGGACAGGTAGTGTCCGCGCCTAGTGTCCATTCAAAATCTCACACGGACATTAGGTGCGGACACTAGTTGTGTCCGTGACACTTGTCATTTATTTAAATGGCGATCGGGTGCGTTCTTTTGCACTCCGTGCCCTTCCTTCCCTGTCCGCATGTAAAGATGTTCAACTTTTCAAGCGGATAGAAAAAACCTACATGTCGGGTTTTTTTGTCTGCTTGAAAAGTCGGACATCTTTACAAACGGACAGTGAAGGAAGGGTACGGAGTGCAAAACAACGCACCCGATCGCCATTTAAATGAATGACAAGTGTCACGGACACAGCTAGTGTCCGCGTGAGATTTTGAACGGACACTAGGAGCAGACACTACCTGTCGGACACTGACGGTAGTGTGAACGCCTCCTTACATAGTTATATTCTTGTACATAGGAAGCAGTATTATCTCTCTATCTTATAAAAATGAATTCTTGTCTGTCTGTCTGTCCGTCTGTCTGTCTGTACTCTAATGCGAACCAAACGACTGGACCGATCTTCACCAAATTTGGTACAGACATACTTCTGATATCAGGGAAGGTTTAAGACGAGACTCCAACTCGCTCGGACATACCGTTGCTGAGATACAGCATTCCAAACACAGTGCCCCTCCCCCTTAGCCAATACAAACCTGCAAGTCTTTCACTCATATTCCAACTGCAATACACACGGTCACTCCACATGCACAATACAACACTGATATCCAAACTGAGATACACGCATCAGAGGATTAGATACACAGATCAGCACACAGTATCACATGCCAGAGGATTAGATACACGGGTCTGCACACAGTCCCACACACCAGAGGATTAAATACGCACTTCTACACACAGTTCCACACACTGAAGGATTAGATACGTGCATCTGCACACGGTTTCACATGCCGAAGGATTAGATACATGCGTCTACACACAGTTCCACACTCCAGAGGATTAGATACGTGCGTCTGCACACATTTGTACACGCCATAGGATTAGATACACGCGTCTGCACACTGTTCCACATTCCAGAGGATTAGATACGCGCATCTGCACACAGTTGTACATGCCATAGGATTAGATACACGCGTCTGCACACAGTACCACATGCAGTAGGATTAGATACGCGCATCTACACATAGTTCCACACGCCAAAGGATTAGATACACGCCTCTTCACACAATACCACACAGGGGAGGATTAGATACGTGTGTGTGCACACAGTACCACACTTTGGAGGATTAGATACATGCCTCTGCACACAGTACCACAAGCCAGAGAATTAGATACGCGTCTCAGCACACAGTATCACACAGGGGAGGATTAGATACGCGCGTCTACACACAGTACCACATGCCATAGGATTAGATATGCGCATCTGCACACAGTACCACATGCCGGGGGATTGGATACACGTCTCTACACACAGTTCCACATGCCGTAGGCTTAGATACGCGCCTCTTCACACAATACCACACAGGGGAGGATTAGATACACGTGTCTTCACGCAGTTGTACACACCATAGGATTAGATACACGCGTCTGCACACAGTACCACATGCCGTAGGATTAGATACGTGCGTCTACACACAGTACCACATGCCGTAGGATTAGATACACGTGTCTACACACAGTTCCACACGCCGTAGGATTAGATACGCGCCTCTTCACACAATACCACACAGGGGAGGATTAAATACGTGCGTCTGCACACAGTACCACACGCCAGAGGATAAGATAAGCGCGTCTGCACACAGTACCAAATTCCGTAGGATTAGATACGCACGTCTGCACACAGTACCACATGCCGTAGGATTAGATACCCACGTCTACACACAGTTGCACATGCCGTAGGATTAGATACGCGCCTCTTCACACAATACCACACAGGGGAGGATTAGATACGTGCATCTGCACACAGTACCACACGCCAGAGTATTAGATACGCGCATCTACACACAGTACCGCACGCCAAAGTCATTAGATATGCGCGTCTGCACACAGTTTCACTTACTGGAGGATTAGATACGCGCCTCTTCACACAATACCACACGGGGAGGATTAGATATGTGCATCTGCACACAGTACCACACCAACAAGGATTGGATACTTGCATCTAAACACAGTACTATACGGGGAAGGATTAGATACAGCTTTACTCCAGGTATCCATAACAACTGATCACAGGTTTTTCACTGACATCCAAAATGAGATACACATAATCACATGACGCTTATGGACATACACACAAACAACAAAACAAAATACACCAGTGCAAAATTGGACAATTCTTATGGGGCCACTACACAAACATAAAATGTAATATACCCGTGCGAAGCCGGGTCCTCCCTCTAGTAGTAGATATATTCTTGTGCATAGGGAGCTGTATTATAGTAGTTACACTCACCGGCCACTTTATTAGGTACACCTGTCCAACTGCTCGTTAACACTTAATTTCTAATCAGCCAATCACATGGCGGCAACTCAGTGCATTTAGGCATGTAGACATGGTCAAGACAATCTCCTGCAGTTCAAACCGAGCATCAGTATGGGGAAGAAAGGTGATTTGAGTGCCTTTGAACGTGGCATGGTTGTTGGTGCCAGAAGGGCTGGTCTGAGTATTTCAGAAACTGCTGATCTACTGGGATTTTCACGCACAACCATCTCTAGGGTTTACAGAGAATGGTCCGAAAAAGAAAAAACATCCAGTGAGCGGCAGTTCTGTGGGCGGAAATGCGTTGTTGATGCCAGAGGTCAGAGGAGAATGGCCAGAATGGTTCGAGCTGATAGAAAGGCAACAGTGACTCAAATAGCCACCCGTTACAACCAAGGTAGCCAGAAGAGCATCTCTGAACGCACAGTACGTCGAACTTTGAGGCAGATGGGCTACAGCAGCAGAAGACCACACCGGGTGCCACTCCTTTCAGCTAAGAACAGGAAACTGAGGCTACAATTTGCACAAGCTCATCGAAATTGGACAATTGAAGATTGGAAAAACGTTGCCTGGTCTGATGAGTCTCGATTTCAGCTGCAAAATTCGGATGGTAGGGTCAGAATTTGGCGTCAACAACATGAAAGCATGGATCCATCCTGCCTTGTATCAACGGTTCAGGCTGGTGGTGGTGGTGTCATGGTGTGGGGAATATTTTCTTGGCACTCTTTGGGCCCCTTGGTACCAATTGAGCATCGTTGCAACGCCAAAGCCTACCTGAGTATTGTTGCTGACCATGTCCATCCCTTTATGACCACAATGTACCCAACATCTGATGGCTACTTTCAGCAGGATAATGCGACATGTCATAAAGCTGGAATCATCTCAGACTGGTTTCTTGAACATGACAATGAGTTCACTGTACTCCAATGGCCTCCACAGTCACCAGATCTCAATCCAATAGAGCATCTTTGGGATGTGGTGGAACGGGAGATTCGCATCATGGATGTGCAGCCGACAAATCTGCGGCAACTGTGTGATGCCATCATGTCAATATGGACAAAAATCTCTGAGGAATGCTTCCAGCACCTTGTTGAATCTATGCCACGAAGAATTGAGGCAGATCTGAAGGCAAAAGGGGGTCTAACCCGTTACTAGCATGGTGTACCTAATAAAGTGGCCGGTGAGTGTATATTCTTGTACATAGGGAGCTGTATTATAGTAGATATATTCTTGTGCATAGGGAGCTGTATTATAGTAGTTATATTCTTGTACATAGGAGCAGTATTATAGTAGTTATACTCTTGTGCATACGGAGCTGTATTATAGTAGTTATATTCTTGTACATAGGAGCAGTATTATAGTAGTTATATTCTTGTGCATAGGGAGCTGTATTATAGTAGTTATATTCTTGTACATAGGAGCAGTATTATAGTAGTTATACTCTTGTGCATACGGAGCTGTATTATAGTAGTTATATTCTTGTACATAGGAGCAGTATTATAGTAGTTATATTCTTGTGCATAGGGAGCTGTATTATAGTAGTTATATTCTTGTACATAGGAGCAGTATTATAGTAGTTATACTCTTGTGCATAGGGAGCAGTATTATAGTAGTTATATTCTTGTACATAGGAGCAGTATTATAGTAGTTATACTCTTGTGCATAGGGAGCAGTATTATAGTAGTTATATTCTTGTACATAGGAGTAGTATTATAGTAGTTATATTCTTGTACATAGGGAGCTGTATTATAGTAGTTATATTCTTATACATAGGGAGCAGTATTATAGTAGTTATATTCTTGTACGTAGGAGCAGTATTATATATAGTTGTATATTTTGTACGTAGGCAGTATTATAATGGTTATGTCCAGTTTTCAGAGGAATGACACTAGGCTTTGGTAGGACTAGTGATACAATGTATTTATACTCTGTTTATAGACAATAATGGATGAAAAGTAGCCGTAATTCCAGTGTAGGAGTTCTGGCGCAGTGTCTGAGCTCAGCTGTGGTATCACAGAACCTATGATTTTCACCTTCAAAGCTTGTTCTTGTGCTCTATTATCCTGCATCTGTTACTAAGAATGAATTAAGAAATGTGAGCTATTTGTGTAAACATCCTGATCCATTCTAGTTTGGTTAACTACTTGCACATTGAATGTGTTTTACTCCACAAGGACATTTTAAAACATCGTTGCAAACGCTTCACAGACGAGGGGAGTCGGGTGTCAGTAATAGCACGACTCTCCATAGAGAAAGCAGGGACTGCTCCATCCTGATCTTTCATTGATATCTGTGTATACAGTATAACACGTAGTCATATGACTGTGGGATTATGGTTAATCTCTCCACACATTGCACTTTTATTTTTCTTTCTGTAGCGTTTTTTACCTGCATTTGCTATGTGGGGGCCTTAACTTTAGGCTGGAATCACATATGCAGGTTTGAATACTTTTTTTTTTTTTTTTAACCAAATCCACAAACGGATTCAACGTGAACAGAAAATACAAAGGAAGCACTTACACTGCATGGGTGTTTCCAGCCTAAGGGCTTATTCACATGGCCGCTTTCGCTTTAATGGATGATATTTTTCACCGACCCAGAGACTTTGTACAGTAAAGTAAAATAAAGTTGGTCTGAATTTCACATATGTAAAAAAATAGATAATTCACAGATAGCATGCGACCTAAAAATAAAGCATACATGAGTTACATGCTGACCATGATTATGTGGATGTCACTTATAGCGGAGGTGTGAATAAGCCCTTAGGCTGCATTCACATGACTGTGATTAATGGGTATGTGACGTTCGCTTATTTTTTTTAAAGGACAACATATGACAGCATTAATTTCAATGTCAGTTAATGGGGGCTATTTACATGACCATTATTTTGATGGTTTGTTGTCACGAACTGTTAAAATCTAGGTCATGCCCCATTTTTTGCTCCCGACTATACTCGTCCATAGCTCTGTACTGTCAGAGGGGGCATTCCTTACCACCCAGTGATGATGCTGAGCTGTGAAGAATGACCCCCAGTACTAGTCTATGGATGAGTACAGTCAGGGGGGCATTGTTCACAGTTTAGCATTATGGCTGGGCTGTAAGAAACGCCCCCTCTGACAGTACAGAGCTATGTCTATGGACAGTACTGTCAGGAGGGGGGGATCATTCTTCACAGCCCAGCTAGACCGTCAGGAACGCCCTTCTGAATGGGCACAAAAATAACTATACCGATATCTCCAGCCCCGGGGCACATAGTGCGTTGAATTCAGTGCCCTGTCAACTTTCTAGAGGGATATAAAACTGCATGACAGGAAAGGTCTTATTTAACTGCCAGTTAGCCCACTGCAGATTCTCCCAAAGTGACCATTGCCTAAGGCCTCCTTAATACAAACACTTCTTTCAGTTTTTCTTTAAACAGATAAAAATTTCAAGAGTGTTTGTTTTTTTGTTTTTTTTTGTTCTATTTTCAAGTGTCTTTCTTTATGCTGCGCCCTATGCCATACCTAGAGCATGCTTACCCAAAAGAAGCCACCAAAACGCTACACCAAAAGCTTAGTGTATATAGGGCATCTATCTCTTCTTCGTCTTCTTGTGTAATATGTATCATGCGTATAATTGATTACTATATTCCATCAATCCCATCCATCATCACTTCCATATAATCCCTTCTGGAGCTCTGTAAAATCCCAGCTCCGATGTAAATGAATTGCCCTGTAATGAGATTAGATAGGATGCTCTGCGCTCCTTTGTCATACAGCTTTGAGTGGCATCTGGCAAGGGACATCTATAGCGTCCTGTATCACCGGCTGGGGAAGGTTGCTTGTACATCCATCAGATCTGCAGAGGATTTTCCTCTCCTTTCAAACTTCCTTCATGTCTGAAAAGCCGGCAAGTAGAAGTGACTTGTTCATCTCTGCAGCTCTGTCATCTGCTTCCTTGAAGAGCAAGATGAACCTGATCCATAGTAAGATGTCTGTCAAGGGAAAGATCAACACTCACCCCGAAAGCTTGTGCGACAACTGCAGGTCAGTATAGGAATATAATACAATATTATAGAATATATTACAATTATTCAGTGCAAGGTTGGGTAACTCTGAGACTACAAGTCTCCGTGGTAGAAATCACCTTCCAATGACTTAATTTGCATTCTGTGACTTGTAGTTCTACTTTGGTATCTGACTGCAGTTTTTTAGCTTTTTTATCTACTGAAGAATGAAGATGGCAAAGGGACAGGTATCCAGAAATCTGATGGGTGACGGACCCAAACACTTATGGCTTATTGAAATCTGTTATGGATATTCCTTACATTTCTATTTTGTAAAAACCCCTTTAAATGTGTGTATTAAAGTCTGGAGGCGTCTGTTTAGCTCAGTTTTCTTAAAGGAGTTTTCTAGTTTCCTCTCAATAAAGGTTACTCATTGTGTAATGGAAGTTTCTCAGATTTCCTGCTGTTCTCCTCCTGCCATGCAATCTATATTTAATACATAAAAATAATAGATTGCCATGAATGCATTTATTGTTTTTATGCTATTAAGGACAGTCCATATATATATATATATATATATATATATATATATATATATATATATATATATATATATAATTATTTTAATATGTTATTTATTATTTTATTATGTAACATATATAATTGCATCAAATCATATTTTATTGAATGGGAGTCTGTCCCCAAATCTCAGCCCTGCAAATAGACAGGTTACAGTCACCTGACTCAAAGGATATTTTTCCCTTGTGAATCGTTGCCCCTGTTGCTGAGATATCACTGTTTTGTCTACGCAGATGAGCTCTTTGGAGTAATGAAAGTGTTGACGTTGCTCCAAATAACAAATTTGTATGTTGAAAGAAACAGTGATGTTCAGTGGCGTCACTAAAGTCTTGTTGGCCCCGGTGCAATCTTTTGTCCGGGGCCCCCTACCTCTCCCCTACAGCGAATTCTTGATAGTGATTGTTACGGATGCTAAGGAGTTTAATCATCCTTATGGATAGGGGAATCTGTGGTCTCCTTGGTTTATGGGCCAGATGGAAGCTGCAATCTTAATTCTGATGCCAGTGCTTATGGGCCCCCTATGACTCCTGGGCCCTGGTGTGACTGCATCCTCTGCACCCCCTCAAGTTACACCCCTGGCGATGTTTGGTTCAGATGACCTGACACTATCTATCTGCGGGGCAGGATTGATATACTAGGTTCTGCTAAAGACTGCCTTTAAAATACATCATGTGTAATCATTGTCAATGTATAAAAAAAATACATAAAAACACTACAAATCATGTTTAATCTGATAAATTTTACTATAGATAAATATGAGAGAAAAGCGTCTAAGTATATTTAGAAACATAATATTTCTGATAAACTGTACATAAAATGCTTGCTACTGGATTATTCATCATACAGATGGTGTCTTTCTGTTGCTGGGATTAGTTATAATCCAAATATCATTACACAAAGCACAGTATAAATCTCCAATAATACACTGTCACTGGTAGTATAAGACCACTTGGTGTGAAAAAGGAAAGGCAGGTGTGGAAGAAAATGCTGCAGAGTAAGAATGTCTTAAGAAATAAAAGGGTAAAAGTTTCTGTTTGTCAATTTATAAAGTTTAGAAAATCGAACAAAAGAGAAATCTAAGTCTTATCAGTATTTGGTGTGACCACCCTTTGCCTGCCATCAATCTTTTTACGTACACTTTCATGTGGTTTATGATGGAAATTGTCAGGAACGTTGTTCCAATTATCTTGGAGAGATCTAACCACAGATCTCTTCATGTAATCCCAGAACGACTGGATGATGATGAGGAGGTCAGGGCTCTGCGGGGGCGTATCATCACTTTCAGGACTCCTGCTCCATATTGATGTGATTTAGATTTTTCTTTTGTTCGTTTCACTTAATTTTGTTAATTGACAAAAATAAATTATCAACACTTCTATTTATGGAAGCATTCTTATTTTATAAAATTAAATACTATAACTTGCACAAGGACCCAGCTTCACACGGGTATATTTAATTTTTGGTTTGTGTAGTGACCCCATAACAATTGCCCAGTTTTGTACTGGTGTATTTTGTATGTTGTGTGTGTGTGTGTGTGTCCATAAGCACAATGTGATCATGTGTATCTCAGTTTGGATATCAGTGAAAAACCTGCGATCGGTTGTTATGGATATCTAGAGTAACGCTGTATGAATCCTTGAGTATAGCTGTGATGTGTGATAATTTGTGCTGAGCTGTGTATCTAAAACTCCGACATGTGATACTGTGTGCTGAGCTGTGTATCTAATCCTCCGGTGTGTGAGACTGTGTGGTGATCTGTGTATCTAATCCTCCGACGTGTGAGACTGTGTGCTGAGCTTTGTATCTAATCCTCTGACATGTCAGACTGTGTACTGAGCTGTGTATCTAATCTTCCGACGTGTGAGACTGTGTGCTGAGCTTTGTATCTAATCCTCTGATGCGTGTATCTCAGTTTGGATATCATTTTGGATATCAGTGTTAGATATACCTGGAGTAATGCTGTGTGCATGTGGAGTGACCGTGTGTACAGCAGTTGGATTATGAGTGAAAGACTTGCAGGTTTTGGGGGTCATTGTTTTGGGAATACTGTATCTCAGGAATGGTACATCCAAGAGAGTTGAAGCTAAAACCTTCTCGGACACCTGATGTATCTGTGTGCCAAATTTGGTGAAGATCGGTCCAGTCATTTGGTCACGCATAAAGAACAGAAAGAAAGACAAAAATTCATTTTTATATATATAAAATAAAGAAAGTGGAAAAACCATTTCTGATCAATATTGATATAATGTTTTGAGTGATGATGTCATTGTGGCATACATTATTTTTTCCCTCTTATGATTTAGATGCATGCCTCCATGCTACTTTGGGAGCAGTCGAACTGTTCGGAGGATCTTGGCAGCCTGTCTGGTTTCTCTGATCACCCTTCTTGGCTCTGTCTCCATTGACTTACATGACTGTATAAAGGAATGGAGGAGCAACAAGGTCACTCTTCAAGCTTTCTCCTCCTGCACTGTTCTTATCGCTATAAGGTTCATACAATTTCTACAAGACCAGAGAACATTCTGCTGTTGGGATAGCTTCAACTCTACTGACATACAGACCATATTATTACACAAAATGCAGGTATTGTGTAGTGAGACTCAAGAACTACATCATGAGAACTTGAGATGCCTAGAAACAACCAGCGTCCATCCCACCTGTCATTTGTTCATAGATAAGGTTACCGTTAAGCTTGTGAACAGCTCTGATATTCGTTACTCTTTATCTAAGGTTACTGGTGAGATATTAGATGAGATAAGTGAGTCCATAAATCTGAACATGGTGAAGAAGAACCTAAACTGGGCAGACATAGCATCTCTCCACCTCCTCATGAGGGTCACCGAGGAGCTTCAGCACATGAACTATAATCTTCCATTGTCTTCTGATGACCTTCACCCTCTACTGTATCAAATCACCGCCAAACTTAACTATGCTTTGTACTTATCAGATACCTTGAAGATGTGCTGGATGACCAATAACAATATGTCTGTCTACTTGAGTCAGTTCCAGAATGTGTCCTTTGTGAAACCATTGTATACAAATTCTTCTTGGCACAGGACTCCGGGACTAGCTGCCAGTCTGGTTTCCATACAGAAATGTTTATATTGGGAAGGTTTCGAGAAAATCAGGACTAAATCAAAAGAGACTTTGTCTACACTAAGCTTGAAGGTGACTCTCCTAACCGTGTCTTGCCTCATATACCCCATTGTCCTGGTTTCATTTAAGCAGATGACTGAATGGATACAAAACTATGCCAGGAATCTTAAGGAAAGGACGGAAGATCTGAAAAAGGAGAGACGCTTGGCAGAAGATCTACTCCATCAGATGCTGCCCAAATCTGTAGCCAAGCAGCTAAGGAAGAATAAGCATGTGGAGGCGGAAAGCTATGATCAGGTTGGTCTATAGTTCTTGCTTTCCAGCTGTTTCAAAACTACAACGCCCGAGCCCCCTACTCATCTTTACAGCCTCATGATAGAGACATAGCTTATCCCTTTTGTAGTTATATAACTGCAGCACCTTAGAGGGATTATCTAAGATTAAGAAAAAACACAGTCAATATGTATTCCTTTATTGCCCTTCCATTGGTTGTGTGTAATACCAGACCCTGCCTAAGAACAGGAATGATACTGTTTCTGGAGAAAAAAAATATTTGTAATTTATGGCAATACAATACATTTAATTTATATGGCGCAAACATATTCCGCAACACTGTATGATTTGTAGGGTTGAAGTTCAGACAAAAAAGATACATTTCAAAAGAAATAGTCACTTCACACACTGGGCCTGTCTGAAAAGATGTGTCTCTAGTTTGCACTTGAAGCTTTAGAAATTGGGAGTTACTCAGATTGTCCAGGATAGAGCATTCCAGAGAAGTGGTGCAACTCGGGAGAAGTCTTGTATATGAGCGTGGGAGATTCTGATGATAGGGGATGTTAGTCTATATTACTAATATACTGACAAATAACACATATTGATCAGTGGAGATTTGGATGCTGATAGCCAAGAACATGCAGAAGTAGAGGGTCAGAAGTGTTTTACCTATCCAGCTTTGACAAATGAACAAAACAATAAATGAGCTTAAAAGGATTTTATCATTGCCCCTGGCTACTTTAAATGGCTCCCATAGTGCTGTAAACGCTGCTAGTGGAATAAAAATCATACCTTTCTCAAGTTTCAGAGCCCCAGGTATTCTTAGAAAAAAAAACACTTTTATTCTTTATTCAAATGAGGATGTTGGAGCACGGGGGGGGGGGGGGGGGGGGGTCTTCAGACACTGAGTGTTCAGCATTCAGCTCCTCCCCCTGGGCAGTGGGATTTCATCCTTCCAGTGTCAGTTGATTCTCATGTATATAAATTAACAATTCACACAATGTTTTAATTTTCAAAGTTTTAGAGTGACATCACTGTGTGCATTATCCCTGTACTGTGACATCATTGTGTGTATTATCCCTGCACTATGTCACTGAGTATATTATTCCTGTACTGTGACATTGCAGTGTGCAATATTCCTGTATTGTGACATCATTGTTTGTATTATCCCCATACTGTGATATCACTTTGTGCATTGTCCCTGTACTGTAACATTATTGTACTGTGATATTGCAGTGTGCATTGTGTCTTGTGACATTACTGTGTGTATTATCCTTCCACTGTGTCACTATGTATATTATTCCTGTACTATGACATCACTGTGTATATTGCCCCTGTACTGTGACATCACTGTGTGTATTATCCCTGTACTGTGACATTACTGTGTCTATTATGCCTGTACTGTGACATCACTGTGTGTATTATCCCTGTACTATGACATCACTGTGTATATTGTCCCTGTACTGTGACATCACTGTGTGTATTATCCCTGTACTATGACATCACTGTGTATATTGTCCCTGTACTGTGACATCACTGTGTGTATTATCCCTGTACTATGACATCACTGTGTATATTGTCCCTGTACTGTGACATCACTGTGTGTATTATCTGTACTGTAAAATCACTATGTGTGTTACCCCTGTGAATAAATGAGACCAAAATAACTGTAGTGACTTTGCTACAGGTTTTTACTTGCTATGTTCCCATAAGTAATGTCACATCACTGAGACTCTAATGATCTGTAACATTTGCATTTGTCTCCAGCAGTGCCTGAATTTTTTCTGAAAAAACTCACGCTTTAAGATTCCTCTGCTGTAATTCACCTCTGTTCACTTATGTTACATTCTTTGATCACGCAACAGGAGTTGCGCCAACATCAGCATGCAGCCGCAGCCTAAATGGTTATTTAAGGCAAATAGCAGGAATATTTAGAATTGGCGACTCCTGGCACCCCTGCTGATCAGCTGAATGGAGAAACCACGATGTTCCAATGATTGTGGCTCTGCCTGATACTGCATCTTACTTTCATTGCCATGAAAAGGATTGAGCTACAGTGAGATGCAGTACCAAGTATAGCCACAACTTTGGAGGGTGCTGTGTCTGAGAACAATGAACATAAATAAATAGCTGATTGGCAGAGATGCCGAGGTTCTGAAGGCCTACACTTAAAATACTGATGAAATATCCATAAGAATACTCCTTTATATACCTGTGCATGTATATAGCAATGTTCTCCTGTGACTTAGCGACGACAGCCCCGTGTGAGACTAAGGTTGTGTTCACATGTCCAGTATTTACGGTAGAGCGCTGTCCAGCAGAGCATGTTCTACTTTTTTATGAATTGGAAATATGGCTCTGTTTTCAAGTCATTGGGTCTGACATAAAACAGATGCCACACAGTACCCCAACTTGGACGGGAAAAATACAGCTGGCATCTACATGATGGTGTGAATATGGCCTAATACCGAGACATATCCATCATTTCACTTTTTCTTGATATTTTCAGGACACATTGGAAAATCCTTGTGTTTTTATCCCCATCTGGTCCTCTGTCACTTGAGATAATGGCTGCGCTGTCGCGAACATTGTGCCTAGAGAGCGCGGTGTTATTATACAGCAGCGGATCCTGACTGGCCGCCATTGTCTGTATAATTGCCTGTAATCATAGGTGATGAAGCGCACAGAACAGTCCTTGATCTTCATAGAAAGAGAACAAGTGTTATCATAGACGGTCATGTCACATGAAATTATTCATTTCAGCCAGTATATCTTTGTCTAGGAAAGCTGAGTGCCACAAAGGAAGAGAGGCCACAGATATTGCCACCCAGCTTTCCCAGATGATAGGCAAACATGACTCCTTAGTAAGCAGCAGATGAATGATTACAGAACCAGGCAGATTACGGTTCTATTCTGTTAGCAGCACCCAGCTTTCCCAGCTCGCCATTCCTGAGTGTATATTACGGTTCTATTCTGTTAGCAGTACCCAGCTTTCCCAGCTCGCCATTCCTGAGTGTATATTACGGTTCTATTCTGTTAGCAGTACCCAGCTTTCCCAGCTCGCCATTCCTGAGTGTATATTACGGTTCTATTCTGTTAGCAGTACCCAGCTTTCCCAGCTCGCCATTCCTGACTGTAAGTTACCATGTGCATTAAGATATAATAAGAATTTGTATCATTTTTGTCGCCTCCAGGTTACTATCTTCTTTTCAGATATAGTGGGATTTACTTCGATTTCAGCTTCCTGCACCCCTCTACAGGTCGTGGAAATGCTCAATAACTTGTACATCTGTTTTGACAGCAGGATAGAGTCGTACAATGTGTATAAGGTTAGTATGAACCAGTGTGCGGATGAGGTCACACATTGCAAAACAGAGATAACATATAGCGTTTTTATCCACAAAGTTTTTCATTGCATAGGTAAAATTGACATGTTGCGTTTTTGGAAACGTGGCTTTTTCACTATGTTTTTTTTCTGCATAGATATACACGTAATAGAATCATGTCAGTATAGATGTCTTGTCTTCCGTGCTGTAGGTAGAAACAATCGGTGATGCCTATATGGTTGTTAGTGGGTTACCGGAGAGGAGCAATGGAAAACACGCGGATGAAATTGCTAAAATGTCCCTGGACTTGGTGGCTGCTGTTCGGCAAGTGATCATTCCGCATATGCCAAGTGAGAGGCTGCAGCTCAGGGTTGGAATACACACCGGTATGTCTGATGACTAAAACAAATGGATGAGCGACTTTACTATCCGAACACCTGATTTATTGCTCTGCAACGTGTTCAAAGGACGCAGTCCAATTCACTAAGCCTGGAAGCACGCGTTCGGTTTTCAGTGTACTGTGGGTTTTTTATGGAATTTTTTATGCAGTTTTTGAATCAAAATCATAAGTGGATCCAATAGGAAGGGAAAGTATTAGTATTTCCGTTATACTTCACATTCCTTGTAAAATGACTCCTGGCTCTGGATCAAAAAAAAAAAAAATCATCAAAACCCACCAAAACAGCTACAGAAACTGCAGGTATATTGTCAGCTAGTGATATCTGTCAGTCTGGCTGGTACGTGACCATTGCACAACATCACCTGTAAAATAATGGCTTATAAATATGTAGTATTATAGTTACAAATAGTCCCTGCTACATCTGTACTACTGCTCTGTTTCTGTGTCAGTGTTTACTGTAGTTCTGGGATTATATTCAGCTAAGACATGATAATAGTGAGCTGTCTATATGCATTAGAGAGAGGGAGACAGCGATTCGGCAATGTGAGGTCAGCAAAAGAGACTATTGAACCCTATTAAACATAACTGCATATGTCCTTTAGTCCTATACTGTCATCCTAGCTATAGATTTTCAAGCAGTGCAGCTTTGGATGTGAATGTAGTACAGAGCATATATTTATTATTCAGTACAGGATATATACAGCATTTCTTACTCAGTATTACATATACAGTAGATCTAAACCCTCTATTGTTCTTTAATGTGACCGTTTACGGAAATAAATAGCTTCTTTCTAGGAATGAATATATTTTCTCTTTAGCTGCCACTTTAAGCGCTTTCTTGGTAGGACTATTATTTTCGAGCTATGGATGGTTTACCTATTAAATTTTTGGCAGGCGATCTGGCAGGCGCGGTTACATTCGATATATTTGTGGTTTTATGATTTTTCCAGCTCCCCAGCCCCCGCCGGCTCTTACTAGTTATAAGCAGCAGACGTTGCACTCGGTATTATATAAGACGTTATACATTGTATTTTTGAATATAATATTAATATCTTTGATATATCTGAGACTATTTTCTTATATACCATATTTTATATTTCATTTCTTCATCATTTTTTTTTTTAAATCTCTGCTTTCTGTCAATGAATGGATGACACAGCTGTAGGGTTTGTTACAGTTTTTCAAAGCTTATTGTTCAGATATAAAGAGTAGAGATGAGTGAGTAGTATTCGATTGAATACCTCCCCTGCATAGTTATTGGTGTAAAAAAGCGCCAGGGAAGGGGGAGGGGCATCAAATTTTTACTGTGTCTACCGTGTGGTATTTGACCAATTACACCAATAACTATGCAGGGGAGGTAGTCGCTCATCGAATATTACTTGCTCATCTCTAATAAAGAGGAATGTTTCCAGTATCAGAGATTTGGAAACCCCTTTAAATAGGTGTGGCGTAAATGTGGATAGGACAGTTTGTTGCAATACATTTCTGTAATGGACCACAACAGCCTGTCTATAGTCCCGTATTACAACTGGCTGTGTTGTTTCAGGTCCATGTGTTGCTGGAGTTGTCGGATACAAGATGCCGCGCTACTGCTTATTTGGCGACACCGTGAATACCGCCTCTAGGATGGAGTCTACAAGCTTACGTATGTATAATGTGTGATACTATAGCCAGAGCTAAAGCTTCAAATGCCCTGGCAGGGTTGTCTTTAGGGGTAAGGGTAGGATGTTGTACAGGGTACATGTACTGTCCTCTAATGAAGGAGGTGCCAGAGAACTTTCCTAGTTTACTCACTGAACAATGTTATTTGAGCGCCCTACTTACACCCTACAGCAATATTATTTGGACACTGTATGGTTGTAGTATATACTGCACAGGACCGCAGCCAAGCTAAGGCTGAGCTGGGCCAAAACCCACTTAAAGGGAAACACCACTTTTCAACTACATTTTAATATTATTTCATTGTAAATGTGCATGTCATTGTATATACTATATTACTATTCTTTGGCTGATTTACAGTTACATTGTCCCATTGCCATCCAAAGCTACATCTATGAAGTTTTGGGTTTCCCATAACCCCTAAAACAGCACATTGTGGTAGCCACATTGACTGTTACATAGTGAGGTAGTTGGGGCTCGGTTGTAAGGGAACATTTACTGAAAAAAAAAATGGTTTGTACTTGTGCTTAGCAATGGAGAAGAAAATATCAAGTAACTCAATACAAAAACCATGAGCACTTAAAGGGATTCTATCATTAAATTGCTATTTTTTCTCACTAACACGGAGGAAATGCCTTAAGAAAGGCTATTCTTCTCCTACCTTTAGGTGTCTTTTCCGTGCCACCATTCGGTAGAAATCCTGGTTTTCTTCTGTATGCAAATGAGTTCTCTTGCAGCACTGGGGGCAGTCCCCGGCGCTCAAACAGCACTAGGGGTGTCCCCAATGCTGCGAGAGAACTCTCCAGCGACGCCTCCTTCTTCTTCTGAAACAGCCTCTCCCTGCGTCTGCTTCTGGCGCTGGCTTGAAACGTCTACGCATGCGCAGTCGGCGATTGCACATGTGCATGGCTATTTTATTGTGGCCGATTACCCCAGCTTACTGCGTAAACGGCCCGAAGCCCGATGGAAGAGCTGACTGTGCATGCGTAGAAGTTTGAAGTGCCGGAAGAAGACATGGAGAGAGGCTGTTCCAGACGAAGATGGAGGCGGCGCTGGAGATTTCTCTCGCAACATTAAGGACGCCACCAGTGCTGTTTGAGTGCTGGGGACCGCCTCCAGTGCTGCGAGAGAACTCATTTGCATACCGAAGAAAACTGGGATTTCTACTGAACGGTGGCGCGGAGAAGACATCTAAAGGTAGGAGAAGAATAGCCTTTATTAAGGCTATTCCTACGTGTTAGGGAGAAAAAATAGTGTTTTAATGGTAGAATCCCTTTAATATATCAAGACCTTGCCCCAATCATGTCTCCATTTTAAGGAATGTATAGAGATCATGGACATTGCTATATTATTGAGAACAATCCCCATATTTTTATTTTATAGCTCAGAAGATACATATCAGTTCTGCCACATACCATGTCTTGCTGATTGACAATGCTTATGAGATTCAGCCACGTGGGGAGATTGAAGTCAAGGTAATTGAGATATCTTAGATGTAGTATATCGAAATGTGACAACCACCAATGTCATTTGCCCATAGGTGCTGTCACTTCGCCTTCCACTGACTCATCTACATGTCTTGGTAGCATTATTACTAGAGATGAGCGAACAGTAAAATGTTCCATATTCGATATTCGTTTCGAATAGCCGCTCAATATTCGAATATTCGAACGAATATTGAACCCTATTATAGTTTATGGGGAAAAATGCTTCGATTCAGGGGATCCTACCATTCGACTCAGGAGGGTCACCAAGTCCACTATCACACCCCAGGAAATGATGTCAACACCCTGGAAAGCAACTGGGACAGCAGAAAAAGCATGTCTGGGGGCATCTAACAAGGCCAAGTCACTTTATTATGTCGAGATCCCTGTCAGCTTGCGATATGCGCGAGCTGACTTTTTCCCATAGGAATGCATTGACCAGGCATAGGAATGCATTGATTGGCCAGTGTACAGCATTCGGCCAATCAACGCTGGTTCTGCTGGAGGAGGCGGAGTCTAAGATCCGTCCACAGCAGTTTCCATTGTGGTCCGATCTCAGATGTAGCAGTCCTGACACAGTACTGTACATCGGAGATGAAGCAGAGCTGGGCGTGCGCTCTGCTTGGCTGCATCTCCGGAATAGTTGAGCTGAGAGCATGGCCCGATATAGCACAGCTCAACTACTCCAGAGATGCAGCCAAGCAGAGCGCAGTACTGCTACATCGGAGCAGCTTTCAGCTCTGCTGCATCGGACTGCTACATCGCCAGCTCTGCTACATCGGGCTGTGCACTCAGCTCAACTACTCTGGAGATGCAACCAAACAGAGCGCACGCCCAGCTCTGCTTCATCTCCGATGTAGCAGTACTGTGCTCTGCTGCATCAGAGTGCTACATTGGCCAGCTCTGCTACATCTGCCAGCCCTGCTACATGGGGCCGTGCGCTCAGCTCAACTACTCCGGAGATGCAGCCAAGCAGAGTGCAGTACTGCTACACACTCAGCTCTGCTGCATCGGACTGCTACATCAGACACTGCTACATCAGCCAGCACTGCTACATCGGAGATGAAGCAGAGCTGGCCGTTCGCTGAGCTCGACTACTCCGGACCTCAGGTTCTGGACCAAAAAACGGGTAGCCGCGACTGAAAGCCGGTGTACTGCACCAGCATCCTGTCGTGCACTCCACTCCGGATTAGGCCCAGTGAATGGACCTAGTCCGGAGGAGGGAGTGTCTTCATGGCCGAATCGCGAGGCGAATAGGCCTGAAGAATGAGCATCTCGTTTCTTTTTCCGGGAGCCGGAACAAATCTTCGTGTGAACTTACCCTAACACCTAAAATCCTGAAGGCAGAGCTAAATACTCTACATCCTTATCCTCAATCCAGGATAAGAATTTGGATGTATGTTTGCAATGTGGGCCTTTTTCAGATATGTTATGCTAATATTGTAACAGAACAAAGAGAGTGACTGTAAATAGAAAGATGTACATTCATTAATATCAAATGTGATTTTTTATTTCAGGGCAAAGGGAAAATGAAGACATATTGGCTCATTGGAAACAAAAATTACAGTGTCCAGAATGACAGTCTGGTCTGTCACTGGAACCCTGAAATCTCCAGGAGAAAAAAACTGGAGAGCAGTCTGGGGTCTGGCCATCAGGTGAGATATTGGCGCAAGCAGGAAATGTAGAAGATTTTTTAAACAAGTAGACACAGGTGTATCCAGTCTAGCAATACTCTGTGAGCTAAACACTTTGGCTGCAGCTGCTCTATCTGGAGTCCTGGCTGTTTAGCTCACAGAGCATTGACTAGACTGCATACAATTGTATCCTGTTCTCAGCCAAAGCTTAATTGCTGTATAAGAGTTTTAAAGGGGCGGCCAGGAATTAGAGCAACCTGTAGTGCCAGCAGGAAAGATGTTGGTGGTGCTCCCTCGTCCAACGCCAGTGTCCTTTCACTGTTGTGCCGGTGCCATGTTGATGGAAGTCCTGAATCTGGTGAGACCATCAGTGAAGAGGGACCGTTGATGTCACTGAAATATGTGACATGTTCCTTATCAGCGACCACTGAGGCAACCAATTGGGCTAAATAGCCAGATGAGGCTCAGAACATCCAGCAAAACTGCACCAGTATAATAAATGGTGACTGACAACCTATCATCAGGAACAGGTGCTATGCTTTTTTCTTATTTTACACTTTCCCTGGCCACCCATTGGGTTGCTCAAATTTCTTAAAACCCTTTAAAACTTTTAATTAATACTGCAATTATACCTTATTTACATAAAGCCAGAAAAAACCATGATAAAACTAATCATTTTCAATATCTGTGCTGTTAGATCATGTAAAATATAATCATTTTCCAATTGAAATTAAAAAAAGCTCCTGTGTCTAAATACTGCTATTAGATACTTGTTATTGCGCCCCCTGGTGCTTTTTTATTTCCCTCTCATAACATCCATCTAATGTGTCCAGTGCTTGTGGTCGCACATGCTCAGTCACAGTCCCCGATGTTCTCATACACACATGGTGTAGTGATTCCTGCCAGAGGACTACCTTGAGGCTCCTAGGACCTAAATGCACTTACCATGTCCTATCTGTAATCCTAGTGTCTTGTTATGTTGTAGAGAGGCTTTTGGGCCCTCTGAGGCTCCAGGGCCCGGTAGCGATTGCTACACCTCTGATCCCTGCTATTCTGTAGACAGCCAATTACAATCAGCTTCTTCTCACCTACACTAGACACTGGTGGTATCCTAAGAAGAACTCAAAAGAACATCTTGGGGCGCCATAACAAATATTTTACATCAATTACTAGAGAAAAAAAAGAGATTTTTTTTTTTATTATTTTAAATAAACCCTTTTGAAAACTATTTAGTCACTTTAGGAATGTTATTTCCCTTTAATAATTTGTCTCCCCCTTCTTTGTTCTGCAGTCAATATCCAGCAATATCCCATCAGATACAAGCCGGGTCAACACGCCTCGGATTGTGGAGGAATTGTCTATACAAGATGGAAGCAATGGATCCCAGGCTGCTTCACCTAAAACTGAGGAGAACAAAGTCCCAACTATGGAGCTAGCGGTTCCTGTACGGATCGATCTTGAGGCCTTTAACCGCGGTTCAGTAGAGAAGGTTGTAGTTCTTCCAGGATTTGTGGAAGAATCCTTATAGTATTCCTGTATTCCCATACCGAAGAATTAAATAGCAGGGTGCGAAGACCGACCATTAGGATGAGTTGGCATCTGCCTAGGGGCACTAGATGTTGAGAGCCCTCATTGAGAGAACTTTGTGTAAAAAGGTGGAGGGGTGTGGAAAGGGGTGTGGGTTAAGGCAGCAATGATTGTATTCCAACATGCTCCAACAGTGTATATGTGGTCCTGGTAAGAAGTGGCGGTCTTATGTACAGTGTTCTCCAACCTGGATTACTTTTCAGCTGTTTCAAAACTACAACTTGCAGAATGGTCTGACCGACACAAGCTGTTACGGTACACAGAAAGTTGGAAGCTAGACTAATAGTTATCAGGATTGGTGGACTTGGGGAATCCAATGACATAACAGACCCGATACATGTGGTCATATTTGTACTTTGTTTATCCAAATCCGTTCAGCCATTCCAAAGATATAAACCTTTTTAGTGTTGATGCAAATTAGTGTCTACTAGCCAAATGGGTGGTGGGTCTCCCGAAAGTTGTGGTACAGTCATTCCAGACCTATATAATAGCATACTTTTGTAAATGGCTGGAGTGTCCCGGCTATGAGCCAATACAATGCTTGGCAAGTTAGAGAGGAAAAAAACAATTGATCAATTTTGCTGTCTACAACATTAAAGGCTCCTTTAATCCATTCAATGTGGTAACTCAGAATACAAACCCAATTATATTTGCTGAGGGTCAGAAAAACTATACCCTTATTATTTCTAGGCATCTGTGATCTCTGGCACGAAATTTTATGGTGCGGAAATCTCCAAATAAATTGGAGACAGGAAGTTTGTATTTGCTGTAACTTGAATAAGAAAATGTAACATCTGAAAAGTATAAAGAATCCTTGGCAATAGCATTAAGTAGATCCTTCCACTTCTAAATATCTCTTCATGGCGTATAATAGCGTATGATAGTTGTTTTCATAAATGATGTCATGCAATGTTACCGCCCACTTGGCTAGTATTCTCTAATTTACATCAATACCAAGGGACCGTTCACACCATGTTTATCTCCATTGAGCAGACACATTTTGACACAGCAATAAAAAACATTAAAATGTGTTCTACAACATACCTGTAGACTTCTGTTGGTAAAATGGATGTCACAAGTGCATACCTATGACCCCGTTTTACCTCCATGACGTCACCATTGGAATAGTTGGACACAGCCCCAGATTGTCACATTTTTTTTGACATATCAATTGTCACATAATGGAATTTTCATCTATCTATCTATCTATCTATCTATCTATCTATCTATCTATCTATCTATCTATATCCCTCTATATGAATGGAAGAAAAGCAGACACCCCTGAGTACAGAGAGCAGCTGCAGGCAGATCCATCTCTTATAAGCAATACTGTCAATAACCTGATTCAGGAAAAGGACCATAATCGCAGCTGCTTCATAAAAGTGTTGTCTTTCATAGAATTTTAATTTACCAGATTAGAGAAAATTGGTTTGTTACCATGAGCACGGTAATTACCCAGATCAGACAATGTGGAAAGAACTAAGCCAGCTCTGCTATACAACATCTCCATGCACTCCGTAGCTCCATTGTCCAGTTAGCGAGTCAATAGAAGAAAGAGTCTATAATTATAGGACAAGGGAGATCCAGCGGCTCCTCGTGTTACCCCTCCTGGATGACCGCAGCTTTATGTAATACAGATTACATGCTGAGTATTACATGGCTATATGTATATACTGTATATTCTGCAGCTTTATATATTTACAGTTCTCCACCCACTACCGGTCTGGTCTACCAGAAGATCCTCCGCTGGGCCCACGCTCTGATAGAATATTGGTCAAGCTGACGACACTCAAATTTGAAGGGTATTATGGTCTATGTACTAGGAGCTAATGGGGTGTAAGCCCCCAGAATCATACAGGTTGGTGGGCCCAGGGAACCTCAGTCCTCAGTCTCCACCTTTTTTAAAAATTTTACTTGTTGCTGTTGAATTTGAAGTAAACCTGTCTGGGCCTTTTCCACCCTAAAGGGTTCATTCACACGGCAGAAACCTTTTCCGCCGTGTGGCTTTTTTGCAAGTCTAGCTGTGACGCAATGCATTGGCAACCGGTCGCGGCATCCCACTCCTGATTAGGCCAGTGGGTATAGTGGATTTATTCTTTCTTGTTTTAGATACATTTAGGGAAGTAAAATTATTGTTAAGTTACACATAATCTATAAGAAGTTTTTGATATGATGTGGAAATGATTATAAGGAAGCTGGCATATTGTATAGCACAGTGGTCTCCAACATGAGACCTTACAGCTGTAGTGAAACTGCCCCTCCCAGCGTGTTCTCCAATTGTAGTTTCACTGTATGTGGAAAGCTGCAAATTAAGTATTAGAGATGAGCGAACAGTGTTCTATCGAACACATGTTCGATCGGATATCAGGGTGTTCGCCATGTTCGAATCGAATCGAACACCGCGTGGTAAAGTGCGCCAAAATTCGATTCCCCTCCCACCTTCCCTGGCGCCTTTTTTGCACCAATAACAGCGCAGGGGAGGTGGGACAGGAACTACGACACCGGGGGCATTGAAAAAAATTGGAAAAAGTCATTGGCTGCCGAAATCAGTTGACCTCCATTTTAGACAAATAGTGGATTTCAAATCCGGGTCATATGAGAATGTGAACTTTGTGACTATGAGACAGGGATAGCTGTACAGGCAGGGATAGCTAGGGATAACCTTTATTTAGGGGGGAATGTTATTAAAAATAACTTTTTGGGGCTCTATCGGGTGTGTAATTGTGATTTTTGTGAGATAAACTTTTTCCCATAGGGATGCATTGGCCAGCGCTGATTGGCCGAATTCCGTACTCTGGCCAATCAGTGCTGGCCAATGCATTCTATTAGCTTGATGAAGCAGAGTGTGCACAAGGGTTCAAGCGCACCCTCGGCTCTGATGTAGCAGAGCCGAGGCTGCACAAGGGTTCAAGCGCACCCTCGGCTCTGATGTAGGAGAGCCAAGGGTGCGCTTGAACCCTTGTGCATACTCTGCTTCATCAAGCTAATAGAATGCATTGGCCAGCGCTGATTGGCCAATGCATTCTATTAGCCCGATGAAGTAGAGCTGAATGTGTGTGCTAAGCACACACATTCAGCTCTACTTCATCGGGCTAATAGAATGCATTGGCCAGCGCTGATTGGCCAGAGTACGGAATTCGGCCAATCAGCGCTGGCTCTGCTGGAGGAGGCGGAGTCTAAGATCGCTCCACACCAGTCTCCATTCAGGTCCGACCTTAGACTCCGCCTCCTCCAGCAGAGCCAGCGCTGATTGGCCGAATTCCGTACTCTGGCCAATCAGCACTGGCTAATGCATTGTATTGGCGTGATGAAGTAGTGCTGAATGTGTGTGCTTAACGAGTTTATGTTCCCCATAGACTATAATGGGGTTCGAAACCCATTCGAACACTCGAACAGTGAGCGGCTGTTCGAATCGAATTTCGAACCTCGAACATTTTAGTGTTCGCTCATCTCTATTAAGTATAGCTGGTATAGGGTATCATTTACATTTTATTGTCTTTATAAACAGATGTTGTATCTATATGTTCTTGTTTACATCTATACTTAGAATATAAGTAAAATGAGAAAAATATTAATATGTGTTATATGCCCACATGACAAACATTGACTGTATACTCAAGGTCTGATAAATCAGTAATAGTAATGTAAGGTAAAATGCACTTGGAAAAGTAAGAATTTCATCATAGCTTCAAGTATAATGAAGAGCCACTAGATGGCAGTGAAAACCATGAAAGAGGTTTTGCCATGAAAATAACCATATGTAGATTTGTAGACAATTAAAAGTTAAACTTTTTTGCAAATATAAATAATGAAACATTTAGTAGACTGTTAAAGATTTTCTCTAACCATCTTAGTGGTGACATCTGTTGTCTTGATCAGTTGCCAATGAATGCAATGACCATAAATGCTGGAACTTTCTATTGTCTGGGACTTCTCAGACACCCAGCCATGATTTCCTTATCGTGGACAGGCTATCAGATATGGAGATTACATGCATGAGAAGATAACCTGGCTAAAGAAAAGGCAGCACTCTAATTTTTAATACCGTATTTTCCGGACTATAAGGCGCACATAAAATACTTCGATTTCCTCAGAAATCGAAAGTGCGCCTTATAGTCCGGTGCGCCTTATATAAGGCTTGAAGCAGCGGCACGCGAGGAGTTAAGCGGCGGCCGTCGGCAAAGTCTGCATGCTGCTTCCATACATTGCAATGGGAGCGCGCTATTCAAATAGTATTCGTTCATCTCTAACTATTTGAATAGCGCGCTCTCATTGTAATGTATTGAAGCGGCATGCGGACTTTGCCGGCGGCCGCTGCTTAAAGGGATTCTACTAGAGATGAGCGAGTACTGTTTGGATCAGCCGATCCGAACAGTACTCGCTCAACTCTAGATTCTACCATTAAAAGAACTTCTTCTCCCTGACCACGTCGGAATAGCCTTAAAAAGGCTATTCGTCTCTTACCTTTTCCATAGCCAGCGCCGCCTTCTCCCTGAGCTGTGTTCGCGCCTTCCGTGTCCCCGTCTGTGTTGTCTTCTTTGGGCCTCATGGATGACGCATGCGCAGTCGGCTCTGGCTGCGAGAGCCTGTTAGAGCCGACTGCGTATGCGTCATCCATGAGGCCCAAAGAAGACAGAGACGGAGCTGCGGAAGAAGGTGGCGCTGGCTATGGTAAAAAGGTAAGAGACAAATAGCCTTTTAAGGCTATTCCGACGTGATCAAGAAGGAAGAAGTTCTTTTAATGGTAGAATCCCATAATTCCATGGTGCTTTACATTTGGGGGTTACATACAATACACAAAATATACAGGTAGATATAATACTAACAATGACCGACTGGCACAGTGGGGTAGAGGGCCCTGCCCGCGAGGGCTTACAGTCTATGGGGGAAGGGGGGTAGAGACAGAAGGAGAGGGGGGAGACTGTACAGATGGCGGTGTGGTGATAGTGTTATTGGAGGTTGTAGGCCTTTCGGAATAGGTGAGTCTTCAGGGCCTTCTTGAAGCCTGTGATTGTGGGGGTCAGTCTTATGTGTCTTGGTAAGGAGTTCCAGAGTATGGGGGATGCACGGGAGAAATCTTGGAGGTGGCTGTGTGAGGATCGGATGAGAGCAGAGCGGAGTAGGGGGTCATTGGAGGATCTGAGGTTACGTTAATTAGAATAATTAACCCAAAACAGCTGCAAAGGCTTCTTAAATGTTTAAAAAGGTCCATTGACTTGGTTCAGTAGGAGACACAATCACGGGGAAAACTGCTGACTTGACAGATGTCCAGAAGGCAGTCATTGCCACACTCCACAAGGAGGGTAAGCCACTAAAGAAGCTGGCTGTTCACACAGTGCTGTATCAAAGCATATTAATGGGAAGTTGAGTGGAAGGAAAAAGTTTGGTAGAAAAATGTGCACAAGCAACCAGGATAACCGCAGCCTTGATAGGATTGTCAAGAAAAGGCCATTGAAAAATTTGAGGGAGATTCACAAGGAGCGAACTGCTGCTGGAGTCAGTGCTTCAAGAGACACCACACCCCGATGTATCCAGGATATGGGCTACAAGTGTCACATTCCATGTATCAAGCCACTCATGACCAAAAGACATTGCCAGAAGCATCTTACCTGGGTCAAGGAGAGAAAGAACTGGACTGTTGCTCAGTGGTCAAAGGTGTTGTTTTCAGATGAAAGTAAATTTTGCATTTCATTTGGAAATCGCGGTCCCAGAGTCTGGAGGAAGAGTGGAGAGGCTGCTGCACATAATCCAAGCTGCTTGAGGTCTTGTGTGAAGTTTCCACAATCAGTGATGGTTTGGGGATCCATGTCATCTGTTGGTGTAGGTCTAATGTGTTTTATCAAGACCAAAGTCAGCGCAGCCGTCTATCAGGAGATTCTAGAGCACTTCAGGCTTCCCTCTGACCACAAGTTTCTTGGAGATGGAAGTTTCATTTTCCAACAGGACTTGGCCCCTGTCCACTCTGCCAAAAGTACCAAGAGCTGGTTTAATAACCACAGTATCACTGAGCTTCATACCCACCCACATAGAGAATCTATGGAGTATTGTCAAGAGGAAGATGAGACCCCAGACCCAACAATGCAGATGAGGTGAAGGCTTCTATCATACAACCTGGGCTTCCATAACACCTCTGCAGTACCTCAGACTAATCCCTCCATGTCACATTGCCGCATTGATGTCGACATTCATGTAAAAGGAGCCCTCACCAAGTATTGAGGGCATTTACTGGACTTGTCATTTGGCCAACATTTCTGTGTTAAATAATCTTTTTACAGTTGGTCTTATATAATATGGTAATTTTCTGAGATAATGACTTTGGGTTTTCCTTGGCTGTAAGTCAGAATCATCAGAAAGAAACACTTGGAAAAAGTCCTCTCTGTTTGTAATGACGCAATATAATATATGGGGTTCACTTTTTCAATTGAATTACTAAAAAAGAAAATAACTTTTTGATGATATTCTAATTTATTTAGATGCACCTGTATGTGCTGAAACTAGATTCATTGGGCAATGTTTCTATTCCAATAATAAGTTTACCTCTTTTAGGCCACTAGATGGCAGTCAGAATGATGTTAGTTGATGTGCCTTTGCAAATAACCAGCAGGTGGCAGTGTTGACTAAGATAACTTTAGATATAAAGCTGCATTAACTTAAAGAGGACCTTTCATCAGATTGGGGCACAGGCAGTTCTATATACTGCTGGAAAGCCGACAGTGTGCTGAATTCAGCGCACTGTCGGCTTTCCCGATCTGTGCCCCGGGTAAAGCGCTATCGGTCCCGGTACCGTAGCGCTTTACAGTCAGAAGGGCGTTTCTGACAGTCAGTCAGGAATGTCCTTCTCCACAGCAGCTCCTATTGCACTGTGCTGTGTGAGCGGGGAGGAACGCCCCCTCCCTCTGCTCACAGTGCTCGTCCATAGACTAGTATTATCAGGAGAGGGAGGGGGCGTTCCTCCCCTCTCACACTGTGCAGCACGATAGGCGCTGCTGTGGAGAAGGACGTTCCTGACAGACTGTCAGGAACGCCCTTCTGACTGTAAAGCCCTACGGTACCGGGACTGATAGCGCTTTACCCGGGGCACAGATCGGGAAAGCCGACAGTGCGCTGAATTCCAGCAGTATATAGAACTGCCTGTGCCCAATCTCATGAAAGGTCCTCTTTAAAGGTTTATGAGACTGGATAAAAAAATAATATGATGGCGACAACTGAAGTGACAATGACAGGAACATGTTACTGGTGCTTGTACTAAACGTGAGTGAGACAGACAGATCTCCACAAGAAAATTGTTCAGACCTTCTCTTAAATCTAGCATGCCTGTGCATATGAATGGAGATCTACGCCAGTTGCTAAAGCATTGTATTTTGGAAAACTCTTGACTTTACATAAGCTAACAGTATATATAGGATCCTTGAGATGGGAATACTCCTTTAAAGGAATTCTATCATTAGAATCCCGTTTTAAGCTAAACTCACATCGGAATAGCCTTAAGAAAAGCTATTCTTTTCCTACCTTTAGATGTCTTCTCTGCGCCGCCATTCCTTAGATATCCTGGTTTTCGTCCATATGCTAATTAGTTTTCTTGCAGCACTGAGGCGTCCCCTGTGCTGCGAGACAACTATCCAGCGCCGCCTTCTTCCTGTTCGCCACCTCCGCCTCTTCTTTCCTGTTCGGCCAAAGGAAAATGGACAACTGTGCCCACTGCGCATGTCTGTTGGTCATTTTCCTGTGGCCTCTCCCGTTTGCCCATAGGAAAATGGCGACGGATATGCGCAGTCGGTGCTTTTTGAAGAAGACAAGACAGGACAAGGAAGAAGAATCGGAGGAGGCGAACAAGAAGAAGGCGGCGCTGGATAGTTTTCTCGCAGCACAGGGGACGCTTTCTAGACACTTCTCCTTCTAGCTCACATTTGCCACTCACACTGGAGATAAGGCTGCCACTGCCATATACCTCCCAGGCCAGATGACAGCGTCATTCCATATTCTTAGTGAGCAAGAATGGCAACAGCGGCCTTCATACAATGAGAAGTATCAGCCATATTGTAAAAGTTCTTTCTGTTATAAAAGCCAGACACGCATAGTGGAAAATGTGGCACACTTTTTGCAATACAATGGGCCCTGCTGGATCTGGAACAGTTAGATGGTCTGCCGTGATATAGTTTTGACCCTAATGCCAAGTTCTATGCTATGACCAAGCAATAGCATTGGCTGTACCAGCAGTTGGCGATCCACAGACAGGGTGGTCAAAGGCCATTGCTTGGGGACCACGTGGTTGGAGCGACTTTCTGAACACTTACTTTTTATAACTTGTTCACCTGTTTTGTAAAAGAGATGATGAAAGGATGAAAGAATGATCCTTTCAAACTGCCTATAGCTATAGCTAGTGGCCCTTAGAGGTAGCAGTAACACCTGAGCCATAGTCCATTAAAGGGCCCGAACTCCCCTCTGCCTTATAAGGGGACACCAGTATTATATATGGTATACGGTAGGTGGGGGCTGTGTACAGATTTTGTACTAGGAGACTTAGATTACACTTCCAAGTTAAGAAAAAAGGACGTAAAATATAAGAAATAAGGCCTCATTGAATAACCCTAACAGCGGATTCGGCCTCACCACTGATACAATGCAGTGATACATATGGCTATGGTGTAGGTCTATAATAAATTACCTATAAGCTAGCCGTTACAACAATAAAATATTCAGGGACTAGACAAACATATAAGGCTATGTTCCTCCTCACTGTGTTATGCTTTGTCTGCCAGGACGACACCTTTAACCTGCAGCCGTCATTAGTGGGTTTATATGCTCGGGGGTGCTCCGCTCGTGTAATAAATACTGGATACAACTCAATAATGTAACATTTCATTTGTACTGATAATTAGATGCCTCGAGCTCATCAAACCCAAATGCTTCTCCCATTACTGCTGCGTCCCATTATCTCTCTCCCTGAACACACGTACAACATGGATCCTCATTAGACCTCTGACTGTAATATCATATTTATGTTCTGCTAATTGAGCGCCCCCGTCAGATGAGTCAGCCCAGATAAGCACATCAGAGATTTCTCCCTTGATTACTAGAGCTTGCCTTAAGGCATTGATTAAGGAAGGAGACTGGGGTGTCCCATTGGCCTCGGCCATGGGGGAGCGCTGCCATAAACAGGAAGTGAAAAGATGTAGTTTATTTGTTCTGTGATGAAAAATGTGTTAGGTAACGTTCAACCTAGTTGCCATTTTCACTCCCTATCCTGACAGCGACCAGTTCATTAGGGTGCTAATACTCTGGGTCATTGTCTTGTTCCTTGGTCCTTCTAGATGATTCAGTCAAGGTTTCTTGTAAGAGGTCTCCCGCAGATATAATGGAAGGTGACTTTAGGAACGTCCCCGGTGAACTGGCTAATTAGTGATAGCGTGCCATATATCCGGTGAACTGGGAAAATGACCTGCATGTTATCCAGCTGCTATAGAAGGAGCTTTTCATCCATGAATAGACCTTGCTAGATCCTCTCCTATACTAGCCAATTATAAATGGAGCCGGCCTCATTAATCTGAAGGATCCTGGTCCCCATATGACAGAGACTTCACACATCCACACAATGCATTAAAGGGCTCCATTGTAATTAAATCCTATCAAACTGAGTCTTTGTTGGTAGAAGGTGAAAATCAAGGCTTTGCGTAGCCCAGATAATGGTTCTGCATTATTTACGATGACTGGTGTGCTGGAATAGGGTTTTATTTCCGAGCTTAATAAAGTTTTAATGTTCAAGGAATAAGTTTTGCAAGTATTTTATGTTGCATATACAGACTAAGTCCACTAGGGGCGCTGTTGTTTTGAAGCAGATGGTTATAATTGTAAAGCTCAACATGAACAAAATACTGTAGCAATGTCTAGAGCAGCATTTCCCAAACTTTCTGAATCGAGGAGCAATATTCAGGACAGAAATTCTGTAGGGGGCACTTAACATATTTAACCTAAAACCTACATAGGTGCCAAAGATAACGAGCAATATTAACGATGGGGGGGGATTTCTAAGGAATTTATATAAGATATTACATTTTCTATTAAATTATTCAAATTTTTTTCTTTTTCAGTCACAGTTAAAAAATAAGGAACTTAACTACATATATCGAAAAACAAAAATCCTGAAAACACACTTAACGTCTTCATGTTAATGTGAAGAATAAGGCTGCTTTGACTTGCACAGTAATCTGTGAAACCAATAATCTGGTTGAATTTGGGATAACTGCAATCTAATGTCAGGTTCCGCATTCAGTCGAGATCTACCGTATATTTTGCTTTAGTGGATAGGCAAATGCTGCTTCACATAAGTATGTTGTTGTGAAAGGAAGAAGAACATACCTGTTCGATGTTGACGCCGCTGCTCTTACTGGAGGGTCTGTGTCAGGGGTATTATCTGCTTTTCTGAAGGATCCAGTCTTCAACCAGCGATCCATTGTTGAACAACCAAATTAGGAATGTTTTTTGGGTAACACGTGGCAAATAACTGAAAATATTGCACCAACTAAACTGACACAACAAGGATCGAGTGACCGCACAATACGAGTGTGAAAGATGACTAAAGCACTTCCGTCCGTAGGTACAGTTTGTTTGGCAAATATATGAGACTGGCATATTAAGCCAGAAACCGAGCGGAAACCATGCAGAACCCATTATAGACTATGATGTCCATGGGTTTCCTTAGGTAACTGCTTTGTTATGCAGATCATGTTTCCATTCAGGGGGTCCCCAAGTGGAAACCCATGCGCAGATGTGTACCAAGCCTAAGAGTGAGTGGGGCCTTATACAGATTTCAGTGCAACTGCAATATTTCCATTCACTGGCAGGAGGATGCAGAAATTTCCCACAATGTGGACATCTGTATTACGGGAAATATTTTTCTTTGCTTTGTCATGGATTTTTCTCATGAATTAATGAACAATAGTTTTATTTGAAGTAAAAAACAATAGTAAATATAATGCATTTAGGCTTCCACATTACAGTCACCACACACCTGACCAGGACCTACATCCCCATAGGCAACTATAATAACTATAATAAGAATTCTAACACCTAAATTCCTAATCACATTTACAATAGTAAAGGTGCACATACAAGGTCACGCCCTATTTTTTTTTACTCTTGCAGATCTGGACAGTAACCTGTTTCAGACTGACCATTGACTAGTTAAAAGGAAAATGTTTGTTTTGGTACCGTGTTAGCCAGTGGTTATGAAATATGAAAAAAAACAAAAAAAACAAAAAAACGTTTCAAGTCTTCAGTAGGTGATACCTTTTTTAATGGCTAACTCATAATGATGACAGAATATGACGTTTCGAAGTTAGAGATTCTATCATCCAGAAAACCCTTTTTCAGCTAAAGATGTGCCTGAATAGTCTTTAAAAAGGCTATTCAGATGCTGCCTCTAGTCCTCCAAATGAACCCCCGATTTCTTGGAAAAACGAAGAAATAGTATATGTAAGTGAGGGTTCACTGAGCGTCCTGGGCGCTCCCCCAGGCCTCTGAGCACCCCCCGCATCACATCTCCATGCTGAACGGCACTGTGCATGTCCGAGCACCATTTTGTTGTAGAGAACTGAGCAGTATGGTGGTGCATTTTTGCAACATGTGGCTCTGGCCTAAAGCATTTTACCCAAATCACCTCTTGCATGTCATGAATTTGTAATTTAACTGTAACATCTCTGCCTGTTCGGGTCACTGCACCACCCTCTGCTCGCATGCTGCGGCGCAGGAGGCGGGTGCAGTTTGGTTCTTGGATTAAAGTTTTTGGTCGCACTGTGTGAACTCGGCTCTAGTTCTGTGATTGCATTGCACCACACCCGTCTTCTGCCTATGTTGCCTCTGTCCATTAAGTGGTTAATCTGGCCTTGCCCTGTGATTGACAGCTGCCTTTCTGTGAATTCCATGGGCGGGTTCTTCCTCCCTATTTAGCCTTGGTTCCCATTCACACCAGTGCTTGTTATTGCCGTGTGCATACCTGCTCTTACTGTCCCTGTTTTGCTAATACTATTATACTTGACCTTTGGCTTTCCTCATTGACTATTCTCTTGACTCCGATTTGGCACTGCATCGCTCTCCTGTTACCGAACCCTGGCTAGCTGACCTCCCATTGTTGTCGTTTGTCTTGTCTGCGTTTTGTGTTTCACGTATTCAGGGAGGGACTGTCCTCGTGGTTGTCGCCTATTACCTAGGATAGGGTCTGGCAATAGGAAGGGAAAGCGGGGGGCTTCAGCTTAGGGCTCACTGTCTCTTGTACCCCTCCCAGGGTTTAACAGTTCTGGGAATTGCTGTCTTAGCAATTCCCTTACATTAACTATAGTAAAAGGGTTCTCCAGGGTTAGAAAACCATGGCCGTTTTTTTTTCTAGAAACAGTGCCAAACTTGTCAATGAATTGTTTAGCAACTCCACCCTGGCATCAGTGCCGTACACAACTTGATGAATAACCACAGAATGAACCTTGTAAACACAATAGAATGTCTTGGATATAGACGTATTAACTTAGGATCTCTCTCAATATGACGTTCCTTAATAACAGCAGATAGTATTAATAGCTCACCGTAGATTTGTATCCGACTGTAGAAGGTTGTACATTCATAACTTGGTGAATCCAGCCGGGAACACTTGTCTCATGCTCCACCAAACCTCTTGAAGTTTCTGTAGGCACCAGATATTTCTCTATCCGTTCACAACTCTGCCTTATTAGCAATTGTAAAATCACGATGACTTTTCCGGACATACAATTTAATTGGCTTTGCCTTTTCAGCCACTAAAAATATTCTATCTATATATTTATTTAGCAGCACCTGGGCTTGTAATAATCTGCAAGGTAACTTTATAGAAGTTACAGCAGAAAATCTCCAGCGTGAAGATAATGAGTTGGGTTCTCAGCTACGTGTACCTGGTCTGGTCAGACGTGTGAATTTGGGTCCCAAAGGATTTATTCACCAGTTCTGATGCAAAGACGGACCAATTAAGTTGCACATTGTAGTGTGAGGAGTAGCTGACAGCTGTATTTTCAGGATAGAGCAGGTTTGGATCTAGTGCCCAGGTTATGGGGGGGCTTCTAGGTCACTCTGTTGTTCATTTAAGTGAGTTGGATGACTGTCAACAATACCTGCCTGTTGTTATCTGGACTGAGCCGATACACCTAAAAATTCAGATGATCAGCCTCACTGTCAGCCTAGGGTGCCTGTTCTCCAGTAAAATTCATTCTGGGGACCCACTGTATTAGCTATTACCTGATACCTGCAAAATCCTAATAATGTACAGACTTGCTTTTTTCAGTGTTAGCCTGCTGCCTTGTTCTTTATGTCCTGGGGGTCTTGTCAGTAGCCTGCTGAGCTAGGGTCCTCTTATACTAGGTTCACACTGGGATCACCTCTCCGTTGTTCTGCCTTCGAACAACGGAGAGCCAGACCATTAGTGATTATACACTGTGTCCAACAGACCTTATTAAATATAATGGGGTCCATCGAGGTCCATCATTTTAGAACTAAAACTGGCACAGGAAAAAGTCTTCTTGCAGGCCTTTTTCTCTGTCGATTTTCAGGCAGTCACTGAGATGGAGTCTCCAATGTCATAGCTATTTGGATCAAGGAAACAGCAGCCCTAAGGCAGCAGAAAGATTCTGCAAGATGATTTGTAATTGGGGCCCCCAAAGCAATGTTAGGTCTAGAAGGCATGGCCCGGGGAGAGAGGATACTTGTAGACTGGCTTCTGCATCTACATGTCATCTCAGACACCTGAGGAGTCTATACTAGATATAATAAACTAATAATATACATATAATAAAATAATAAACTGTGTAGTATGTTAAACAATGTACCCACTTTATTCTATATGCATATCAGCTGGTGACCTACACTGCCCAACTGCATGTGTGAATAGGGCACAGCTCATGTAGGCTCAGGGGGCCCTTTGTAGTATCCACCTGCTTCCCTGTGAAACAGTCCATGTCCGATCAGACACTGTATATATGTAGATATGAGGCGTCTGGGGTGGATAATAAATGCTCGTGGTAATATTGGCTGTCTGCTCGCTTTCCTGGAAACAGATATACTGATTTTGTTTTATTTACTTTTTTTTTTTATTTTGTGAGCTGGAAATGTTCTTTACATTCCTGAAATTTTCATAGCTTCCGTGGTCACATATTTTTTCGATCTTCTCACAGCGAGACCCTGGCGTGATGTCATGTCCTATAATTACATTGACACTTCAACACCGTGTTAGAACCCCTGTTGTCTCACTTGGGCAGGCGACAAGGCGTAGAAACCTGTCCCACTGCAGCTAGATAGTAACCCCTGTGAGCCATTCCAGAGCTGTCTGGTGACAGCAGCCCGCAGTTCACACCTCTTCTCTTGTGACTTATTTCAGGAGTTTGTCACCTCCAAGAATGTGTCCACATTCCCAGGAGCGGATGTGCACAGATACAATTACGAAGACAGCAGCTACAGAAGCGTTACGCCATTATTGGGTTATCAACCCAGGCATAGCACAAGTGACCCAGATATAGTCTGATATATGTCAGATAATAAATGATGGACCCTCAGCCCTGATGGTGTCGCTCACTGAATAATGCGGGCGATTATAAGAAACGTAATGAATAGTGGAACCTCTTTGAGATGACCACCCCTAATTTACTTAAAAAATGTTCTTATATAAGGGTGGTCTTCTCAAAGAAGATGGCTTATATGGATAACAGAAAATCCTCGCTATATCCGTTTTGAGACAGACTTCATGTCACATGTCCATTGAAAGCTATGGAGAGGGAGGGGGAGGAGTGAGCAGGCAATACGGGAGATTAGTGAAGAAAGATTTTCCATAGACTGCAGAAGAGGGACTAGCTGAGATGATAGATGGTCAGGGCCTGATTTAGGGGACTCTACCTCCTAAATAAATACTGATCTCCCACTGGCTTAGAGCATAATATTGTGTTTCAAAATCACAACTAGAAGATGTGCAGTACCTTTGCTGACATTAGAGTTACAGTTATCTGAAAAACAAAAGTACACCCTCTTTGAATTCTATGGTTTTATGTTTCAGGAGATAAAAAACACCTGGTCCTTAGAAGGTCTTAACATAAGGTGAATACAACCTCAGATGAACAACAACCCATGCCAAATAATGACAGTATCATTATTTATTTGCCAAAAACTAGGCCAAAACACAGAAGTAACACCCTTATACTTCTGTAGGAATAAGGAGGGTCACTGGCAACCAGGTGCTACCATTCAAATGCCAGTCATTAATTGATTATCAGCAAGGGTGACCACTTCTATAAAAACAGACATTTTGGCAGTTTGCTGGTGTGAAGCACTGAGGCATGTGTTGATACAATACCAAGAAGGAAAGACAGTATTGTAAGTGGCCATTTTCTCTGCCAGTAAAGACAGTATTGTAAGTCTGCTCTGCCCAAGGCCCGAGGCCTAGAAGTTACAAGCCACCGCCGGAAGAAGAGGCTGAAGATGACACTGCTGAAGAAGATGGAGGTGGCGCTGCAGAGAGCTCTCTTGCAGCATTGGGGACGCCCCCAGTGCTGTCTGAGAGCTGGGGCCCGCCCCCAGTGCTGCGAGAGAGCTCATTTGCATACTGACAAGAATTGGGATTGTAGGCGAATGGCGGCGCGGAGAAGACGACGAAAGGTAGGAGATGAATAGCCTTTCTTAAGGCTATTCCGACGTGGTAGCTAGAAAAAATTGTGTTTGAGTGATAGGATCCCTTTAAATGTTCAACTTCATGAAGATGTAAGATCAGAAATACAAGAAACAAGTATGTGTTTGGAAAGGTTACCAGAGAAAGATTTTTCTTTATAAAAAAAGAAAGGGGCCACACGGTGGCTCAGTGGTTAGCACTGCAGCCTTGCAGCGCTGGAGTCCTGGTGTTCAAATCCCACCAAGGGCATAAAACCATCTGTAAGGAGTTTGTATGTTCTCCCCGTGTTTGCATGGATTTCCATCCCATATTCCAAAAAAGACATACTGATAGGGAAAAATGTACATTGTGAGCTCTATGTGGGGCTCACAATCTACATTATAAAAAAAAAAAAAAAAAAAAAAGACCATGGTTCGACAGTAGTAATAATAATACATTATTATTATTATATCGCCAACATATTCCGAAGCACTGTACAATTTATAGGGTTCAGATACAGACATACATAACAAAGAACGTCATTTCACACAATGGGACTGAGGGCCCTGCTCAAAAGAGCTTACAATCTATGAGGTAGAGGGGGTGATACAAGAGGTAGCAGGGGCGGCATTGCTTATACAGTGTTCAGACAATTTTGTGCATTAGGAATTGTGATAGGCTTGTCTGAAAAGATGCGTCTTTAGTTTGCGTTTGAAACTGTAGAAGTTGGGAGTTAATCTTATTGTCCGGGGTAGAGCATTCCAGAGAAGTGGTGCAGCTCGGGAGAAGTCTTGTATACGAGCGTGAGAGGTTCTGATAATAGAGGATGTAAGTGTTAGGTCATTGAGTGAGCGGAGAGCACGGGTTGGGCGGTAGACAGAGATGAGGGAAGAAATGTAGGGAGGTGCGGCATTATGGAGAGCCTTGTGGATGAGAGTAATAACTTTATATTTTATTCTATAATGAATAGGCAGCCAATGTAGTGACTGGCACAGACCGGAGGCATCGCTGTAGCGTCTAGCCTGATAGATGAGCCTGGCTGCTGCATTCAGAATAGATTGTAGAGGAGAGAGTTTAGTGAGGGGAAGACCGATTAGTAAGGAGTTACAGTAGTCAAGGCGAGAATGAATCAGAGAGACAATAAGTGTCTTTAGTGTATCTCTGGTAAGGAAAGGGCGTATTCTGGAGATGTTTTTGAGGTGGAGGTGACATGAACGTGCGAGTGATTCAATATGAGGGGTGAAGGAAAGGTCTGCGTCAAATATGACCCCAAGGCAGCGGGCATGCTGCCTAGGAGTTATAGTAAGGCCTGAGACTGCAATGGATATATCAGGGACAGATCTGTTAGATGGTGGAAACAGTAATAGTTCAGTCTTAGAGAGATTTAGTTTCAGATAGAGCGAGGACATGATATTAGAGACAGCAGAGAGACAGTCACTGGTGTTCTGTATGAGTGCAGGGGTGATGTCACGGGAAGATGTGTATAATTGGGTGTCATCAGCATAAAGATGGTACCTGAAGCCAAATCTGGCGATGGTTTGTCCAATGGGGGCTGTGTAGAGAGAAAAGAGCAGGGGGCCGAGGACTGAGCCCTGAGGAACCCCAACAGCAAGGGAAAGAGGGGAGGAAACAGAGCCCGCGAATGATACACTGAAAGTGCGGTCTGAGAGATAAGAGGAGAACCAGGAGAGCGCAGTGTCATTGAGGCTGACTGAGCGGAGCATAGTGAGGAGAAGTTGATGGTCAACAGTGTCAAAAGCGTAGGTGTCAATAGGGATGTTAAAGTCACCCATGATGAGGGTAGGAATGTCACTGGATAAAAAGTGGGGAAGCCAAGAAGCAAAGTGGTCCAAAAATTGGTAGGGTGAGCCAGGTGGGCGGTAGATCACAGCTACACGTAAGGAGAGTGGGCGGAAAAGTCTGATAGCATGGACTTCAAATGAGGAGAATGTGAGTGAGGGGACCGGGGGAATGGACTGAAAAATGCACTGCGGTGACAGCAGTAATCCTACCCCACCACCCTGCCTATTATCAGGCCTAGACAGTTACATCAACAAACCGCGAGGCTTCTGGATCAATATTCTTTGGACCGACAAGACCAAATTAGAGAAGTTTGGCCATACTGCACAACACTACATTTGATAAAAAACAAACACCATATGAGCACAAACACCTCATACCAACTGGCAAGCATGGTGGTAGGGGGGTGATGATTCGGGCTTGTTTTGCAGTCACAGGACCTATGCACCTTGTAGTCACTGTGTCAACCATGAACTTCTCTTTATACCAAAATATTGTAAAAGCAAATGTGAGGTCATCTATCCTACAGCTAAAGCTAAACCCAAACTGGGTCATGCAACAGGACCATGAACCAAAGCAGACCTTAAATCTCAAGAATCAAGGTGTTGCAATAGCCCAGTTAAAGTGCATACCACAACACAATTGAAATGCTGTGGCAGGAATGGGATCTGAATGCCCATAAATCTCAATGAATTGAAGAAACGTACTGAAAAGTGGGCCACTATTCCTTGAGAATGATAAATTCATACAGAAAACCTTACTTCACGTTATTGCTGCTGATGCTGCTTCTACAACCTACTGATTCGTGGGATGTACTTAGTTTTTCACATGTAGCTTTTCCATTTGTGTTAATAAATAATGAGATGTTGGAATCTGTTTTGTGTTATTGTTCATCTGAGGTTGGATTTACCCATTTGTAATACCTTCTAAAAAGTATGTCCTGATATGTAAGTCTATAGAAATCAAAGATGTTCTTTGTGTTTTTTCGTGACTGTACATGGCAATGGACTGAACACATTACAAGCACATTTGGAGAAGGTTGCTGCTGTGAAGGTAAAGGATAGAATGTATGAAGTCCTGTTATAAATTGGGTGCAAGGTAGTGAAGGGACTGAGAAGGAGACTGTGTAAGAGAGGCAGGTCATGGTGGAAATGTGAGAAAGAGAGGGTAGGAGATCAGTCTATGTGACCTTGTAAGAAGGGTATGGTAGCAGTATAAGTAATAAGATTATGGCATGGGGTCAGTCTGTAAGAAGGAGAAGAAGTCTGTGGCAATGTATTATAAATTGTGTGTTTCTTGTACTTATTTAGGTGTAGTAGTGTATGTATTGTCTCTATATGAGGTGTATTAGTGCTAAAAGATCTGGGGTCTGAATTTATTTAGGTTTTTTGGTTGGAGGTCTGAATCAAATTAATTTTTAGTTTAGATCACAAGTGTAAATGAATTTTGCGGTTTGATATAGTAATTAATACTCTACTTTTACCTGCGTCCGCATGGAGACCCCCCGAACAGAATACAAGCACAATTGCGTGGGGCACTATATAGTAATTAATACTCTACTATTACCTGCGTCCACATGGAGACCCCCCCGAACAGAATACAAACGCAATTGCGTGGGGCACTATTATTTCAATAATATAGTTTTGGGGGGAATTTAGCAACACTTTAGGTATGGCAATATGAGCACAGGTGGCAGCAGCAGTTTTGGTGGTAGCAGCAACATGGCAGTGTTAAAAGATATGCGGTTTGTGTTACTATTGAGGGTGGAGAAGGTTGCAGACTTGAGAGGCCAAAGATGTTTCAGCAGCAATCTCTACAACCATCAGAAGTCATCAGAGTGGTCTGGGCCAGATGGAGAAAAAAAGATAAAGAATATGTCACCTATGTTTTGCTGGGAGTTGTTACTTCCCCTGACTTGCCTGCAATAGTGAATTCTAGTATTAACCATGAGATAACAATTCTGTAGCATCTGTTCTATGGATTATGGATTCTTCAGTCGCTTCTGTTACTAAAAATGTATGCATAAAGCCTAGACTGGAAAGAGATGGCTTCACTACAAAGCCATGGAGTTGCATGACCTGAAGCTGCCACATGATAAATGAATCAATAGGGCTACATAAAAGGTTCGAACACACAGGGCGACTTTATGTGCACAGCAAAACTAAACCTGAAATTTTGCTAGTAAGTGATGGTGCCATGTGCCACTTCATTTGGGCGTAATTTGGTGTGTGTTCAGATGCACATGTAGTCTCTGCCATGGTTTCTTTGTGAGGCCCAGCTGACAATGTTTCGAGGAACACCCCAATACAGTTTAATAAGAAAAGATGCATCTTTATGGATAAGCTTATACCGTGGAATTTTTGGGTGGGTTCTTACGCAAAAATTCCACCTACTGTTTCACTTCAATGGGAGGCAGACACTTAATTTTCCTCTAAGCTTAAAAAATCAGCTAGAAGACAAAAAGAGGTGTCCTGGACAATCTTTGGGTATAGTCCACTAAAGGCCAGGGCCCCATGCCGCAAATGCCGCAGGAAAAATCGCGACGTTTTACAGTGAGGGAAAAGTGGAGGGGATTCTAGGTAATCCCATGCCCACTTTGCGGTAAAAACTGCAGGGCGGACACACCACAATTTCCAAAACTGGTGTGTTTCTGGAAATCGCAGCATGTCACTTATATCTACGGAAATGCCAGCGGTTTCCCCATAGGTATAACAGAAAGTCCTCAGAGGAAGACTCCACGAACTTTCTGACTAAAGTGATGCGGAAACAACCGTGATGCATTGCCTCTGCGGTTTTAATCACCCACTTTTGGCTGCGGGACGTCCCATGGGGCCTTAGCCTAAACCTCCCTTTGAATGTGAATAGGCAATCTTCCTACAGCCAGCAGAAAGATTTCCTCTGCGGAATTTGCGAACTCCAATTTACCCTAATTGTTATGAATTTTGTCTGTAAGAGTTAGTTAACTTTTTTTGTTTATTCATACTATTTCCAGCAATGGGGCAGGTTTTCAATTGAGTTGGACAACCCCTTTAGTTATAACTATGCAAATTACAAGACATCTCATTTGTTAGGTTCCCATAGTGTCTCCTCTGGAATCCTTAGAATGTGACATCTTACATCGTCTGAATGGAAGCTGATGCCATCTGTGAGTGTTGCCACAGGCTGGAGACTGATAGCGAGAATATGTTCTGAGAAGTGTCGTCTGACAATGAATGCACACTTCCCAGAATTGAACCTTATCTCAATACATCCGCCATATTGTTCTCTGTGATATATCACCTGAACATGACTTTCCCAGCTCCACACTGAGTCATGTGATATAGGCGACATCAGTCTGCAAATATTAGTGATATACTAGTGAGAGCAGTCACAGCAGAAGTCATATTATTGACATCACCACTAAATCGCAATAGCATATAGAGATAATATAGATGAATGTATCATTTCTGAACAAATAATGGATCTTTCCACTACATTAAGAATACCTCCAAGTTCTTGAGTGTTTCAAAATTCTATCCATCCTTTGTTAGTTGATACTTGCCAAATCTCCCAGAATGTCTGGAAAACTCCCAAGAAAACAGGACGGGCATCCAGATATTAATTGTGGTACCCAGAAGTGAGTGGGAATGGAGAAATGAGTCTTACGCCAAGTTCACACCTGCATTTGGGTTTCCGTTCATGGGGTCTGCTTGGGGACCCCAACAACGGAAACCTAATCCGCTTAAAAAAGCGGCTACCAGCAGAAACTCGCTGACCCCATAGACTATAATGGGGTCCACTGGGTTTCCATCCGGTTTCCTGCTTGCAGGACTTTTATTTCCACATTTTCTAAGTGGAATGATGAACGGATTGCCTGAAAAGGGAATGAGCGCAGGTCTAGAGAGAGTTTAGTCTGGGGGTCCGTATTTAGAGTCTAGTCTGGGGATCTGTATTTAAAGAGTCTAGTCTGGGGGTCTGTGTTTAGAGAGTCTAGTCTGGGGGTCTGCATTTAGAGTCTAGTCTGGGGGTCTGTATTTAGAGAGTCTAGTCTGGGGGTCTGTATTTAGAGAGTCTAGTCTGGGGGTCTGTATTTAGAGAGTCTAGTCTGGGGGTCTGTATTTAGAGAGTCTAGTCTGGGGGTCTGTATTTAGAGAGTCTAGTCTGGGGGTCTGTATTTAGAGTCTAGTCTGGGGGATCGTATTTAGAGAGTCTAGTCTGGGGGTCTGTATTTAGAGTCTAGTTTGGGGATCCGTATTTAGAGTCTAGTCTGGGGATCCGTATTTAGAGTCTAGTCTGGGGATCTGTATTTAGAGAGTCTAGTCTGGGGGTCTGTATTTAGAGTCTAGTCTGGGGATCCGTATTTAGAGTCTAGTCTGGGGATCCGTATTTAGAGTCTAGTCTGGGGGTCTGTATTTAGAGTCTAGTCTGGGGGTCTGTATTTAGAGAGTCTAGTCCGGGGGTCTGTATTTAGAGAGTCTAGTCTGGGGATCCGTATTTAGAGAGTCTAGTCTGGGGGTCCGTATTTAGAGAGTCTGGTTTTGTGTCTTTTTTTTTTAAGGTATCTGGGGTTTATATATAAGAGTCTAGTGGGTTTGTATTACAGGGTTTGTAGTTTTGTGGTTCTGGTCTGGGGTCTACTTTTAAAGGAGTCTATTAATTTTGGGGTGTGAGGAACATGGTCATATGAACTCTCTGCAGTTGAGATCTTGAAGGTTCACGCTGATGAAATATGTTGGAAATTATATTACTTTTCACTATTTAGTTCATATCTAGGGCAGCCATTATGGATAACAGGAAAAATATAAGTAATCAGCTCACCAGTCCATATATAGTTGAAATCTCCTGGGAGACCAGATATCGGAAAGGACTTTTCCCGAAGAAATAGTCCACAAAAGAATGTAAAAATCGGCTCCAACCAGGAAGACAATCCATACACGATCCAAGGTATATTTCTTATTTTAAAAAGTATAAATTTTATTTGTTATCCATTTAAAAAAGGTTGTTCACAACCTTTTTTAAATGGATAACAAATAAAATTTATACTTTTTAAAATAAGAAATATACCTCAGATCGTGTATGGATTGTCTTCCTGGTTGGAGCCGATTTTTACATTCTTTTGTGGATTATGGATAACATACAGCTTTCACCGAAAGATAGAAAGTTAATACAGGGTTGACCAAAATTTAGCACATTTTGCGAGATGGGTTACCACCGTGTATATTTAGATTTTTGGGAAGGGGTGTAAATGTATTTCTTTGTGTGGTATTCAGAGGATTGGCTTTACTGACCCAGCTGCTGGATATTTGGACTTTTAGCCATTATATTTAAGCCGTCAGCATCTGCACAGATGGAACAGCGACGATTCGCCACTTGAAGTTGTAATCGTGGAGATGACAGTTCCTGCCAGCAGCAGCCACAGCACAGACTCCAGAGCCGGCACTGGCGGACTATCTTCTGCTCAGAAGTGTTAATTTAAAGCTCTACCGCCTAATCTGCCAGTGCTGACAAGTAACATAGCATTCCTACAGCACATGACACTTCTACACTCCATGATAGAGCTAATGATCCACATGTCTGTCGCTCATGAGCTGATGAAGATGTGAAGACTAATATATATATGTACATAATGTATGAATACAATCTGCATGTATCTACCTTTCCAGGAGATATAATCTATCTATCTATCTCCTATCTATCTATCTATCTATCTATCTATCTATCTATCTATCAACAAAAATGCAAAGTGAATGACCAAAAGACAATCTAATGCAAACTAATATTTACGTCAATTCTATCTCAGCCATCATCTCTATGCTCCACCATTCAGTCTTTGGTTGATGCTGTTTCAGGCATGGAGACATGGTCAGCGCTGGAGCCTCCAGGGTGCTCTGCAGGAACAGGGCTGGGATTACTATTCCTTTTTTATTTATTGTGTGAGAGTCACTGAGGGGGCATTAAATTATATGGGGGCATTATATAGAGTCAACCACTGATAAGACATTAGACTGAGTGTGGTTATATAGGGGACATTAGACTGTGTGGGGGCTATTCAGACCCCAGAGTATAATAGGTGGAGGCTCAGGGGAGGTTACAAAACAAACAAACAAACCAAAAAAAAAACCATTTATATTCACCTTCTGTTACCTCTTTTGGACTGAAACTAAACACAGGATCAGTGTTCAAATATGGGAACGCACAAATCTCCAGAGGTCTGTCCATCTTTAATCCTCACTGTATGCTATACCTTGAAATGCACTGTGACTGTTTTGGGTCACAAAGGGACTCAGTAGGAATGGATGGGGTCAAAAGAGACATATCAACATTGTTATGGGCATGTCTTATCACACAACACCATGGCATAGTATGAGTGATACCTGTACACCCTTACTGTTATCCCTCGTGCTACCACATCATATTGAAAAAAAGCCTCTGACTATTAGCTGTTATACATAGCGCCCGAGCGATGGCATCAGTTGTATGCACGGCCTCGCTCCAGTGTTAGTAATACATTCCACACTTATCATAGTGTCATTGGACCTCATGTCTTTCTGTGCAGTCACAAGGTATCTGTATCCTGTGATGTTCTGTGTCCTCAGCAGGTAGTGGAAAAGGGTGAGCTCACTGAGGAAAAACAACTGGGTTTGTTCAGACGTAGCTGAAATTTTTGTGACTGTCCCATATATCTGAATGGGATTTCTAAAAATCCCATCCCATGCGCCTGCTTTGTAAAACAAGTCCTAGCCTGTTGGTAGTTGCAAAATATTGTTCATGGGAAAAACCACATAATTTTTTTAAGGACTAAGAACAGATGATTTGAGTCCTATACACCCTCCAGACCAAGAGGAGAGCAAATACCTGGAGTAGAATTTATTTTATTGCCAGGTCATATTGGCTGGTTCGTTACAATGACAGATTTTGCATTGCTTCTCGTTACAATGCCATGAAACTCACCAGTGTGAAGATACAACCACATGAAACAGTCTCGCCATAACCAAGATGTGGTCAAGGTGTTTTTAGCTAATGGTTGTGCTATAACCTGCAAAGGCCAAATTTTTATTGCCCTTGTGACAGATGGTATGACCACTTAGGTTTTATTTGCATCATGGCCACTTTTTGGGCACAGCATGATAGCGCCATGGCATCCAACTCTTAGTAGGAATTCTTGTAGCAAGTTTTTCTGTTGTGATAATAGTTTGCTACAATGTAAAGTTAAGTCCTTGCAATAAATCTGCTTGTTTGTGGCAGATTTTGTTGCATTATTTTGAGGAACATATTGAGCAGAATGGAGAAATATAAATACTATCCTGCTCTTTTTGTAGCCAATCCTAGGTTTGCAACAAAAAAGCAGCTTTTCCGCAAACATGAAGCCTTAGCCTAAACTAGGTTCACACTTATGCCATGGTCTCTGTTGTTTATCTCTGCTATGGGACACGAACAATGGAGAGCTAAAACAGCGGTGACCTGCAGACACCCATAGACCCCATAGACCACAGTGGGGTCCACCCAATTTCTGCCAGATTTATACTGAAACCAGCAAAGAGAAAAATCCACCATGCAGGACTTTTCTCTCCGTTGATTTTCAGTGGAATCTCTGCAATGGATTCTCTTACGGAGACTCCGACACAGAGTCTTACAGTGCAAGTAAAAGTCTCAAGTCCACAGTAAACTCTAAATTGTGTAGAAGTACTAAAAAAGTAATACGTCTAAACAGATTTTTCAGTTGTTGAATGTTCACATTAAATAAAGATTATACTTTATTGGCACAAAACTGGAACCTCCCTTTAACACCATTGTCCATTCTCTATTTTGGTTGTTTCGTCCAGTCTTCTGTGACTTGAGTCTTCTGAGAAAGCGACATCTTTACTAATGGAAGGAACTTTTTTCACTTAGCTTTGCAGTTTTAATTGTTGCATTGAAAAATATTCACGCGCCACTGTCTCTGCACTTGTAATGATAATTCCATACTGTACTGAGATGAGCTGAACAATTTTGCTTCTGTACAGATTGCTGATACTTAGGATTTTGCTTGTATCATTTTGCAAACTAAAATCAGCTCTGTATATTGCATACGACATGTGGTAATTGAAAAGAAGCATGAGGAATGTTATACTAAGCAACATGGGCTGAAATACCGAACATGGCCCCAAGAACATAGGGGCCTGCCAGATATGGCCGGTGTCCTGCTTAATTACTCCAAATATTGCACCTACAAGCATATGCCATACTGTAGTCCATCTACAATGAGGACAGTGGAACAATGTACGATTGTAAAATTTTGCAAAAGCAAGTAGACTTTACTTTAAATTTCCAATAATCCAGAATATCTGATAATTCGATATCTATCTGTCGAATGAAAGGAATTTTATTGAGTATCATCCAATTAATCCAGTTACATGTAGAAGCCGTCACTAATGATACATGAGGCCACGTATACGTCACCATGTTATCACTGTCCTTAGGCCTGTAGCATTCATCCCAACTTATTATATTTTCCGGGCACAAATACCAATTTAGGACAGTGACATTAACATTCCCGCATTGAATGTCTAAATGAAGCCTCTGAGCTGCGCTAAGCAAGATAATAGGGTTTTGCGGTCTGTAGACTCCGCTGAGATGACAGCTCTTTTACATTGTTCCATATTATTTTTTCACTTATGTGGGCAGAAAAAGCGGCAAAATATATAAAAATATCATTGCTAGCCATATTGCAACATGCAGAGAAATGCTGCGATCATCTCCATTGCTGTAAATGAGGCCCATAAACTAATTTTGTGCATTTTTACCATAAATGTCAAAAGCTGATTAAAGTTTGTGATGCTTGTAATAAATATGATGAATGTCAGGATCTGTATCCTGCAGGCAATCTACAGAAGCCATTAAATGTCGCTTGTGTTGGGGGGAGCTTAGTTCTATAGCTCATTCCTTATATGCCCATAAATATCACTGGGCGCATGTGGTCTGCACGCGGCTGAAGACTGATGTATACTAGTTATTAGGCAACTAATGATATTATATTGGAGATATTATAACCAATGTGAGACTTTTTTCTTGCCATATGATGCTTTCCTCCTATGAAAATGCTATATGATAAAACAAGATAATTATTTTTAAACAAACTTACTTATCCTCTACTGATCCTGAGTTATAGCACATATTATGCTTCAGAGCTGTTCTCAATATTCTGCTGGTAGTAGGACATTACTTATATGGAACTAATCCTAATATACATCCTTTTTTATAATCCAGAGCTGCACTCACTTTTCTGCTGATAGTCACTGTGTACATTAAATTACTTATCTTATACTGATCCTGTATTACAGCCTTCCTATATTATACTCCATAGGGCGGGTTCACATCTGCGCCTGTGCACGCTTTAGCCAATCCAGTTGGGTTTCCATCTTCTGCCCCGAGAAACTGGACAGGGGACAGAAACCCGGCAGTCAGTTTTCAAACCCATTCAAGTGAATGGGTTTGAAAAGTGAGCACCCGTGAGCATTTTGTACCTGTCCGCGGCAAAACCGGTTTTTTAAACCGGACACCAAAGTCGGACATGCAGGACTTTATGTCCGATTAAAAAAACCCGGTATAGCTGCGGACAGGTTCAAAACTTTTCAAACCCATTCACTTGAATGGGTTTGAAAACTGACTGCCAGGTTTCCGTCCCCTGTCCAGTTTCTCGGGGCAGAAGACGGAAACCCAGCTGGATTGCCTAAAGCGCGTACGGACGCAGGTGTCAACCCTTCCATAGCTGTATTCACTATTCTGTTGGTGGAGACTATGTAAATAATAGTAATAATACATTTTATTTATATAGCGCCAACATATTCCACAGCACTGTACAATTTGTAGGGTTCAGATACAGACAGATACATAACAAAGAACTTCATTTCACACAATGGGACTGAGGGCCCTGCTCAAGAGAGCTTACAATCTATGAGGTAGAGGGGGTGACACAAGAGGTAGCAGGGGCGGCATTGCTTATACAGTATTCAGACAATTCTGTAATAGAGGTGACTGTCATTACACAAATAATACTGTATGAGCAGTCACTAGTGGTGACCTTTAACATGTGGATGGAGCTTGAACAGATAAGTTAGGCTGAAAAGGCACCATATCAAGTGGGGTAGTGTGGGAGCGGGGACACAGGAGGGTTAAAATTTAGGGATTCTAATTGTAGTACGGAAGGATTGACATTAGGAATTGTGATAGGCTTGTCTGAAGAGATGTGTCTTTAGTTTGCGCTTAAAGCTGTAGAAATTGGGAGTTAATCTGATTGTCCGGGGTAGAGCATTCCAGAGAAGTGGTGCAGCAGTAATGTCATATATGTAGATACATATATGACATTACTTATCCTGTGCTGACCCTGACTATTATATAAGTATCATTTCATATTAGCCTATATTATACCCTAGACCTGCATTCACAATTATTTGTCTGTTGTGGAATATATAACTAATGCTGGTGGGTTGTGCTTATAAAAGTGTAACGCTAGCCTAGACTGTCTAGTCTAACTTTACATCACTTATTAGTTGACATAGATGACAACAAACAAGGTGCCAAATTTTGTCGTATTTGCACAGGGTATATCATTTCCCAGTATACCACTCCTCTTTTCCATGAAGTTACTCCCCTTTTTTTGCAAATTTGTCTAAAACTGTCTTAAACAATTGATAAAAGTGATGCAAGACTTTTTAGACATTTTACTTAGTAAGGGTATGTTCACATAGAGGTTTTTGCAGGCAGATTTTGGAGCAGAATCCGCCTCAAAATCTGCCTAGTAGTTTTTTTCCACTAGCGATTTGTTTCAGCTAATGGGAAAAAAAAGCAGCATGTCCTATCTTCAGGCAGATTCCGCGCTGAGTCAGCCACAGCGTACGCAGATCGAGACCCTTCCTGATGAGATCCATTCATCTGGGTCTAATCAGAAGCGGGATGCCACGACGGGATGCTGATGCACTGCATTGGCATCTCGTCACGGCTAGCAACGCAAAAAAGCCACTCGGTGGAAAAGATTTCTGCTGTGTGAACTAACCGTAAATCTCTACCACTGTCTATACAAATTAACAAAAGAAATGTGCCCAGATAGAAATGCTGGATTGCTGCAAAACTCAGCACGCAGTTATGTCTCAGGTGGATATGTAAATGATTACAGGGCATAAAAGTGCTGCCCCTGCTGTCCCATAAAAGGCTGAAATAGGCTATGACATCCTTCATGTACTTGTTGAGAGATCATTGACTGCTAGGCATGACTCTTCAATGCACTCAAGACACTTTGAGACAAGACACATCATTAGACTTAGGGTGCATTCACACTACGGAACGCCAGTGTGTATCACAGCCGTACACACCGGCGTTACAGCAGGGCTGCCGGACACTTCCCATTCATTTCTATGGGAGCCGGCATGCGAGCGCTCCCCATAGAAATGAATGGAAAAAAGCAGTCCATTCATTTCTATGGGGAGCGCTCGCATGCCGGCTACCATAGAAATGAATGGGAAGTGTCCGGCAGCCCTGCTGTAACGCCGGCGTGTACGGCTGTGATACACGCTGGCGTTCCGTAGTGTGAATGCACCCTTTGGCAGGATTGTCGTTTGAACAAAATTGCCCACCATATGGGCCATTCTGGCCTAGCAGTCAGGAGCTGTTGGGAGCAATGATTAAGTAAAGGGAATGCACACATATTGAACAGGCTTCCAATGGCCCAGACAGACAACCAATAGAGAGGATAATTCGATCTGCCACAAGTACAAGCAGCCCCCACAGTTTCTGTGTCCATCATCCAGACATAGGTGTCACCTACATTACACACACTGTCTGCACCCAGACCATTTACAGGCACTTAGCAGAGGGAAATTTGCAGTCACAGGCCCGCTATGGGTCGTTCTATGGTCAGCCAGCCATCATCCCCTTCAATGGCAGTGGTACTTCGCTCATTAGTCACGAAAGACCTAGACTGCGATGGATTGGAACTATATGGACTTCAGGTTCTATTTGGGGTCTGATGACAGTTGGGTCTGATTATGGAGGCTTCGCGGTGAACACTTCAATCCTGCCTATGCTGTAAAGTGACAAACTGCCCCGCTGCTAGTGTGATGATCTGGACAGTCACACCATAGGACAAGTGTCCCTACTAGTTATATGAGGGACACTGATAGCTCATTGATACGTGCAAGACATCCGCGCCCTCACATGGTAAGATTTCCTACTAGTATTTCTCCAGCAGGATAATGCTTACTCACACACAGTAAGGGCTCGTTCACATCTGCGTTCATCTGTCCTTATTGCAGGTTTCCGTTTCCTGCATAAAACAGATGCAGGAGACGGAAGCCTGCAGGAGACTTTCTCACCCATTCATTTGAATGGGTGAGAAAGCTGTCCGGCCGTGAGCGGCGGTGAGCGTTTTGCGCTCTCCGCCGCGAAACCGGGTTTTATAATCCGGACACAGAGTCGGACATGCACTACTCTGTGTCCGGATTAAAAAATCCGGTTTCGCGGCGGAGAGCCTAAAACGCTCACCGCCGCTCACGGCCGGACCCGGTCTATGGTTTCCGTCTTCTGCCATGCAGAAGACGGAAACCATAGAACGGAGACATGAACGCAGGTGTGAACCTAGCGTAAGGGAATCTCTGCTACATTGCAATACTTCCTTGGCCGGCTCAGTTGCCAGGATACCATAGGAAATCTTTATGACCCAATGACTAACTATATCTCATTGTATTTTTCCAATAAACTTATCCTTTCTCTCTAATATTGCAATCTCTTACATATATCATTACATTTACACATAGAAAGTTTTATTCCATTTTAACACCTCCTTCTTGGTACGTTTTTGGTTTTTGTTATGTTTTTTTTGTATATATTATAAGTGGGGGTGGAGGAGTATGACATTATGCATGTGTATATTTTGTTATACTGTCCTAGGCTGTTATTCTGTATTATTAAGTTAGGTTACTTACATGTTATTTGTTTCATTATTATTACTATTGTTTGATATTATCGTAATGCTTTATATGTTTAATAAAAGAACTACAGGCTGTATTTATTTTAATAACCCAGTATCACAACAGGATAAGTGATATCAGACTTGTGAATGCAGCTCTGAAGTATAATTGCAGATATAATTCAGTATCAGTACAGAATAAGTAATTATTTGCAATGGAACCCAGTTCTAGTCATGGTCTTTGTTGTCATGATGGGAAGGATAACCATGACGTTAGGCGACTCTTTTGCTAACTAGTGGTTATTGTTATCTAAAATAAGATAAGGTGAGGTTTAGGGTCAATACTCAGGGGCGCACTGGCAATGGGCTAAAGTGAGACAGCCGCTTCAGGCGGCACTATAGGAGGGATGGCAATTTTACCATTTTTTTCCCCTAAACTAGCCAAAGACAGACCGCTCTGTAAACAAAACTGAGTGGACCTGTCCTGGGCTGGCTTATACCTCTTCGTCTCAGCACAGGCACAATGCTAAGATGTCATCCACCTCCTGCACTGAGACGCAGACATCTTATGCGTGGTTGAAGAAGAGGAGGTGGCATCGGCATCTCCATCAAGCGATCGCAGGTAAGTGAGGATAACTTTTTTTTTTTTTTTTTACTAGGCCACTACCTGCTGGAGTATCTCCAGCAGGTAACAGCCTATTTACATACACCTTTCCCTGGTCCTGCTCATGACTGCCCGTCGCTTCCCCTTCTGCTATAGGACACAGAAGGAGAGTGCAGAAGCGGCTGTGAGCAGGAGCGGGCCCGCGAACCCCAACAACTACCAATATTATTATATTTTGACCCCAGAGTATAATAATTGGAGACTCAGGGGAGGTGAGGGAACATAAAAAACAGTGTTACTCACCTCTCCTGGATCCAGTGTTACTTCTAGCAGGCTTTGAGTCTTTATGGTAATGTCCCAGATGTGACGTGGCTGGTCCATATGACGTCTGGGAAATTACCATAAAGGTCTGAAGCCTGTGCTAGGAGTAACAACGAATCCAGGAGAGGTGAGTTAGTAACAGTGTTTTTTTTATGTTTCTTCACTTCCCCTGAGTCTCCAATTATTATACTCTGGTGTCTGAAAAGACCCCAAAGTATAATAATAGTTCATGGGTGGGCCACTATGGGGCATAATAGAGGTTGCAGGGGCCACTGTGGTGCATAATAGAGGTTGCAGGGGTTGCTGTGGAACCTTATTGAGGTTGGGTGGACCACTGTGGGGCATAATATAGGTTTAATGGGCGACTGTGGAACATAATAGAGGTTGCAGGGGCCGCTGTGGAGCATAGAGGTTGGGTGGACCACTGTGGGGCCTGCAACCTCTATTATGCCCCACAGTGTAACCTTTATTATTATTATTTGGTATTCTGTCTTTCTAACGTCCCTCTCAGGCAGCAGAGAGGCTAGGTTCACCACTGTCAGTCTTGACAACTAAGGCTGCACCGACCCACAGTTCTCTGTACATTCTGCTCTTGTCAGATCATGTACTTGTCATGATCTGCTCTACTTCTTTGTACCTGAGCAGTGACCCTTTCCTGTTATTCATTTTGTGGATTTTGCTTTTAGTTCAATAGACATGTAAGACAATGACAATATACTACTGTCCTGGATAAAGTCAAGAAAAGGTGTCACGCAGCAGAAAATCGAGCTCACTATTCATATGTGCAGTAATTACTATCGGGAATCTGAGTGACACATCAGTGCGATAAACCCCAGATGACTCCACCGCTGAGAGGAACATGTAATTGGAAAATAATAGAAATCCTGCATAAGTTCTCCATATATTACACACTAATGGGCAGTAATGAGGAACTTTACTTCCCTTCTGCTGCAGCTAAATATCACAGTAAATTACTGAGTAAAGTCAGACTATTAATACATGCAGGGGAGTAATATCATCATAAGCCTATATCATTGATAGTGACCTATCCAACAAAAGGAATGTCCACCCTTGTGCTCTGCTATAAACATTAATAGATCAAACATTCTCTGCCAATTAATTTCTTAATTTATCTTTATTGTCTTTATTTATCTTTATGTCTTTATTGTTATATCTTTATCTTCATTATTCTGAATGGAATAAATTCTAAATCTAAATAGATCTCAATTCCCTCCTTATGCTGACTTTCAGCAGTCACCACCAGAGGGAGCCTTAGAGCTGACTGCATACTGTTTATACATTCACAATAGTAATAAAAGTGTATACAGTGAGCTCCCCCTAGTGTTTATTGCAGTAGGTGCATTCGATAAAGGTGAGTTTCTATCATAGAGCCATTCCAAGTTATTGCAGAAATTCATACTATATTTGCCTTTACCAATTGCACCTTATCAAGTCTGCTTTACAATGTCCTGAGTACTTTGGGGTAATACAAGACTACTAGCAGGATTAGAAGTTTCATTATGCTTTCAATAGGGATGTGCCTACTTTTTCACAATCATAAACACACATTTGCCTAACTTTGGTGTGCTTCGCCCTAGTACAGTCTATACTCACCTATAGTGTGCTATGTACTTAATCTCTTTTATAGAATTTATAGCAGGTATTGATACTGTTATCATGTAAAGGGATTTTCTGAGGTTACAATATTGGTGACTTTAGAATTGAGTGGAGTAAAGCTGCAATATGCAATACTGCCTCTTCTAAGGGCTAGTTCACACGGGGACTGGTGGGGCGGATTTTGGCACCGGGAGTGACACAGGGAGCCGCGTCACTCTCGGGTCAAAGCCGGCCTGCCACGACCATCGTGGTCGCGGCTTCCCCCTCCGGAGTCGGCTCAAATGAATGGGCCAACACCGGAGGTTGCTGCCGTCAGGGCAACATGCCGATAGCAGAAAAAAGAATGCTAGTGGTCTCCATAGACCACCATTGTATGGAGGCGGATTTTGAGGCGAAAATCGTGCACTAGCCCTAAGAGTATGGCTTCCTAGTGCATGGACCTACGTAAACAATGGTTCAAATAGTTTTTTGGCAGAGGTGTCGAGAGAGTAGGACCCCGCCAATCTTATATTAATGGCCTAGCTTATGATATACCATTAGCAGGCTCCAGGGCTCACAGGTGAACAGCTGAACCCCCATTGGGCCCCTGAGCCAGGTGGGCCCCCAGTTTGCCATAGCATGGCACAGTACACTTATTATACTTCGTACAGATACACTTTGTACTGCATTTCCACCAGGTTATGTGTCACTATAATATATGGTACTCTTGGAAAATTCATGTCTGTATGGCGCTCAGTATCAGAAGTATTGAGTTCTGCTCTTGTGAAGATATATTAAATTAATCAGAAAATGGTCTTTACAATAAAAGCACAGGGAAAATACAATATTATAATAAGGGATTACATTGATGTCATAGGAAGCTGCACGTGAAATAACACCTTGACATTTGCCATATGTGATTGGTAATTATGGGGCATTGAGAAGAAGATAATCTCTGAATATTCCCAGCACCATTGTAACCTCTGAATAGAAGGACATTATTGATATAGACTGTATAACAATGGTAACTGTATACTGGACTGATGCTTAAAGTTGTCCAGATGGCGAGTGTGTATGTAAGTAGATAAATTGTATGGACTGAGCGGAAGGATTGTGATCTGGTTTAAGGATATACCGCTGGTGATATAGTCAGATATGTTCATGTTATGTTGTTCTGTTTGTCATTTCTTTCTTATATTCAGTGTTAGTGTGGATCTGAGTATATCTTCACATGGCATGGAGGCTCCACTATTATAAGGCTAGGTTCACAGGATGGAAGTTGGGGTAGTCTTTCATCTCGGATCCCTCTCCAAATTCTTGAACTTTCTACCATACGTTTGATAGCTGTTTAGCCACTGGATCAATGGGGCTGATCATCTTGCAACTAACTCCATGGGGTCTGTGGCTAGATTGCTACAGAGGGCTGAAAACAGAAGTATCTGCCTGTTCCTCCTATTGAAAACATAGGGAGGCAGATTCCGGACAAAATTTAAGGCTGATTTTGAGGTTGAATCTGGTGGCGAGAAAAGTCCTCTCGTCTCTCTGTTAATTTTAAGCATATTCTGTGGCATAGTCTCCTATAGAGATTCCAACACAGGTGTGAATTCAGCCTAAGGAACCCTTTTTATCTGGCCTTAGCAGGTTGTGCTCTTTACTATATAAGGCTAGGCTCACATCTGCACTTGGGTTTCCAGTCGGGGGGTTTTCTTGGGGAATTGTGAACTTTATTAAAACAATGCATATTTGCCCAGATCACTGGGGCAGTCATGTGATTTTCCAATGATGTTTAGTTTCCCTATTTCCGGAAATGGAACATAACCAATACTACCCATCATATTTACAGTATCTGTCTTCATGTCCTGATCTTCTGGGCACAAAGCTCCACTGCCTTCACTTCTGCCAGCGCCTGCGCAATAGAACTAGCATGCCGAAACTCTGACTCTATTGCGCAGGTGCCGGCAGAATTCAAGAAAAGAAGGAGCTGGCGACATACAAGAAAGTGATCTCCAGAACAGAAAGACAGGCAAGTATGATGGGATGGGAGGGGGAGTTTGGGTGGACTGACTTAGTTAGTTAGGTAGGGCTATTAGTCTGCGAGCTAGCTAGGGAAACAGGGAGGAGGGTGTTAAGAGGGAGTTGGAGGGAGAGAGAGGGAGATCTGAGTGAAGAGCAATGCATCATGGTAGTTGTAGGGTAAGACAGCAGGTAACTACCCATGCAAACAAATGCAGAAGATGCCAGGAGCTCCCAGAGATACCCAGAAATCAGTTAAAACACTGCTAAAGGTATTTGGGTGCAACCATTTATAGCACTAACAAACTTTTTTTTAAAAGTTTTTGCCCAGAAAATCCCTTTAAGTGGTTAAGGAGTGACTTGCAGCATGTAGCGGACTATTCAGCACTTTCAGTAGAACCTGTATGAATGTTATAAATAGACTTCTTTATGAGGGCATCATTTTTGTCTGGGAAGTGCTTGTTTGTGTCTCTCTGTTTGTGCCAAATGGGTAGCATTTAATCTAATGTTACTCTAAATCTGTACTGCATTTACCATGGAGTCACTTTTTGCCACTGCTCCAATGCCTGAAGTCTCCTTACGCCCCTGTTGTGTGCCCATGAATCCCGTATAGGCCCCTCCCTGAGCCGTTATCACAATGTGAATACACTGTGTAATTCTGTCAAACTGTATGTGTAACTATATGGAGAAGACAATGAATTATTTGTGCATCCTCTAATCCTACAGGCCTGAGATGTTTGTGACACGGGAAGAGCCGGAGGAGGATCTATCAGAGTTTATAAGTATTTGCATAAGAAAGAAAGCAGAGAAGACGCTGCATGTGACATGAAAGACAACACATTTACGGGAATTAACTTCTATTCAGTAGCCGCCTCCATTTAATGCAAGAAGCTAATTACAAATAGCAAATTATCAATGGCTTTAGATAAACAAACACCTCCCCCCTTCATCACCCCCACACATAGTATTCTATAAAGAAACCCATTACTACAAATCCTTTGTGTATTTTCGAAATACATTGCTATTTGTGTAACAAGGAAAATCCTGAGACAAAGTATAGAATCAAATTTGCAGAGTTTTCCGTATTTATGTAACTAAAATTTAGAGTATATTTTGGCAAATCTAATAATTTTCACTTATTCACTATTTTAGAATCTCTGCTTCCTGTCATTGAAAATTACATACTAATTTTATAATGACTATGTGCTAGTACTGCTATTGTTATAATGTCTTTGACTCTGATATATGAGGTTGCATTGTAATTCACTTTTATTTCATTTATGATATCTACATAAGACTCACCTTTACCTTACTTTACTATGTAACTTCTGAATAATAAGCAACCTCTGCTGATGTATATATCATTATTTCTTGGGATACTACTATATGATAACCAGGCTTTAGCTTTAGGGTTAAGGTTTCTGTTCTGGGAGTCTGCTTGGGGACCCCTGAACAGAAACCTAAACGCATTATAAAGTAGTTACCTGGCAAACCCGCAAACCCCATAGACTATAATGGGGTCCGTGTAGCTTCCGCTCGGTTTCCGCAAGCAGCACTTTTCTCTCCGCATGTTTCAAGTGGACACCACACGGACTGTATCATAGTCTATGAGCCCGTGTGGTTTCCTTAGGCAACCACTTTTTAATGCGTATAGGTTTCCGTTTGGAGGCCCCCAAGGGAACTCCCCAAATGGAATACCAAACGCAGATGTGAATGGGGCCTAAGGAGTGCAGGATAACAATTAACCATTGTGCTGTTATTGTGTGATTGATGTTTGGAGACTGTACAGACCTAATATAAGCTTACAACTGTGACTTTGTTACAATTATATGCAGTGAATATATAATATATCAGCAGCACAAATCTACATACATGTATACGTTCCTCAGAAAGAGGCTTTAAACGTTTGCATGGCATTTTGCGCCAGAGATCCATAGCAACTAGGTCTTTGCTATTTTATACTGCAGGGACAGGGACGTAATTACCAGAGTTGCAATAATAGTGGCTTCCACAGGGTCCAGGACATTAGGGGGCACGGCAGGCCCCTGATGTGTTTTTTCTTTTTAATAGATCATTACCTGCTGGAGTAATACCAGCAGGTAACAGGCCCCATTTACTTACTGATCCTCGCTCCTGCTCATGGCTGCCGGCACTTCTCCTTCTGAGGAGGTGGCTGTGAGCAGGAGGGAGGATGGGTAAATGAGCACGCGGGCCCATGAACCCCACAAACCACTGCTATCATTATACTCTGGGGTCTTTTCAGACCTCGGAATATAATGGTCGGAGGCCCAGGGGAGTTGAGACAACATCAAAAACGCTGTTACTTACCACTCGTAGGCTCCAACAGGCTTCGGGCCTGTTTGATGACATCACAGATGTCACGTAGCCCAGAACAGCATTATTACATGTCGCGATGCCAGCCTGGGTAAGGTGACGTCTGGTCCAACATTGAAGATGGCCGAAATCAGTGGGGTGTGCCAGAGCCCAGGAGAGGTAAATAACAATGTTGTTTATGTTTGTATCCTCCCTGGGTCTCCAATCCTTATACTCTGGGGTCTGAAAAGATCGCAGATTATAATAATAGTGTGTGGTTGGTGTACCCCAAACATTTCAGGTTCTGCCGGGTTTTTCCAACATTTGCAACAAATACCATAGGGGCCACTATAGGACATTATACTGTGTGAAAAGGCCACTGTGGGACATTATAATTAGAGATGAGCGAACACTAAAATGTTCGAGGTTCGAAATTCGATTCGAACAGCCGCTCAATGTTCGTGTGTTCGAATGGGTTTCGAACCCCATTATAGTCTATGGGGAACAGATACTCGTTAAGGGGGAAACCCAAATCCGTGTCTGGAGGGTCACCAAGTCCACTATGACACCCCAGGAAATGATGCCAACACCTCTGGAATGACACTGGGACAGCAGGGGAAGCATGTCTGGGGGCATCTAACACACCAAAGACCCTCTATTACCCCAACATCACAGCCTAACAACTACACACTTTACACACTCAATACCACCTCTCTGACAGTAGGAAAACACCTTGAAACGTGTATTTGGCACTTGCAGTGAGGAGAGCTTGTCACCAGCAGTGAATTTGGCCCTTGTAGTAAGTTGAGGTTGGCACCAACATTTGTTTTGAAAATCAGGGTGGATTGAGCCTCTAACCAGCAGAGTTTGGGCAAATTCATGGTGGAGGGAGCCTCTAAACACCCCAGTTTGGGCAAATTCATGGTGGAGGGAGCCTCTAAAAACCCCAGTTTGGACCAATTCATGGTGGAGGGAGCCTCTAACCAGCCCAGTGTGGGCAAACTCATGGTGGAGGGAGCCTCTAAAAAACCCAGTTTGGACCAATTCATGGTGGAGGGAGCCTCTAACCAGCCCAGTTTGGGCAAATTCATGGTGGAGGGAGCCTCTAAAAAACCCAGTTTGGACCAATTCATGGTGGAGGGAGCCTCTAACCAGCCCAGTTTGGGCAAATTCATGGTGGAGGGAGCCTCTAAAAAACCCAGTTTGGACCAATTCATGGTGGAGGGAGCCTCTAACCAGCCCAGTTTGGGCAAATTCATGGTGGAGGGAGCCTCTAAACAGCCCAGTTTGGGCAAATTCATGGTGGAGGGAGCCTCTAAACAGCCCAGTTTGGGCAAATTCATGGTGGAGGGAGCCTCTAACCAGCCCAGTTTGGACCAATTAATGGTGGAGGGAGCCTCTAACCAGCCCAGTTTGGGCAAATTCATGGTGGAGGGAGCCTCTAAACAGCCCAGTTTGGACCAATTCATGGTGGAGGGAGCCTCTAAAAAACCCAGTTTGGACCAATTCATGGTGGAGGGAGCCTCTAAACAGCCCAGTTTGGGCAAATTCATGGTGGAGGGAGCCTCTAACCAGCCCAGTTTGGACCAATTCATGGTGGAGGGAGCCTCTAACCAGCCCAGTTTGGGCAAATTCATGGTGGAGGGAGCCTCTAAACAGCCCAGTTTGGACCAATTCATGGTGGAGGGAGCCGCTAAAAAACCCAGTTTGGACCAATTCATGGTGGAGGGAGCCTCTAAACAGCCCAGTTTGGGCAAATTCATGGTGGAGGGAGCCTCTAACCAGCCCAGTTTGGACCAATTAATGGTGGAGGGAGCCTCTAAACAGCCAAGTTTTGGGAAATTCATGGTGGAGGGAGCCTCTAACCAGCCCAGTTTGGACCAATTCATGGTGGAGGGAGCCTCTAAACAGCCCAGTTTGGGCAAATTCATGGTGGAGGGAGCCTCTAAAAAACCCAGTTTGGACCAATTCATGGTGGAGGGAGCCTCTAACCAGCCCAGTTTGGACCAATTAATGGTGGAGGGAGCCTCTAAACAGCCAAGTTTGGACCAATTCATGGTGGAGGGAGCCTCTAAAAACCCCAGTTTGGACCAATTCATGGTGGAGGGAGCCTCTAACCAGCCCAGTTTGGGCAAATTCATGGTGGAGGGAGCCTCTAACCAGCCCAGTTTGGGCAAATTCATGGTGGAGGGAGCCTCTAACCAGCCCAGTTTGGACCAATTAATGGTGGAGGAAGCCGCTAAACAGCCCAGTTTGGACCAATTCATGGTGGAGGGAGCCTCTAAAAACCCCAGTTTGGACCAATTCATGGTGGAGGGAGCCTCTAAAAAACCCAGTTTGGACCAATTCATGGTGGAGGGAGCCTCTAACCAGCCCAGTTTGGACCAATTAATGGTGGAGGGAGCCTCTAAACAGCCAAGTTTGGACCAATTCATGGTGGAGGGAGCCTCTAAAAACCCCAGTTTGGACCAATTCATGGTGGAGGGAGCCTCTAAAAAACCCAGTTTGGACCAATTCATGGTGGAGGGAGCCTCTAAACAGCCCAGTTTGGGCAAATTCATGGTGGAGGGAGCCTCTAAAAACCCCAGTTTGGACCAATTCATGGTGGAGGGAGCCTCTAAAAACCCCAGTTTGGACCAATTCATGGTGGAGGGAGCCTCTAAAAACCCCAGTTTGGACCAATTCATGGTGGAGGGAGCCTCTAAAAAACCCAGTTTGGACCAATTCATGGTGGAGGGAGCCTCTAACCAGCCCAGTTTGGACCAATTCATGGTGGAGGGAGCCTCTAAAAACCCCAGTTTGGACCAATTCATGGTGGAGGGAGCCTCTAAACAGCCCAGTTTGGACCAATTCATGGTGGAGGGAGCCTCTAAAAACCCCAATTTGGACCAATTCATGGTGGAGGGAGCCTCTAACCAGCCCAGTTTGGGCAAATTCATGGTGGAGGGAGCCTCTAAAAAACCCAGTTTGGACCAATTCATGGTGGAGGGAGCCTCTAACCAGCCCAGTTTGGGCAAATTCATGGTGGAGGGAGCCTCTAAAAAACCCAGTTTGGACCAATTCATGGTGGAGGGAGCCTCTAACCAGCCCAGTTTGGGCAAATTCATGGTGGAGGGAGCCTCTAAACAGCCCAGTTTGGGCAAATTCATGGTGGAGGGAGCCTCTAAACAGCCCAGTTTGGGCAAATTCATGGTGGAGGGAGCCTCTAACCAGCCCAGTTTGGACCAATTAATGGTGGAGGGAGCCTCTAACCAGCCCAGTTTGGGCAAATTCATGGTGGAGGGAGCCTCTAAACAGCCCAGTTTGGACCAATTCATGGTGGAGGGAGCCTCTAAAAAACCCAGTTTGGACCAATTCATGGTGGAGGGAGCCTCTAAACAGCCCAGTTTGGGCAAATTCATGGTGGAGGGAGCCTCTAACCAGCCCAGTTTGGACCAATTCATGGTGGAGGGAGCCTCTAACCAGCCCAGTTTGGGCAAATTCATGGTGGAGGGAGCCTCTAAACAGCCCAGTTTGGACCAATTCATGGTGGAGGGAGCCGCTAAAAAACCCAGTTTGGACCAATTCATGGTGGAGGGAGCCTCTAAACAGCCCAGTTTGGGCAAATTCATGGTGGAGGGAGCCTCTAACCAGCCCAGTTTGGACCAATTAATGGTGGAGGGAGCCTCTAAACAGCCAAGTTTTGGGAAATTCATGGTGGAGGGAGCCTCTAACCAGCCCAGTTTGGACCAATTCATGGTGGAGGGAGCCTCTAAACAGCCCAGTTTGGGCAAATTCATGGTGGAGGGAGCCTCTAAAAAACCCAGTTTGGACCAATTCATGGTGGAGGGAGCCTCTAACCAGCCCAGTTTGGACCAATTAATGGTGGAGGGAGCCTCTAAACAGCCAAGTTTGGACCAATTCATGGTGGAGGGAGCCTCTAAAAACCCCAGTTTGGACCAATTCATGGTGGAGGGAGCCTCTAACCAGCCCAGTTTGGGCAAATTCATGGTGGAGGGAGCCTCTAAAACCCCCAGTTTGGACCAATTCATGGTGGAGGGAGCCTCTAAAAACCCCAGTTTGGACCAATTCATGGTGGAGGGAGCCTCTAAACAGCCCAGTTTGGGCAAATTCATGGTGGAGGGAGCCTCTAACCAGCCCAGTTTGGACCAATTAATGGTGGAGGGAGCCTCTAAACAGCCAAGTTTTGGGAAATTCATGGTGGAGGGAGCCTCTAACCAGCCCAGTTTGGACCAATTCATGGTGGAGGGAGCCTCTAAACAGCCCAGTTTGGGCAAATTCATGGTGGAGGGAGCCTCTAAAAAACCCAGTTTGGACCAATTCATGGTGGAGGGAGCCTCTAACCAGCCCAGTTTGGACCAATTAATGGTGGAGGGAGCCTCTAAACAGCCAAGTTTGGACCAATTCATGGTGGAGGGAGCCTCTAAAAACCCCAGTTTGGACCAATTCATGGTGGAGGGAGCCTCTAACCAGCCCAGTTTGGGCAAATTCATGGTGGAGGGAGCCTCTAACCAGCCCAGTTTGGGCAAATTCATGGTGGAGGGAGCCTCTAACCAGCCCAGTTTGGACCAATTAATGGTGGAGGGAGCCGCTAAACAGCCCAGTTTGGACCAATTCATGGTGGAGGGAGCCTCTAAAAACCCCAGTTTGGACCAATTCATGGTGGAGGGAGCCTCTAAAAAACCCAGTTTGGACCAATTCATGGTGGAGGGAGCCTCTAACCAGCCCAGTTTGGACCAATTAATGGTGGAGGGAGCCTCTAAACAGCCAAGTTTGGACCAATTCATGGTGGAGGGAGCCTCTAAAAACCCCAGTTTGGACCAATTCATGGTGGAGGGAGCCTCTAAAAAACCCAGTTTGGACCAATTCATGGTGGAGGGAGCCTCTAAACAGCCCAGTTTGGGCAAATTCATGGTGGAGGGAGCCTCTAAAAACCCCAGTTTGGACCAATTCATGGTGGAGGGAGCCTCTAAAAACCCCAGTTTGGACCAATTCATGGTGGAGGGAGCCTCTAAAAACCCCAGTTTGGACCAATTCATGGTGGAGGGAGCCTCTAAAAAACCCAGTTTGGACCAATTCATGGTGGAGGGAGCCTCTAACCAGCCCAGTTTGGACCAATTCATGGTGGAGGGAGCCTCTAAAAACCCCAGTTTGGACCAATTCATGGTGGAGGGAGCCTCTAAACAGCCCAGTTTGGACCAATTCATGGTGGAGGGAGCCTCTAAAAACCCCAATTTGGACCAATTCATGGTGGAGGGAGCCTCTAACCAGCCCAGTTTGGACCAATTCATGGTGGAGGGAGCCTCTAACCAGCCCAGTTTGGGCAAATTCATGGTGGAGGGAGCCTCTAAAAACCCCAATTTGGACCAATTCATGGTGGAGGGAGCCTCTAAACAGCCCTGTTTTGGCAAATTCATGGTGGAGGGAGCCTCTAAAAACCCCAGTTTGGACCAATTCATGGTGGAGGGAGCCTCTAACCAGCCCAGTTTGGGCAAATTCATGGTGGAGGGAGCCTCTAACCAGCAGAGTTGTGGGAAAGCAGGGTGGAGGGAGCCTCTAACCAGCAGAGTTGGTGGAAATCAGGGTGGAGGGAGCCTCTAACCAGCAGAGTTGGGGGAAATCATGTTGGAGGGAGCCTAGTATTAGCAGAATTGTGCAACGCTTATGGTGGATGAGTATGAGGATGCGGAGGAATTGGAGAGGTTGAGTACAGACATGGAGTTTCATGTTGGGGTGCTTTACACAGGTGGGCACAAAAATGAAGGCTCTATCCAGTGGTGGTTCATTTTTATCAAAGTGAGCCGGTCGGCACTCTCAGCTGACAGACGGGTGCGCTTGTCAGTGATGATGCCACCGGCTGCACTGAACACCCTCTCAGATAGGACGCTGGCGGCAGGACAGGACAGCACCTCCAAGGCATATAGGGCAAGTTCAAGCCACAGGTCCAACTTCGACACCCAATACGTGTAGGGCGCAGAGGGGTCGGAGAGGACAGGGCTGTGGTCGGAAAGGTATTCCCGCAACATGCGCCTATACTTCTCACGCCTGGTGACACTAGGACCCTCCGTGGCGGCACTTTGGCGAGGGGGTGCCATCAAGGTGTCCCAGACCTTAGACAGTGTGCCCCTCGTTTGTGTGGACCAGTGAGAACTTGGTTGCCTACTGGAGGAACTGCCCTCCCTGCCGCCAACGCGGTAGAGGAGGAGGAGGAGGGGGGTGTTCTTCTCGTGTCCCTGCCAGGAATGTTAGGCGGGGAGACGAGGTACACCGGGCCAGTTTGGGAAGCAGTCCCAGCCTCAACTACATTCACCCAGTGTGCCGTCAGTGAAATGTAGCGTCCCTGTCCACATGCACTTGTCCACGCGTCGGTGGTCAAGTGGACCTTTGTGCAAAGCGCGGAACTAAGGGCCCGCCTGATGTTGAGTGACACGTGCTGGTGCAAGGCGGGGACGGCACACCGGGAGAAGTAATGACGGCTAGGGACGGCATAGCGAGGTGCCGCAGTTGCCATCAGGTCCAGGAAGGCGGGAGTTTCAACAAGCCGGAACGCCAACATCTCCTGGGCCAGCAGTTTAGCGATGTTGGCGTTCAAGGCTTGTGCGTGTGGGTGGTTAGCAGTGTATTTCTGCCGCCGCTCCAATGTCTGAGAGATGGTGGGTTGTTGTAAAGAAACGCCTGATGGTGCCTTTGATGGTGCAGGAGAAGGAGATAAGACAGGACCAGGGGAGGATGAGGTAGAAGTCAACAAAGTGGCGGAGGCAGATGAAGTGGTGTCCTGGCTCGTCCTCTGGAGTGCATCGCCAGCACAGTCAGCAGTGGCAGTGGCAGAGGCAGTGGCAGAGGCAGTGGCAGTGGCGTGAACGGCAGGCGGCCTTTGTCCTGCCGTTGCTGCCTGCCACTGATTCCAGTGCTTGGATTCCAAATGACGGCGCATTGAAGTGGTGGACAGGTTGCTCTTCTCAGAGCCCCTAATCAATTTCGAGAGGCAAATTGTGCAGACAACACTATATCTGTCCTCGGCGCATTCCTTGAAAAAACTCCACACCTTCGAGAAACGTGCCCTCGAGGTGGGAGTTTTTCGGGGCTGGGTACGAACTGGAACATCTTGGGAGATTCCGGGTGTGGCCTGGCTTCGCCTAAGCTGCTGACCTCTGCCTCTGCCTCTAGCTACCCTTTTTGGTGCTGCACCTGCCTCAACATCCACACTACTTTCCCCGCTTGACATCCCCCCTGTCCAGGTCGGGTCAGTGTCCTCATCATCCACCACTTCCTCTTCCAACTCCTGTCTCATCTCCTCCTCCCGCACAATGCGCCGGTCAACTGGATGCCCTGATGGCAACTGCGTCACATCATCGTCGATGAGGGTGGGTTGCTGGTCATCCACCACCAAATCGAACGGAGATGGAGGAGACTCTAGTGTTTGAGCATCTGGACACAGATGCTCCTCTGTTAGGTTCGTGGAATCGTGACGTGGAGAGGCAGGTTGAGGGACAATGAAAGGAGCGGAGAACAGCTCTGGGGAGCAGGGACAGTTTGGGTTATTGTTCTGTAAAGCTTCGGAATTTTGGGAGGAAGGAAGACAAGACTGTTGGGTAATAGGAGGAGAGGAGGCAGAGTCTGACTGGCTGCTGGACAATGTGCTGTAAGCGTTCTCTGACAGCCATTGCAAGACCTGTTCCTGGTTCTCGGGCCTACTAAGGTTTGTACCCTGCAGTTTAGTTAATGTGGCAAGCAACCCTGGCACTGTGGAGTGGCGCAATGCTTGCTGCCCCACAGGAGTAGGCACGGGACGCCCTGTGGCTTCACTGCTACCTTGCTCCCCAGAACCATTCCCCCGACCTCGCCCACGGCCTCGTCCACGTCCCTTTCCGGGAGCCTTGCGCATTTTGAATTCCTAGTTAGAAATTGGCACTGTATACCAGTAGTAAAAATTGTGGGTGCACGTAACCCCAATATATTCTTTGAATTCCCAGTCAGACACTGGCACTATATGGCAGTAGCAAGAAATGAGGGTATTTGTATTCCCAATATATTCTTTGAATTCCCAGTCAGACAATGGCACTGTATACCAGTAGTAAAAATTGTGGGTGCACGTAACCCCAATATATTCTTTGAATTACCAGTCAGAAACTGGCACTATATGGCAGTAGCAAGAAATGAGGGTATTTGTATTCCCAATATATTCTTTGAATTCCCAGTCAGACAATGGCACTGTATACCAGTAGTAAAAATTGTGGGTGCACGTAACCCCAATATATTCTTTGAATTCCCAGTCAGACACTGGCACTATATGGCAGTAGCAAGAAATGAGGGTATTTGTATTCCCAATATATTCTTTGAATTCCCAGTCAGACAATGGCACTGTATACCAGTAGTAAAAATTGTGGGTGCACGTAACCCCAATATATTCTTTGAATTCCCAGTCAGACACTGGCACTATATGGCAGTAGCAAGAAATGAGGGTATTTGTATTCCCAATATATTCTTTGAATTCCCAGTCAGACAATGGCACTGTATACCAGTAGTAAAAATTGTGGGTGCACGTAACCCCAATATATTCTTTGAATTCCCAGTCAGACACTGGCACTATATGGCAGTAGCAAGAAATGAGGGTATTTGTATTCCCAATATATTCTTTGAATTCCCAGTCAGACAATGGCACTGTATACCAGTAGTAAAAATTGTGGGTGCACGTAACCCCAATATATTCTTTGAATTACCAGTCAGAAACTGGCACTATATGGCAGTAGCAAGAAATGAGGGTATTTGTATTCCCAATATATTCTTTGAATTCCCAGTCAGACAATGGCACTGTATACCAGTAGTAAAAATTGTGGGTGCACGTAACCCCAATATATTCTTTGAATTACCAGTCAGAAACTGGCACTATATGGCAGTAGCAAGAAATGAGGGTATTTGTATTCCCAATATATTCTTTGAATTCCCAGTCAGACAATGGCACTGTATACCAGTAGTAAAAATTGTGGGTGCACGTAACCCCAATATATTCTTTGAATTCCCAGTCAGACACTGGCACTATATGGCAGTAGCAAGAAATGAGGGTATTTGTATTCCCAATATATTCTTTGAATTCCCAGTCAGACAATGGCACTGTATACCAGTAGTAAAAATTGTGGGTGCACGTAACCCCAATATATTCTTTGAATTCCCAGTCAGACACTGGCACTATATGGCAGTAGCAAGAAATGAGGGTATTTGTATTCCCAATATATTCTTTGAATTCCCAGTCAGACAATGGCACTGTATACCAGTAGTAAAAATTGTGGGTGCACGTAACCCCAATATATTCTTTGAATTCCCAGTCAGACACTGGCACTATATGGCAGTAGCAAGAAATGAGGGTATTTGTATTCCCAATATATTCTTTGAATTCCCAGTCAGACAATGGCACTGTATACCAGTAGTAAAAATTGTGGGTGCACGTAACCCCAATATATTCTTTGAATTACCAGTCAGAAACTGGCACTATATGGCAGTAGCAAGAAATGAGGGTATTTGTATTCCCAATATATTCTTTGAATTCCCAGTCAGACAATGGCACTGTATACCAGTAGTAAAAATTGTGGGTGCACGTAACCCCAATATATTCTTTGAATTACCAGTCAGAAACTGGCACTATATGGCAGTAGCAAGAAATGAGGGTATTTGTATTCCCAATATATTCTTTGAATTCCCAGTCAGACAATGGCACTGTATACCAGTAGTAAAAATTGTGGGTGCACGTAACCCCAATATATTCTTTGAATTCCCAGTCAGACACTGGCACTATATGGCAGTAGCAAGAAATGAGGGTATTTGTATTCCCAATATATTCTTTGAATTCCCAGTCAGACAATGGCACTGTATACCAGTAGTAAAAATTGTGGGTGCACGTAACCCCAATATATTCTTTGAATTCCCAGTCAGACACTGGCACTATATGGCAGTAGCAAGAAATGAGGGTATTTGTATTCCCAATATATTCTTTGAATTCCCAGTCAGACAATGGCACTGTATACCAGTAGTAAAAATTGTGGGTGCACGTAACCCCAATATATTCTTTGAATTACCAGTCAGAAACTGGCACTATATGGCAGTAGCAAGAAATGAGGGTATTTGTATTCCCAATATATTCTTTGAATTCCCAGTCAGACAATGGCACTGTATACCAGTAGTAAAAATTGTGGGTGCACGTAACCCCAATATATTCTTTGAATTACCAGTCAGAAACTGGCACTATATGGCAGTAGCAAGAAATGAGGGTATTTGTATTCCCAATATATTCTTTGAATTCCCAGTCAGACAATGGCACTGTATACCAGTAGTAAAAATTGTGGGTGCACGTAACCCCAATATATTCTTTGAATTACCAGTCAGACACTGGCACTATATGGCAGTAGCAAGAAATGAGGGTATTTGTATTCCCAATATATTCTTTGAATTCCCAGTCAGACAATGGCACTGTATACCAGTAGTAAAAATTGTGGGTGCACGTAACCCCAATATATTCTTTGAATTACCAGTCAGAAACTGGCACTATATGGCAGTAGCAAGAAATGAGGGTATTTGTATTCCCAATATATTCTTTGAATTCCCAGTCAGACAATGGCACTGTATACCAGTAGTAAAAATTGTGGGTGCACGTAACCCCAATATATTCTTTGAATTACCAGTCAGAAACTGGCACTATATGGCAGTAGCAAGAAATGAGGGTATTTGTATTCCCAATATATTCTTTGAATTCCCAGTCAGACAATGGCACTGTATACCAGTAGTAAAAATTGTGGGTGCACGTAACCCCAATATATTCTTTGAATTCCCAGTCAGACACTGGCACTATATGGCAGTAGCAAGAAATGAGGGTATTTGTATTCCCAATATATTCTTTGAATTCCCAGTCAGACAATGGCACTGTATACCAGTAGTAAAAATTGTGGGTGCACGTAACCCCAATATATTCTTTGAATTCCCAGTCAGACACTGGCACTATATGGCAGTAGCAAGAAATGAGGGTATTTGTATTCCCAATATATTCTTTGAATTCCCAGTCAGACAATGGCACTGTATACCAGTAGTAAAAATTGTGGGTGCACGTAACCCCAATATATTCTTTGAATTACCAGTCAGAAACTGGCACTATATGGCAGTAGCAAGAAATGAGGGTATTTGTATTCCCAATATATTCTTTGAATTCCCAGTCAGACAATGGCACTGTATACCAGTAGTAAAAATTGTGGGTGCACGTAACCCCAATATATTCTTTGAATTACCAGTCAGAAACTGGCACTATATGGCAGTAGCAAGAAATGAGGGTATTTGTATTCCCAATATATTCTTTGAATTCCCAGTCAGACAATGGCACTGTATACCAGTAGTAAAAATTGTGGGTGCACGTAACCCCAATATATTCTTTGAATTACCAGTCAGAAACTGGCACTATATGGCAGTAGCAAGAAATGAGGGTATTTGTATTCCCAATATATTCTTTGAATTCCCAGTCAGACAATGGCACTGTATACCAGTAGTAAAAATTGTGGGTGCACGTAACCCCAATATATTCTTTGAATTCCCAGTCAGACACTGGCACTATATGGCAGTAGCAAGAAATGAGGGTATTTGTATTCCCAATATATTCTTTGAATTCCCAGTCAGACAATGGCACTGTATACCAGTAGTAAAAATTGTGGGTGCACGTAACCCCAATATATTCTTTGAATTACCAGTCAGAAACTGGCACTATATGGCAGTAGCAAGAAATGAGGGTATTTATAACCCCAATATATTCTTTGAATTCCCAGTCAGACAATGGCACTGTATACCAGTAGTAAAAATTGTGGGTGTATATAGCCCCAATTCTATTGCTAGGGGACTTGCAGGGTATTTCTGGGGTGAAGGTGGGGGGGCACACCGTTGGAACGGGTATCGGGGTATATATCGGGTATACGGGAATACACTGACAGTGTATTCCATTCAGGATCCTGGGAAAGCTGGGTTGCGGCGATTGAGCCCGTCAGTGCCACGTTACACTGACAAGCTTCTCCCTGGAATTTAGCTCTTACAAGAGCTGTTGTGGTTGTCTTCTCCTTCCTATCCTAGCCTGTCCCTGCCTACCCAGAATCTAAGCCCTAGCTAACTGGACGGAAACCTCCGTCCTCGGTGAATTGCAAGCTCAGAATGACGCGAACCTGGGCGGCGCTGTTCTTTTAAATTAGAGGTCACATGTTTTCGGCAGCCAATGGGTTTTGCCTACTTTTCTCAACGTCACCGGTGTCGTAGTTCCTGTCCCACCTACCCTGCGCTGTTATTGGAGCAAAAAAGGCGCCAGGGAAGGTGGGAGGGGAATCGAGTAATGGCGCACTTTACCACGCGGTGTTCGATTCGATTCGAACATGCCGAACAGCCTAATATCCGATCGAACATGAGTTCGATAGAACACTGTTCGCTCATCTCTAATTATAATATGTGGAGGGACTGCTATGGGACATTATACTGTGTGGAGAGGCTGTTATGGGACATTATACTGTGTGGAGAGGCTGTTATGGGACATTATACTGTGTGGAGGGGCTGCTATGGGACATTATATTGTGTGGAGGAGCAGGTATAGGATATTATACTGTGTGGAGACCACTTTGAGACATTATAGTAAATGGGGCATTATACTGTGTGGGGAACTAAGAATGGGGGTGCTATGCCATGGGGCCCAAGTCAAAAGTTTGGTATGGGGCCCAGTCTTTGCTAATTACGCCCCTGGGCCAAATTGTTTCACTTCATAAGGGGGTGAGGGAGTACTAAACATCATTAGATGTACAAAAAGAAGTATAAAGATAAGTAGAAGCTGCGAAATTAAAGACACATTTCATGAGGGAAGGAGTGTAGGACTCCAATTGAAACCCTCCCTACAGTGAACTGGAAAAAGAGGGTAAACAGGAAGGCACTGCTAAATATACGGATGTGAGTCCTAGTAAGCTGAGGGTGTATATGAGGAATAGAACCTTTTATATTGAGAGCCGTGGGGGTGCTCAACAACCGGAAATAGAGCAATGTGACAATGACAAAATAGTAGAAAAATTGGAAGGGCACTCACCCACATCGAGGCTCATCTTTGTAAAAAACTTCTTTATTTAAGGCAATACATCTCTTAAAAGCAATAAGTGCAGGGAGAGAGGACCAGCATACAAAGGCAAAAGGCAACAGCCGTTTCGCGCAGCTATGTGCGCTTTCTCAAGCCATAGAATGCAATCACAAGTGGACAAGAAAACAGGTTTAAGTACTGTTGGAACAATCAAGCATAGAGGAGGAACTCCTGAGGTGGCTTCAAGTTCTAACCAATAGGAATGCCAGTGTTCTCATTGAGAGAGAGGACCAGAATGAAAACTGTCAGAGGCCCATATAAACCAATTGGTAGAGGGCCGACGCTCATGCGTCAATGCAACAATACACTCTAAGAAAGTGCTTCTATGTTGCTGCGCTGCTATTCGCTCATAGGAGCAAACACGGGCAGCTGACCAATGAGGAAGAGGCCTACACGCGGGCGTACCACTGCCTCTACTATCTATCCCTCTCGATAACAGTCAGCGGGCAGTGGCCAATAAGCAAAGCGCCGATGCGCATGCGCATTTGAGCGCAGTTGCGCCGGCAAAATATACAGGCGCTTCATTGGCAATCGCAAAGAGGCACTAGCCAATGTAAAGGATGCCGACGCGCATGCGCACCAAAGCGCATCGGCATCCACATACCGCTGATAATAAGAGGACACTGGCCAATCCAAAAGATGCCGATGCGCATGCGCACTGACGCGCATCGGCATCCATATACCGCTGATAATAAGAGGACACTGGCCAATCCAAAAGATGCCGATGCGCATGCGCGCTGAAGCGCATCGGCATCCCCTGGGCCAAATTGTTTCACTTCATAAGGGGGTGAGGGAGTACTAAACATCATTAGATGTACAAAAAGAAGTATAAAGATAAGTAGAAGCTGCGAAATTAAAGACACATTTCATGAGGGAAGGAGTGTAGGACTCCAATTGAAACCCTCCCTACAGTGTCCTTGGTCCTTGAAACATGAGACTCCCTTTTTTCTCTTAGAAGAAGATACAACGCAGAGCGGGTGGCGAAGTAATAAATCTTTATTAGTTTTTATTACTTACACTAAAGTTATTAGCAGTTAGGCAACGTACACACAAAATTACATCTCCATGGAAAGGAAGGAAGCAGAGCTCAAGTATCAAGGAGCCAGGAATCTACAGCAGGGACCCTGAAATGGAATAATTATATTTCCCCCTAAGTTAGAAGAAAATGATGAAATTGATAATATTGTTGCAGCCGCCAACAATACATCTTATTACTCAATTCCTTGGGGGTGAGGGAGGTGGTGGAGGGAGATCATTTAATCATCTGTATCGCTGTATATCCAAGAGGTAAAATGTCAGGACTAAAGGGGAACTTCAACCTAAACTAAACTAGTCCTCCTGCTCTATACAGGGATAAATTGTACTTTGTAATGGTTTAATTTAATATTCTGTACAGTGGCATAACTAGGAATGGCGAGGCCCAGTGGTGAATATTTGACATGGGGCCCCCTCCAAGAGGGGTACATGGGTGTGCAGGCTGTTTGTGAATAAGAGGGTGACGTGGGGTGCAGGGTGTGTATAAGCAAGAGGGGAAATGGGGGTTCAAGCTGTGTGTGAGCAAGAGGGTGATCTGGAGGGAGGAACCCCCCATTCCACCACACTCTTGCTCACCCACAGCCTGCACCCCCATTCCCCCTTCTTTCGCACACACAGCCTGCGCCCCCAGGTCACCCTCTTGCTCACACACAGCCTACACCAGCCATTCCCTCCTCTAGCTCACATAAGGCAGAATGGGGGGTGCAGACTGTGAGTAGGAGGGGTACATAGGTGTGCAGGCTGTATGTGAGAAAGGAAGGAATGGGGTGCAGACTTTCTCACACACAGCCTGCACAGCCATGTACTCCTCTTCCTCACAGCCTATAACCCATTTCCCCCATTGTACACTGACCTGTACAATCCGGGTAGCTCCGCCCACAAAAGACACTGAGTCTATGTTAGTAGATCAAAGGACCTTTGATGATGTCATGTCTCAGGTCCTTCAATCTATTAGTATAGATTCTGGCACAGGGCTTGAGGACTGCGGGCAGGAGATAGAAGTTTCTCCTGCCCACTGTCACTATGCAAGTGCCGGGAGGCAGCAGGGGCCCAGACAGCAGGCAGCCCCTGCTTGGGTGCAGTAGTAAAGGCAGCAATTGCTGGCTTTACTACTGTTAAAAGATGGACTGTGGAGGAGGCAGCTCCTCTCCATCCTCAGGCGGCACCCAGCGCTGCAGTAAATAGGGCCCGTTACATGCTGGAGTTACACCAGCAGGTAATGGCCTATTGTTTTTTAAAATTCCACAGCAGTAGCAGCTGTCACCGGGCCCCCTAGTATCCCAGGCCCTGTGGCAGCTGCCTCTGCTGCTACCACGGTAGTTACGCCCCTGATTCTGTACAACGTATTGGGAAGCTGGGAGAAAGAATCAAAATGGGGGGGTATATATTGAATTTGTGCAACTTTCTTACGGGTTTTGTTTTTATGGTGTCCATAATGCAAAAAAATGACATATCACCTGTATTCTTTGGGTTGGTGTGATTCTAGGAATACCAAATTTATATGTATATATGTTTTTTACATTTTAACCCCATAAAAAATAAAAAAAAATTGCAAATGAAACAAAATTAAAAAAAAGGGGAGTGAGACGACGAAAGACAGAAAAAGAAGGGGAGCAGAGGAAACCAGGGTGAGGAAATGATACAACTTCAGAAGGATGCCGTGGGAAAATCACAGCAACTAGAATTGTAGATTGTGGAGCACCCAGAAAATGATGTCCCCGGGCTCCCACAGTCTTACTTCAGTCCTCCTCATTATTCAAGAAAGCAGTGAAGTGTTCCAGAGAGCAAAGCTCCAGTATAAAGCTCCTTTAGAGATGAAGGAGGGGGTCTGTCTCCAATGCTTGGCTATAAGGCACCATGCAGAAGGAAGAATAACACCTGGAGGGGCTTTTTCCTATTTTTTTCTGCAGGAAGATTAAGAAGATATGTGAGGGGAAGGAGTGGGAGGCAAAGGGTTAGTACTCGCTCTATCAAGAGCTGAAACTGTTGGCAAAATGGTTGAATAAGAGGGCACAACCAAAATAGATGGAATATGTTAGCCCCACCAGTCCCACAACTCCAGCAAACATCTGGTATCTTAAAAGAATGGAGCAAGGCCGGAGTTTGGTACCAATGGAGCAACATCTTCTAGATATTTTCTTTAAATGTGACACAGAAGTCTTATCTGCTCACCTCCAGGTAATGATACAGGACAGGTTCGACATGGGTTCCCCCAAATAAGTCTCCCAACTCCGCATATACAGTTGTAGAGAATAGCGTCCCGGATTGGGATCAGGCAAACACAATAGATATACGAAATAAGACCTGACGTGGAGGATTCAGATTTGGAGAGGTTTTCAAAAAGGGTGGGCCTAGGGGTCTGGGGGCCATGAAAATCGATTCATGTAAAATAACTCATCTGAATATACGAGAAGTCAGTGGAGGAGGCAAGACTAAACTGAGCCTGCAGGTCGGCAAAGAGAAGAAGGGCGGGCGTTCTATAGTCAAGGATGTCCACAAGGAAAAGGCCCACCGAAAACCACAAGCTCGAAATTGATGAGGTGGGACCAGTCAGGGAATGTGGATCAATGAGAAAGGCACTTAATAGAAGAGTGTGCAGAGGAGATATGAAAGTGCGTGGCGCAGGCACGGCAGATATCCCGTGCCAGGACCATTGTCTCAAGGAGGGCACAAGAGGGAGGGGAGAAATAGGTATCTACAAGTTTTTTATATCTCTGCATAGACCAGGCGTTTTCAGATGTACAATTTGTTTATATTTATTTATCTTTATTTTAAATCTAGGGAAACAGTGGTGATTTGAATTTTTAGTTTGTTTTTTTTCTTATAATTTTAAAACATTTTATTGTTTTTTATACTTTTTTATTTGTATTGCAGTATGGGACATTCACTAAACTATTATTGAGGCTGCAATAGTAATATTCCCATTGCAGATGTGAGAGCCTTCATAAGGCTCCAGGCTGCTATAGAAACCGGTCAACTCCTACGATCTCCTTTTTAACTTTGGAAAGGAGGGGGGGGGATCGGCAGTTGTGTAACTAAAGTCTAGTGGCCCCCGGTGCAAACTTTTGCCCATGGCCCCATACCCCCTCCCTACAGCAAATTCTTGATGGTGACGGGGCCCCACACAGTATAATATGTTCCACAGTGGCCCCCATAGAGTATTATATGCTTGACAGTGGCCCCCACACAGCATCATATGCTCCACAGTGCCCCCCCCCCACGCAGTATAATATGCTCCACAGTGGCCCCACCCAGTATTATATGCTCCCCATAGTGGCCCCCACCCAGTATTATATGCTCCCTCAGTGGCCCCCACTCAGTATTATATGCTCCACAGTGGTACCCAGCCATTATTACTGTATATACTCCACAGTGTACCCCACACATTATTATATGCTCCCAACAGCACCCCTTCGCTTCGGTGCTATTATATTCTGGGGTCTCCAACTATTACTATACTCTTTGGTGCCTCTTTTGCTGATCTCTTTTCATGAGATGGGGGTGATATGCTGGGTTCTGTTGACAGACTCCCTTTTATAAGTACTTGTACTTTTGCAACCACTTTTTTGCTACACTGCCTGTAACAGAAAGAAATATGTAGTTGTGCTCCACAACCAGGTATAACAAAAGAAACAGGTATATCAGAATTAGCTACCTGCGTAATGTAGTGTCAACCTCTCCAGGTACAGAGCTATAGATAAACCCTGGGTTCCTTGATAAATGTGCATAAACTTCAAGGTAAAGTAAAAGGATCACTTTTGCTACATTTTAGCTTATTATTGCTTTTTCTACAAGCTTACATGTATGTTTTGTAGATCAATTCCTTTCTAACAAATAAGGACTTTAACCTGACATTGTAATACCCCATATGACAGCAAAGTAAACATGCTCGCCGTATCCAGTGCTAGTACAATGACACCAAAGTATAACAATAACACCATCTCACATGATGCGCTTGTATCTAGCCGCTAAATATATCTTTATGTGACATGATAAGACTTGTAATTAAAATAGGAGCAATGTGAGGGGCCTACAAAGTGTTCCCGAGAACAGGCCTCTACTAGGATTCCCAATTTAGAATACACAGGATTCCTCCCCCATAAATTCCTGTACTAGCTTAAAGGGGAAAGCTGAACACAAAACCTAATGAGATAAATCACAGAGATTATGCCATATATGTGCAGAGAAAATTTGTATAGTCCTTAAATGGGAAGGTAACAGTGCCATCTAGTGGCCATATTATTAGGCAATGCATTTCTCTCTTTTCATCTGCTTATCTTATAGCCATCCTTGTAAGTGTCCATATAAATTACAGTGGAAGGGCAAATGCTCAGTTTGTGAAATCAAGTTTCCAAGTGCTAAGATGTCCAAAACAGAGATGTGAAATTCAATGTCAACTTTCCACATGCTTGCAGTGGGACATCACTTGTCCTACGTGAGCGGTCAGAGGAGTGCTTCCTAGACTGAAGGTCTGCCCCTGGTGCATCCAATGCCTCATTTGCATATCTGTTATTCGTGATGGTCTAGTATGGCTATGGGTTAAAGGGGTTTCACAGGACTTACAATAGGGATGACTTATCGTTAGTGAGTAGCTAATATGTGGAGGTCCCAATAGTGATGAACAATCCATCACTATGTAAGTCCTGGAAAACCCCTTTAATATTAAAGGCTCTGTTTACAACTGCGTTGGATATTTCCATTGTGTTGCTTCACCATAGGAAACAACAGAACAAAATTAATAAAAATTCTTATCCCAAACATGGCAGATAGACCAACAGCCAATGAACCTTATTGACTGTAATGGGGTTCATTGGGGGTCCAGTGTGCTGAGATGTAGCAGAGCTAAGTATACAGTAAAGCATGGATGAAGCAGAAGAGTAGATAGACAAGTTAATGTACAGTTATGGAGATGTAGCAGAGTCCAGTATATGGCACAGCAGGGAGGAAACAGAAGAGTAGATAGTATCTATCTACTCGCGAACTTCGCTGAACTTACCTGCACAAATCCGCTGCCACTCCCCTTTCTTCTCGCTCCTCTTCTCTCTCATTGACATGCCTTCAGAGCGCCCTGCACACCCCCAACTCCCTAGACTAGTGTTAGAGATGCTGGGAGAAGGCGGGGCTTGTGGCTTAGGAGAGTGTGGGCGGGTACCGGGAGGGGAGACGTGAGTGATGCACTCACATCTCCCCGCCCACACTCTCCTAAGCCACAACAAGCCCCGCCTACTCCCATCATCTCTAACACTAGCCTAGGGAGGTGGGGGCGCGCACGGTACTCTGAAGGCATGTAAGTGAGAGAGGGCCGGACCAAGAAGAACGGGGAGCAGCAGCAGCAGCAGATCTGTGCAGGTAAGCGGACACCAGGGGGGCTAAGTAGCCAGGGGATTTTTTTTAATCACTACACAGTGTGGAGTCCAAAAATTGAAACAATTTTTGGACTCCATGCTGTGTAGTGAATAGGATCGTTTTTCAAATCCGATCTTTGATTATTAAAAAAAAATCCCATTGACTTGCATTGGGATCGGAATTGGGATCGGGATCGGGTGTAAATGGAAAATGATCGGAAATCGGATTTTAAAAGCAAATTTCAAGATCATCTCAACCCTATTTACATATCATTTCATTGTTTTTGTGCTTAAAAAATCCAGTTTGAAACCCAACCCAACTCCACAATTTCCTAGTATAAAGCTAAAATTCTGGCTACCTGCGGCTGCCAGTAGAGGGAGCTTACCACATAGGAGTCTAGATAGAGCTCATACAACTCAATGATAAATCTGATACAATCAGCTCCCCCTACTGGTAACCAAAAGAATTATGAATCATCCTGAGTTTTCTCATGAATGGTCTAGGGTTGCTGAATATCTCAGTTCCACTGAAATACTTTACAAATTATGGAAAGATTCATGTTGTACAGGAAGCCAAATTCAGAAAAAAAAATGAAGCCAGAACGTCAATGACATGAGCCAGTAATTTAGATCTTTGTTAGACTGACTGAGGAATGGATTCATTAACACTTGCCATATCTCACACAAGAGCTTAATAGTCTCCTGTACGTAAGAGTTATCTTTAGTCCATGATCTGGTGAGCAGCAAATTGTAATTACAGCGTCTTGAAATGTCTGAAATCACTGCATGTCAATCATAATTGAAGCGGCTATCACTGCGAGAAAATCATTTACCAGGCGACAATTATTATTTCTATTCATGTCGCCGCACTAATGAATATTACACGTAACACGCGCAGCAATGGCTTCCACCTGGCGGCAAGTGCTTGGTCTGCAGAATCTGATTGGTTGGACTGGTCAGCTTGTGATTAGAGATCCGGAATTAGGATGTTTACACGGACATAGAAGAATCAATGTAATAAGAGAAGATGTCGGGGCTATATTGTGCAGATGCTTCACTGATGGATTGACAACCTCCTGACAAAACCAGCAATGCAGGTGCCAATGCTACAGAAACACGCGCGAGATGATAGCTTGGAACTTTCTAAAGTCGTTGACTATGAGATGTTTTATTGTGTCAATTCCATTTTATATCCCTATGCTTGGTTCACAACTGCATTGGTATTCTGTCCAGGGGAGTCTTTTTGCCCCCCCCCCCCCCCCCGAACGGAATACCAAACACAATTGCAAGCACTGTGCAGTAAAAGCACACGGACCCCACAGACTATAATGGGGTCCATGTGCTTGCCATGCGCTGCCTGCACGAATCATGTGGACAGGAAAGTAGATTGTGAACTATTTTCCTGTCCGCATGATCCCTGCGGAGATCTGGCGGCCAGCACACTAGTCTATGGGGTCCTTGTGCTTTCACTGGCACACTGCTTGCAGTTGCGTTTGGTATTCCGTTCAGGGGGTCCTCATGCGGACTTCCCTGGATGGAGTACCAACGCAGATGTGAACGAGACCTTACACATAGGAGACAGTGTTCTAGTAGTTGTATTCTTGTGCATGAGAGGCAGTATTGGTGATATAACAGTTATACCCATAGGAGGTAATATTATATCATTTGTATTTCTGTACATAGGAGCTGTATTATAGTGGTTTTATTCTTGTTTCTAGAAAGCAGTGTTATAGTTAACATATTTTTGTATTTACAGTATGAGCAGTATAATAGCAGTTATATTCTTGTGGTAGTACTATTGCACTTGCAGTCTTGTACATAGTGTTCAGTAAGGCCCGGTTCACATCAGTGTTTGGGTTTCTGTTTGGGGAGTTCGCTTGGGGACCCCCGAACGGAAACCTATATGCATTAAAAAACGGTTACCTAAAGAAACCTATGTTCCCCATAGACTATAATGGGGTCCGTGTGGTTTCTGCTCGAAACATGTGGAGAGAAAAGTGCTTATTCTTATGATTTTTCTTTCATTTTTGGTGACTTTTTGAGGTCTTTAGAACCAAGTATTAGGTTTTCACAGAGTTATTGCATGAAGTTACCATGGTTTCAATTTACAATGGTCTCCCTGGAGCAATTAATATTGTAACTTCAGGGACCACTATAGTAGTTATATTCTTGTACATAGCTGGCAGTATTATAGTATATTCTTGTACATAGGAGGCAGTATTATAGTATATTCTTGTACATAGCTGGCAGTATTATAGTAGTTATATTCTTGTACATAGGAGCAGTATTATAGTAGTTATATTCCTGTACATAGGGTCAGTATTATAGTAGTTATATTCATGTACATAGGGAGCAGTATTATAGTAGTTATATTCTTGTACATAGAGGCAGTATTATAGGAGCTGTATTCTTGTACATAGAGGCAGTATTATACTAGTTATATTCTTATACATGGAGGCAGTATTATAGTAGCTGTATTCTTGTACATAGGAGGCAGTATTATAGCAGTTATATTCTTGTACATAGGGAGCAGTATTATAGTAGTTATATTGTAGTACATACAGGGCAGTATCATAGTAGTTATATTCTTGTACATAGAGGGCAGTATTATAGTAGTTATATTCTTGTACATAGGGCCAGTATTATAGTAGTTATATTCTAGTACATAGAGGGCAGTATTATAGTAGTTATATTCTTGTACATGGAGGGCAGTATTATAGTAGTTATATTCTTGTACATAGGAGGCAGTATTATAGCAGTTATATTCTTGTACATAGGGAGCAGTATTATAGTAGTTATATTGTAGTACATACAGGGCAGTATCATAGTAGTTATATTCTTGTACATAGAGGCAGTATTATAGTAGTTATATTCTTGTACATAGGGCCAGTATTATAGTAGTTATATTCTAGTACATAGAGGGCAGTATTATAGTAGTTATATTCTTGTACATAGGAGCAGTATTATAGCAGCTATATCCTTGTACATAGTCAGTATTATAGTAGTTATATTTTTGCACATAGGGGCATTATTATAGTAGTTATATTCATGTACAAAAGGTGATAGTATTATAATAGATATACTCTTATATATAGGGGGCCTTTTTTTCTTAGATGTAGAGTGTCAGCCCCATATAGGGATCACAATGTTCATTTGTTATTTTTCCTATCAGCATGTCTTTTGTAGAGTGGGATGAGATCCACACATGCATGGCGAGAACACACAAACTCCTTGCAGATGTTGTTCCTGGCAGGATTCGAACCCAGAACTCCAGTTCTGCAAGGCTGCAGTGCTAACCACTGAGCCACTGTGTTGCCCCCGTATATATATAGGGGGCATTATTACAGTAGTTATATTCTAGGGAGGTTTGTTAACACAAAAAATTTACTATTAGGCTAAAGCCCCACATTTCAGGCCACAGCCAAAAAGCGCTGCGGAAAAGACCGCGGAAGAAACTCATTGTGTGTTTTTTCTGCAGTGCTTTTCACTGCAGATGTTCTCTCCCTATTATACCCATAAGGAAAACACCAATATCTCAGTAGGTATAATTGACATGCTGCGATTGACAAAAACGCAATGGTTTTTTAAATCGCAGCATTTCTGCTGCGGATATTTTTCTGCAATGTGTGGAAGGGATTAGCCAGAATCCCATCCACTTTGCAGGTACTATAAAATGCCATGGTTTCTGTAACGTGGGGCCTCGGCCAACCACTGTCTATAGAAAAACTTATGCAGATACCCCCTGTTTCTAATATGATATAACACAAAGATTCTCATTTTACTGATTTATGCATCTTTTGCAATATACCATGTAGAAGTCATCCTATTATTATTAGATATTTATAGCCTGGTAACACTGTAGTTTTCTACTATGTTTCTGCTGCAATTTATTTTTGAGAACTCCATAAGCAGCTTTCTATGTACTTACATTGATGACATGGAGAAGGCGATGTGTGCGGTGGCAGTGATAAGCATTCCTGTTGTATATATAGCCATCCTTGTAATTGGCATCTGTAGAAGAACATCTGAAGTCTCCTCACAGTATATTATCCGCTTTATGTTCTCATTTCAAAATTAATTTCACGGCTAAAGGGCTAACCTGACGGCTGTAATAGGCATGACTGGCATCTGAAATGCACCATTTATCAGCGCAGCGGTATACGATTCCGCATGGCACCCAGAGAGGAGACGTCTAATACGGGAGATGAGGAGACGCGAAGATTTCAGGATTTTTTTTCTATGTTAAATTTGCAAACTTCTTTTAGCAGGACCAAGAAAATAACAGTATAATGGCGGATTCCCTCATGAAGGATAGAGATATAATTTTCTTTCATTTCTTTCCCTTTCTACAAGATAAAACCTCAAGGAAGAAGTCGATCAAATACATAAAATAGGGAGACATGATGTTTAAAGAAAAACGTTACAGCTCCTAAATCTTTTACAGCGAGAATTACGCATTTCGCTTTCACTGCAAAAATCATTTCTTTCTAAAATCCTGAGACTTAAGGTTTTCAACGGGGAATGAATGAGACGAGTGCTGAAAAGAACAATTTTTGGTAGAAATATCATCTTAACGAAAGATTTTATGCAGAGAGCTTAGTTATTGTATAATGAAAGTTCTGCAAAGTATCTGCTTGCTGGCAGTGAATGAATACAAGGATCAGAGAAGAAAAAGTTATCCTGACCTAATTTCGTTCACAACTGACGTCTCTTATAATGTATCGGTGTGGACAGTTCTCTGGGAAAGATACAGAATCAGAACAACTTGATTTGCACTCAATTTTAGAAATGAGCGAATAGTATTTGATCGAGTAGGTATTCGTTCGAATACTATGGTATTTGAATTATTCATACTCGATCAAATACTACTAGCTATTCGCAGTAAATATTCGATTCAGAACCAGCATTGATTGGCCGAATGCTACACAGTGTATAGCATTCGGCAAATCAACGCTGGTTCTGCAGCAGGCTCGTCCTTGCTAGTCAGCAGAGCTGGCAGCTTGCGGTTACGAGGGAGCTTACTTTTTCTCATAGGAATGAATTGACCAGCGTTGATTGGCCAGTGTACAGCATTTGGCCAATCAATGCTGGTTCTGCCGGAGGCTCATCTGTGAAGAGGCGGAGTCTAAGATCGAACCACAGCAGTCTCTATTGTGGTCCGATCTTAGACTCCGTCTTCTCACAGACGAGCCTCTGGCAAAGCCAGCGTTGATTGGCCGAATGCTGTACACTGGCCAATCAACGTTGGTCAATGCATTTCTATGACAAAAAAGTAAGCTACCTAGTAAAAGCAAGCTGCCAGCTCTCCTGACTAGCAAGGACGAGCCTGCTGCAGAACCAGTGTTGATTTGCCGCAGGCTCGTCTTTGCTAGTTGGGAGAGCTGGCAGCTTGCCGTTACGAGCACTGTTCCCAATAGCGTGCACACATGGGTGGCCGCTCAACTATTTCAGCCGCCGCGCCCAGCCAGAATTAATGACCGTGCACTCAATTAAGATCTGTTCAATTCACGCCTACAACTTTGTGCGAGAGAGAGGCGCGGAGAGAGCAGCGGGGGAGCGAGGAGAAGGTAAGTTTAATGTGTGTACACACTGAGGTGGAACGTGAAACTGAGGGCAGATGAAGGAGGGGACGGCATGACACTGGGGGCAGAGATGGAGGGACATGAATCTGGGGGCAGAGATGGAGAGGACATAAATCTGGGGGCAGAGATGGGGGGACATGAATCTGGGGGCAGAGATGGGGGGGGCATGAATATGTGGGCAGAGATGGAGGGGGGACATGAATATGGGGGCAGAGATGGAAGGACATGAATCTGGGGGCACAGATGGAGGGACATGAATCTGGGGGCAGAGAGGGGGGACATGAATCTGGGGGCAGAGATGGAGGGACATGAATATAGGGGCAGAGATGGGGACATGAATATGTGGACAGAGATGGAGGGGGGACATGAATATGGGGCAGAGATGGAAGGACATGAATCTGGGGGCACAGATAGAGGGATGTGAATCTGGGGGAAGAGATGGGGGGACATGAATCTGGGGGCAGAGATGAGGGGACATGAATCTGGGGGCAGAGATGGGGGGGACATGAATCTGGTGGCAGAGATGGGGGATATGAATCTGGGGCAGAGGATCATTATACTATCTATACACTAGATTAGCGTTTTCTTGTTTACTACTGGTGGTACTGTTTGGCCATCAGGTCGCCCATCATTGATGGAGCCTTGCCCAGCTCATTAGTTGTTCCGCTCAGCAGCTTCCAGGGCTTAGAGGGAACATTGATTACGAGGGAGCTGATTTTTTATCAGCGCAACTGCAAGCGCTGTGCAGTTAAAGCGCACGGACCCCATAGACTATAATGCGGTCCATGCGCTTTAACTGCACAGCGCTCCTCCTAAACACTCTCCTCCTGCTACTCGTGGACTTGGTTACTCTCCTTTAGTCGAATAGTGGTTTCTCCTGAAACAAGCATTTTTTCCCATAGACTATAATGGGATTCGAAATTCAATCGAGTAGTCGAATATTGAGGCTCTACTCGAAACGAATATTGAATCTCGAATATTTCATAGTTCGCTCATCTCTACTTAATTTTGATACATTAAGGTTGAAACCTCAAGTTTCAGAAATACACCGTTTTTTGCTGTGGTTTTTTTGAGCCAAAGTCCTTTATATTTTCCATTCCTTTGCAACTGTTCCTGACTTTGACCCTAAAAACCTTAGAAAAATCTGCAACAAACATCACTGTGTTTTGCAGGACTCCTGTTCACAAAGTTGTGTTTTGGTTTAAGGGGTTTTCCCACAAAAAAAAATTCAGCTATTTGCATGTCTCACCTCCAGGATTCACACCCCACATCTCTGCCGTGCTACTTACCTGGCCGCGACATTGCTGAAAAGACTTTCAGCTATGGTTGGCTGTATGGAAACAGCATAGTTCTAAAATAGTAACTATTCTTTTCCCTGTGACTGGAGAAAACCCAGTAATAAATATTACTCCAGACATGGCTAGTTGATATTAAGCGGTAGTCTACATATAACTGTCTACGAGCCATAACTATTGCTCTGGGAACACAGGGCCTATCCATGTATTACATGGTTGACCATTCATTAGAATGGGTTCCCTGGTTATAACAAATAACTAGCATTAGAGGAGACCAGTAACAGTAGGGACGCAACCAAAGGTGTAACATGAAGCTTCATAGGTCCAATGCAAAATCTATATCAACCCCCACAACTATCATTTGTAGTACTGATTTCCCAGTAAGGCTCCTGAGTCAGGAGTGACTGCACCCTTTGTATACCTTGAAGTTATGCCCTGGAAGCAACGCTAGAAGTGCACCCTTGGTGCCTGAGGGGGGATCCAAAGGGCACATAGTAGGTACCTGTTACAGATTTTGCACTGGGGCCCAGAAGCATCTGGTCATTAAATATGAAGGAATCTGCAAAAGTAAAGGTAGTTCATGGGCATTCATTGTAATGTAGGATTTATACCTGAGCCATCCACCAAATTGCTTGTTACTTTACATGCACCTTATATACACTATATTAAAAAACAACTCACTGTGTAGAAGTTATTATACACGGTGTTACAAGGTATTCCTAACTCCATGGATTGTGAGTAACATCATATCCTATTACAGTCAGTGCTTTTGACAATAATTATTTTAGGTATCAGAGATGGGCAAACCTCTGAAGATTTCTTTAATTTCAGGTTCAGACGGCTCAGTTCCAAATTTAGTTTTGGCTCGAACAAGTTTGGCTCAAACCATACCTTAAATTATAGTGTAGACCACTCTTGGGACTCCTTGGAACATATCTATCCAATTCCTAGCTCTCTAAGGCAAACACAGCTGAAGTTATGTCTAAGTGAAAGGGACATCATTATATTCTGAGCTCTCTTCAGGCCCCAGATTATAATAGGTAGAGGTCTACAACAGGTGTAAAAAATAAAAAAAACATTCATACTCAATTTCTGTTACCTCTTTTGGGCTTCTTTGCGGCATCCAGCACTCTCTCTTTGCCTCCTCAATGATGTCATGCATCCTGGGTCACTGCTGAGTAGGGTTGAGCGATCAGGATTGGAAAAAAATCGGATTCCGATCAATAATCGAGTAAATTTCACGATTGCGATCGGAATTCCGATCCCGATCTTTTTAGGTGGGATCGAGGTCGGAGTTATTTCCCACAATGCTTTGCTACTAGCCAAACATTGTGGGAAAAGCTAACAATGTTAACTAGGTCCCATAGGAATGAATGGATGCATCCATTCATTCTAATGAGAGACTAGCTAACATCTCTAGTAGCTAACACTTACCTGCACAGATCACTGCCGCTGGTCCGGTCTCCGCTATTCTCGCCCCTCTTCTCGCCTCTTCTCACTGCCCCCGTCTCTCAGGTTAGTGTTACAGACCTAGGAAGAAGGTGGGGCTTGTAGCTTACGAGAGTGTGGGCGGGTACAGGGCGAGGAGACGTGTGTGCATCACGAGAAGAGGAGCAAGAACAGCGGGGACTGGACCAGCGGCAGAGTTTCTGTGCAGGTAAGTGGACACCAGGGGAGAATAAGTAGCCAGAGGATTTTTTTTTAATCACTACACAGTGTGGAGTCTAACAATTAAAGTGTTCAATTTTTAGACTCCATGTTGTGTAGTGAATAGGATCGTCTTTAAAATCTGATCTTCGATTATTAAAAAATCCCATTGACTTGCATTGAGAATGGAAAATTATCTAAAATCGGATTTTAAAACGATCCTGAAATCTCAATATCGGCTCAACCCCACTACTGAGGGCTATGATTGAGCCTCTGCAGTGACATGGGCATGCTGAACATCATGGTGCTCTTTGTACCCATGTAACCACTGCTTGCCCTTTCACAGGCCTCAGTGCAAACCACTGATGCATGATGTCACTAGGAGCGTGCTGGATGCCACAATGAGGCCCAAAAGAGGTAAGGAAAAGATGAATATGAATATTTTTTATTTTTTCACTTCCCCTGGGCCTCCATGTATTATACGGTAGGGCCTGAAGAGACCCGAAGGTATTATGTGGCAAGTGGCAACCATTTTAGTTCAAAACTCCATTTGCTCAGCTTCATAAAAAAAAAATTAACTATTTGTAATAATTTGGTCAAACCCGGCTTCGTACGAGATGTTTCATGCTTCTCTAGTATCAGTATGGCCATAGTCTCCCAGTCACTGAAGACTTGCTGTAATTGTTGCTTCTGCAAATCCAAAATCCACAACACTGTTGATCGTTGATCGTCCAGAAGTAATCAAAAAGTAAAACCTATGGTAATGAAATTCAGAAAACAACCGAATCTGTAATTTTATTACCTGACACCTCATGAGACCATTACATTGTTATATATCACAGACAGGCTGCATTGTCTATAGCTGCACAGATGTCATTGGTGAAGTATTCCTAAAATATGCGGTCTGCCCCTCTCGCTATGGCACCAAGCACAAGAACTCTTGATTAGACAGCCAGCTGTACAGCCAAATACTAAAGAAATTGCTATTTCCTGCCATACATACATGAATACTAAAAATAGGGAAAGGGTCCTCAGAGAAAAAAGAGCCCTGATATGAAGCAAGATCAAGAGGTAGACCAGCACTAACTGTAAATTCAACTAACCACTTATAAAGTGTCCTAAAATTAAAGGGGACCTCCACCTCTAAATGAATATGAGCTGATTTCAGCTTGTTTTAACCCTTAAAACATCTCGATTCTTCACGTCCTGTGCTGAACACAGTTGATCTATTTTTCATGTTGAAAACAGATGAACCATAAAAAACGGACGGCACACCAGTGGCATCTCACCCATAGAACTTAATGGGTATTTGTGGTGCCCAAAACATACCAAAATGAACAGATATCTGCATGTACCATTAAAAATCAATGGGTTTTCATGGGGTCCATTCTTAACACAGACATCAAACGCCCCTATAAAATGGATATGTGAATAAGGCACCTGGAAACCATCATTAAGTACCTGTAAATTGATCAATTTTTCTCAATTTGCCCTCTCTTCTTTACTTTGAGTATATCATTGGGTCCTGATGTGAATGGGTTTTGGGTGTGATTGGTATATTAATCCCACAATACCCGATGTAGCCAGATCATCTCCTCACAATACACAGGGTTAAAATAAACTACAACGCATCCTGTTGTATTTTCCCATCTTCAGCTGTGACCCATATAGGTTCCTCTCTGATGTTCTACTGAGCACTTAAAGGTTTACTCAGGACAAGAAACAGACAAACAAATACAAATCACTGCAGACGACATCTTAATGTAAAATCAGGTTATGATATGATACACAATAAACAGTGCAAAGAGTACGTCTGACCCCGGGAAATGCTCCGCAGATAAAAGGCAGCTTGTTGTGACAACGGCCAAGGGGACAGTATGCTGATAACTCCATACGGGAGATGGTAGACTCCCTCTAAGTACACATATAAGACTTAGGCTACATTCACATGAACATCCGTTTTTGGTATCACATGGCAGCATTAATGTCACTGTCAGTGAATGGGGCTATTCTCATGAACGTTATTTTGACAGTCCAATGTCACAGACTGTCAAAATATAGGTCTTGTCCTATTTTCGACTGTTTTTACAGATCATTACACTGAAATGTATGGGGTATCAGTGAATACAGGTGCCCCTGGGGTACAAGACCACCGTAAAAGGTGACTGTTTATCACGGCCATTTTGTACCTTATCATGTACATCTAGCCTTAGTTTCCATGCGCAAGAATGGGTGCTCTGTCAGTAGCCATGTCATTAACGGCTAGCCCACTGACCCATTATTTTCTACAGCCCAATACACACACCCCTATATAATCACAGGTCTCTGTGGGGATCATTAGCCCATGGGCAAAACTCAGGACAGCTCCTATTCTTATTCATTTTGTTTCTCAGAAAATGAATGGCCCCTACTATGACGCACATATGATAGTGTCCCATGTATCTAAGCTGATCGTGTTATCCTGTACCACTAAGTAAGTATCAAAGTCTATTACTTATGATATTATCTCAGAGAAATTAAATGCAGGGGCCTTGGTGTCTTGGTCAGGCCATTTAAACAGAGGTATACTGTAGTATACGGTATATGATATACAGCGGTGAACTGAAAGGGGTTTTCTGGGCAAGATTCTCTAGTAGCTAACACTTAACTGCACAGATCGCTGCCACTGGTCCAGTTCCCGCTGTTCTCGCCCTTCTTCTCGTCTCTTCTTGCCTCGCTGCCCCCGTCTCTCAGGTTAGTGTTACAGACCTAGGAAGAAGGCGGGGCTTGTGGCTTAGGAGAGTGTCGGCGGGTACAGGGCGGGAGACGTGTGTGCATTACGAGAAGAGGAGCAAGAACAGTGAGGACTGGACCAGTGGCAGTGCTTCTGTGCAGGTAAGTGGACACCAGGGGGGATTTTTTTTAATCACTACACAGTGTGGAGTCTAACAATTAAAGCATTCAATTTTTAGACTCCATGCTGTGTAGTGAATAGGATCGTCTTTAAAATCCGATCTTCGATTATTAAAAAAATCCCATTGACTTGCATTGGGATTGGAATCGGGATTGGGTTCGAATGGAAAATGATCTGAAATCGGATTTTAAAAACGATCCTGAAATCTCAAGATCGGCTCAACCCCACTACTGAGGGCTATGATTGAGCCTCTGCAGTGACATGGGCATGCTGAACATCATGGTGCTCTTTGTACCCATGTAACCACTGCTTGCCCTATCACAGGCCTCAGTGGAAACCACTGATGCATGATGTCACTAGGAGCATGCTGGATGCCACGATGAGGCCCAAAAGAGGTAAGGAAAAGATGAATATGAATATTTTTTATTTTTTCACTTCCCCTGGGCCTCCACGTATTATTTGGTAGGGCCTGAAGAGACCCGAAGGTATTATGTGGCAACCATTTTAGTTCGAAACTCCGTTTGCTCAGCTTTATCAAAAAAAAAATTAACTATTTGTAATAATTCGGTCAAACCCGGCTTCGTACGAGATGTTTCACGCTTCTGTAGTGTCAGTATGGCCTATAGTCTCCCAGTATCTGTCCCAGTGTCTAAGCTGATCGTGTTATCCTGTACCACTAAGTAAGTATCAAAGTCTATTACTTATGATATTATCTCAGAGAAATTAAATGCAGGGGCCTTGGTGTCTTGGTCAGGCCATTTAAACAGAGGTATACTGTAGTATACGGTATATGATATACAGTGGTGAACTGAAAGGGGTTTTCTGAGCAAGATTTTTTTTAGCTTCTCCTGCTTGTCCACAGCTTTACACAATCACCGATAGGTACTCACCCTCTGCCTTTAAAGGGGTTTTCCGGCGCAAAATCTTTTTTTTTTTTTATAAAGGTCTTTTAGTACTATTAATGGGTTAATAAGTGCACCCATATAACTTTAGCAGTGTTTTGAGTGATTTCTGGTTTCTCTGGGAGCTCCTGGCATCCTCTGCATTTGTTTACTTGGTGTAGCTTCCTGTTCTTTTTTCCTACAACTACCATGATGCATTGCTCTTCTCTCAGCGCTGAATTGCACTACCTCCCCTTCTGTTTAGCTTAGTTTAGAAATATGATTTTATCCTGGACAAACCTTGAATGTTTGCACCAATGGCCTAACTACAGCTATGCTGGTATGTACCTAGTGTGTGTAAGTCTCGAAAACAAGAATTAAACCTATAACTTGTAATACACTCTGCAACTTACTGATGAATGGTGGGATAATGTCTCAGAGACCTGTTACCTGGTGCGTTTTAGACTATCATATATTGCAGTCACATGGAACTAAAAATGACTAATACAGAGAATTGGAATGTATTGGCGTATCTAAGATTATCATATGTGATTTAGTCTCAGAGAACTGGAGCGTATTGGTGTATATACGCTGACTTCTTTGTTAACTTAATTCAAAGTGTCAAATATAGAGGCCCCGATCAGAAGCCATGATGATGATGATGATGATGATGATGAGACCTTGATTCACTAAGTGACATATGACATAAAGGTAAGTTGATGCAGTGGATAACTCACTTTGCTCTATGAACACTTCTAACTGCAGAAAGATCAGTAAATGTCATATCCATTGGTGAGAACAAAGACCGAGCCTAGAACCTGCTTCTTGGTGCAGCTGATAACTTACTTGCTCCATGAATATATCTGACTGAGAAAGTGCAGTAAATGTCATATTCATTGGTGAGAGCCCAGAAATTTCCAAGCCCCGAATCTGCCTCTTTAGGTATCTGATAATTCATTTGTTCTATAAATATATCTGACTGAAGAAAGTCTGGCAAATGTCATATCCTTTGGTGAGAAGAGAGGCCGAGTCCAGAATCTGCTTCTTGATGCAGCTGGTAACACACGTGTTCCTTGACTGTGGAAGGTTTGGTAAATGTTATATGCATTGCTGGGTACAGACACCAAGCCTGGAATCTGCCTATTGATATATGATCCCCAAATACATCAGATTATCCAGTAAATATTATATCACTTGGTAAGAACACATCTGTATTGTTTGCTGAAGAGCAAGTTCATCTGATCCTGACATGGTGGACACATTGCCACTGACTGGTGTTAGAGTTGTCACTTCTTGCTGGATCACAGTGAGAAACATATGGACACCCCACTTTGGAATAATACTATGCAAAAAAATGAATATATAAATATGACTAAATAAGTTGTAGGCAGGGGTGAACATACCCCTTTTGCCGCCCGAGGCGAACTACAGAAAGCCCCCCCCCCCCCGGGAGGAGGGGGTGGAGCGAACGGGCGTGGCCTTGGGAAGGGGGTGTGGTGGAACGAAGGGGGCGGGGCTTAACGCCGTTCGCAGGCAGAGAGCAGGCACGGAGATGACCTGCTCTCTGCCTGAGCGTGAGGGGAGGCTGCCGGAGCAGCGCTGCTCCAGTGGCCTCCCCAAACCACCGCTCCGTGCTAAGCCAGTCCAGGACAGCTTGTCCTGAACTGGCTTAGGTAATCAAAAATGCCGCCCTCCCTGAGGCCCTGGCATAGCGCCACCTGAAGCGCTCGCTTCAGGTCACCTCATGGGAGGTGCGGCGCTGGTTGTAGGCAACACTCCATTTAATCTCAGTAACTACCAATATACTGTATAGATTTGTGACAAAAGAGTGAAGATTGCCTGTAATTGATTAAATCTCTGCTCTTTCTGGAGGAGTCAAGTAGGCAGTCCTAATCACTAACTGTAAAATCATATTGCAATATCACGAGTTGTATTGAATGACAAATTCAGCTCTGCTACATTTATTTCAACATTACCCTCACCATTATTGGAACTGCACTCAGGTCTGACCACATTGGAATATTCTGACTGTATTTTATGGGCAGTTTGCACTGTGGTTTTTAACGTGTGGTCACACAGTCTCCCCAGTAATCACATTCTGTCTTTGGATGGAATTTTTGAGGTAACTAATGCACAATAATCCCATAGCGGACAAGTCCACATAACTGCCCACATGATCCTTATTAAACTCCCAGTTCCCCTCCCTTCTGGAGATGGCACAGTTTTCATAAAACCTAAGAAAACCAACATATCCACATTATAAGCCTCAAGAGAGCAATAATAATGTTATTACAGTGTACAGTATAAGAGGTAATAGTGGGGAGACGTCTATTGAACTGCATATTGTAGTATGTCTATGAGAATGAGGGCCAGCATCTCTAGGATCATGGCGATGCCCTCACTGATTTGTAGATGAATAACAATGTTAAGGAAAAAATTTAGTGCACGACAGACTTTCTGACACTCAGACTACTTTCTAAACCAGTGGGTGTTGCATGGGCATGGCATTGGCATTAGGGGTATGAGTGAAGAGGTTGACTGGTGAGGGTGCAGCCTTGATGGCCCGATACAGTCAAGATTACCTACACCAGTTTTCCGGCTTAAGTAACTCCTTCAACTCCCTTGTTGCAGTTGGTTTTAGTTGGTGGTGCACGCTCCTGAGATGCACCAAAATTATTTAGAGGCCTCTGCCTCACAGACTGTGATGTCAATGGAGTACAGATTAAGACAGATGTATAAAACACTATCTTAATGAATGTGTCCTAATGTGGTTTATAGAATTTATTATACTTGTTCCACCTCCTATAGACTTCTGTTGGGTTTCTTCAAGACTCCATGGTGTCCATTATATTGATAGAAATGTGACAATTTTGACGGCTACTTGTGTTGTTCGGCCAAAGATTAGACTTGTCTGCATCACAGAACCCAGCAGTGGAAATGATGACTTCATTCTGAGCAGTTTACACCGTTCTAATAAAATATACTCAACCCAATTGTTTTGGATTGAAGCTACATATGTTGCGACCAAAGTCTATAGCTAAGGCCTGGTTCACATCTGTGTTCAGGTTTCCGTTCAGGGAGTCCACTTGGGGACCCCCTGAATGCAAACCTATCCGCATAAAAAAGCGGTTACCTAAGGAAACCTGCAGACCCCATAGACTATAATTGGGTCTGTGTGGTTTCCACTAAGTTTCTGCACAAACATAAGGAGAGAAAAGTGCTGCTTGCTTTTTTATGTGGATAGATTTCTGTTTGGAGGGTCCCCAAGTGGATTCACCGAACGGAAACCCGAATGCAGAAGGGAATAGGGCCTTAAGAGTGTGCTGACGGTAGTGTAATATTGGCTATTTTGTATGACAATGTGAATGGTGTGGCTGACATAATGGCCGGCTTTCTTATACGGAACTGTGGCTGGCAGAGACATTTTATTGAGGCCATTGTGTAATGTACTGCAATGTACACAATGTGGTTGACCATATGGGCACTACTATGTATCAGTAGTACTGACGTTGCTGTGCTCTACTGTATATACCTGTATCTTTCTTCTCTTCTCTAAAATACATGAGGCATGCAGTGAAATAATGAAATTTGTTAATCTATCCCTTCAATACTAGGAGTGGTTGTCAGCAGTCATCATAAAGACACAACCCAAACATAGCGACCGGCTGCCATTATAAAGATCGGACGTCATTTCCATAAACTTCTGGTTTTCTGAACTTAACCGAATATCATTTAATGAGCACAATTAATAAATAACATTATAGTAACGTTATTACATGAGAAAATAAGATCGAGCCAGGTTCTGCATCCTGAACTCCTCTCCTCTGAAATTGTCTTTGAATGTCACCTTCTTATGTGACGCTGAATGTAAGTAATGTAGCAATAAAGATGAGGAACATAAAAGCTTTGGACAATCCCTACTTATCAGTAAGGTCAGTTCACTAAAAGCTGATCACAAAGTGTCTCCCTATAGTAGGACTCCGAGGGATCAGCTGTAATTTATGGAGAAACCTGGTAGTAAGTATGCTTTCTCTTCAGCTGAATGGGTAGAACACAAAGCCCATTTAAAGGGATTCTACCATTAAAGCAACTTTTTTTCTAATTACCACGTCGGAATAGCCTTAAGAAAGGCTATTTGTCTCCTACCTTTAGATGTGGTCTCCGTCGCACTGTTCCTTAGAAATACCGGTACTTACAGGTATGCTAATGAGGTCTTGGCAGCAATGGGGGCTTCCTTCTTCTTCATCTGCCTCCTCCCCTTGTCTGTCGTCTTCTTTCTTTGTCATGTCTGACGCCTGCGCAGTCGGCTCTGACAGCAGAGACCCTGTTAGAACCGCATGCTCAGTAAGGTCTGTACATCCCTCTGAGGCGCGAGTGAACTCATCCAGGCGTCGGAGGGCTGTACGGACCTTACTGAGCATGTGCAGTCAGCTCTAACAGGGTCTCGCTGTCAGAGCCGACTGCGCAGTCGTCAGACATGACGAAGAAAGAAGACGACAGACAAGGGGAGGAGGCAGATGAAGAAGAAGGACGCCCCCATTGCTGCCAAGACCTCATTAGCATACCGGTAAGTACCGGTATTTCTAAGGAACGGCGCGACGGAGACCACATCTAAAGGTAGGAGACAAATAGCCTTTCTTAAGGCTATTCCGACGTGGTAATTAGAAAAAAAGTTGCTTTAATGGTAGAATCCCTTTAAATTTTGGCAACCTTTAACAGGCACCACTCCATTGATTCTGGTGCAGTTGGAATTTTCCCTAGCCCCCACCATTCCTGACAAATCAGTGCTGTTAATTTTAGTACACAATATGCTAACTGGGCTCTGTACTGTCAAGTGGGCAGTCCTAAACTGGAGCCTACAGAATGGGACCACATCATGGTGGAGACTAAATTAGCATATTGAGTGCTGAAACTAACAGAAGTGATTGTTCAGGAATGGTGGGAGCTAGAGAATAAATTCCAGCTGTGCTGAAATCAGTGGAGTAACACTTATAAAAGGATGCAAGGGAAGTGGAGCTGGAGAAGGTGATGAAAGGTCCTATTTAAGAACACTTTGTGCAGTGGTGAACCTAGCCTCTCTGCTGCTTGAGGCGGACGGATCAAAAGATGCTGTCTGCGCTGAGGCGCAGAGGTCTAAACCAGCGCAGGAGAGGGCGGCTCAGGTTGTTTTCAGAATCACCTTCTCCAGCGCTAGTTTAGGAAAAAAAAAATTGCTGCGGCTGCTAACCAGCGGCTTAACTAGGAATGACGTGGCCCTGTGGCGAACCTTTGACATGGCCCCCCCCCTCCCGACCGACGCCGAAAACCCCGACCAACCCCTCCCCCCTGCATTCCTGCGTGCATTATTATGCCCCATAGTTGCCCCTGCACACAGCATTATACCCCATAGTGGCCCCTTCTCTCAGTATTATGCCCCATAGTTACCCCTGCACACAGCATTATACCCCATAGTGGCCCCTTCTCTCAGTATTATGCCTCATCACCAAAGTATTATGCCCCATAGGGGCCCCATCACCCATTATTATGCCCCATAGTGGCCCCATCACCCAGTATTATGCCCCATAGTGGCCCCATCACCCAGTATTATGCTCCATTGCGGACACCCATTAACAATCTATTATCTATATAAATAATTAAATCTTTTCAGACCCCAGAGTATAATAATTTGAGAATGAGAGGGGGATACAAACACTGTTACTTACCTATCCCTGTGCTCCCTGCTGTCGGCTATCTTCAATTACGTCAGGGATGTCATGTGACCGGGAGCCTGCGTCGCGACGCATAAGGATGCAGGCCCCGGTCATGTGACGTCACACAAGTAGGCCCCGAAGCCTTCGCGGAGCGTGGAGAGGTAAGTAACACTGTTTGTTATGTTCGCTTACCTGTCCCGCGCCTCATCATTATACTCATTATACTCATTATACTCAGGGGCCCGCGATGTCACTCATCGTTAAGTAAGTAGGGCCTGTTACCGGCTGGAGTAACTCCAGCCAGTAACGGCCTATTAAAAAAAAACAAAAAAACAAAGCAGCGATAGCGGCTGTCGCCGGGCCCCCTAATGTCCTGGGCCCTGTGGCAGCTGCCTCCGCTGCTTCCCCTGTAGTTATGCCCCTGCTGCTAACTACTCCTCAATTGCAGGGCATCAACAGTGGGAGCCATTTCTCTAAGCATTTAGATGCCTTGGTTGATATGGATGACACTATCTAAGAGGTTAAACTACCTGATATCAAAGTTCTCTTATCAAGTCTGTTGTAGTATGAGCCTGGCCATGTGTATCAGTCTGCCTCCTGCTGGTGACATGGGTACAGTGACAGTATAGAGCACAAACTGATGCCCACTCATGAAGGATATACGTATATGGTTAAATATAACTTAAAGGACTATTGTGCTGATTGTTTTATACAACCTTTTTCGAGGTGGGGGTGGAATTGTTGTTTTACAATATTTTAGCATTGTATGTGTCTGTCCTTATACCTACAACATAAGCAATCTCATTTCTCCTCATACCCCACCCACCCCTCTTCTGGGCTCCTGTTATTGTCCCAGTGCCTCTGTGTAACATATTGCTGAAAGGACCATCTGTTGTAATGTGCTATGTGTGACTGCAGCTCTACAATTAGTAATCTGGTTTTGTATCAACATCTGCAACATCTGCAATTCCTGTGTAACAGGGGAATCACTTCAGCTCCCGCTTGAGTCCACCGAGTCCCGTGTTCTCCTCAAAGATAGCACAATGTGACTCATTTATAATTGGCAAATAAAGATATTGAATCTTCTCCAAATTTTGCGACTCTTGAACCTGGCAAATCGATTCCAGCATTTCCACCTGGAAATGACATGGCAGGAACTGAGACTTTACTGTGATAAATCACTATCACTGTCCATCAATAGTACATAGCAGTAGTGTTTATATAGGGCAGCTCGAGCCTTGTCACTATGGGGCTCTAATCACACTGGAGTTATTAGGTTTCCATTAGGATTCTCAGTATTCTTACGGTGTTGTGGATCTTCAAGAATGGCAAGAAGTCTGGATTCTTTCCAAATTTCAAAGGGCATTTAAGGCACATTAAAAATGTGAAAACTTATTAAAGGGTGGTGTTATACTGAGTGGGAGCCAGCAAAAGGAGGCATTATAACGCGTGGGGACCAATAAAAGGGGACTTTCTACTACGTGGAGGCCAGTAAAGGGGGTGTTATATTGCATGGGGGCCAGTAAAGGGGATGAAGGGCATTATTCTTTGTGATGGACAGTATATTAAATGTTTTGTCCAGGATTTTCAAAAATATGTATGCAGGCAGCAGAGGTGTTGTATAAATAAAAAAAAGGCATTACTACTTACCTGCATCCTCTCCTCTGTCCCTGCGCTGGGTCGGCCATCTCTTCCGCTACTTTGTATGTATACAATGCGACTGCACTGGTGATGTCACATCAACAGCACCACTGCAGCCATTCACAGCTCTTAGCTATATACTGTGCAGATTGGCTACACCGATTCTGTTGACGTCACCGATACAGTCGTTCTGTGTGCAAGTAGAGCAGCGGAGGAGACAGGTGGCCCAGCACAGAAGTGAAGGGCTATCTCTTTACTACCTTACTGCCTCTATACGTTTGTAAAAAAAAAAGTTTGGACAACCCCTTTAAAGAGGACCTTTATCTGCCTCAGTTGCAGAAATATCCCTGTACTGACAGATGGGACAGCCTTATAGCTCAGCGTCATTGCTGGGCAGTGGGAAACACGACATGACGGCATACTTCTATAGTCTTGTACAATCAGGGAGGCATTCCTTACCATCCAGTGATGATGCTGAGCTGTAAGGCCGGATATCTCTGCAACTGAGGCAGATACCACCAAAATTGAGTTTGCTCAAATCCACATTCTTGAATAGTTCTCCCCCATGTATTAGATTAGGCCCCCACAAGTAATAGTCATCCTCACATAATGCTGAGGGTAGTTATTAACTGGGGGCACTATCACCTATGTGGGAGGGGACTGTTACCTAGGGGGACACTATTACAGTAACAAAGCTCAACCACAGGTTTTATCAACCCCCCCCCCCCCCCCCCCCCCACACACACACACACAGGTAACAGCCCCCTCTTTCACTGGTAATAATCATCCTCACATAAGTGATTAATAGCATATAACAGATAATAACCCCTCGCACACTCATACATAAGTAAAACTATTACTTAATTACTTATGTGGTGGGGGCCGTATTGTTGGCTTCCTCCTTTACCATGTATTTCAACTGAATCATCATCTTGCAGAGACTGATACAATTGAAATTGCTATTCTGCAGCTCCCTTTGCTCCCCCGCTAGCTACGCCTCTGATTCCTGCACTATATACGTTTTCTGCTTCCACACTGTATATGCTTTACCTCATTGTATATTCTGCTCCTCCTGCACTTTGTGTGTTCTCCTCCACAACCTTGTATATTCTTCACCACATTGTATATTCTTCTCCTGCACTGTATATGTTCTCCTTCTTGTCACTGTTTCATCTTTCGCACATTGTATATGTTTTTTTTTTCCATACTGTATGTGTTCTCGAGTCCACTTTCTCCAGTTATGTTTTTCTCTACATTGTGTGTAGAAATTTCCATCACAACCCAGAGTATAATAGGTGGAGACCGAGGGGCGATGAAAAGTAGGTGAGGGCAGGTGAGCATATGCTGGGGCCTGAAGAAGGGTCTGAACTTGTTTTACCTTAAACAAATCTGGTACCCGAGCAGTGTCAGACTGGGGTGTCTAGGGCCCACCAGTGGAGTTGTTTCTAGGGGCCCAGGACCCTGCAGATCAGCGGTACCGAGACACAGCAGCTTAAGGTAATAACATGTCGGGAGCCATGCTGCTCACCCGCCATACAATGTGCACTATTGCACTACCTAGACCCACTGCTACATCCTGTATGGCAAGTGAGCAGTGTGGCTCCTAGAAATGTTACCATTACCTGTAGCCACGCTGTCCTGGAAACTGATCTGCAGAGGTCCTGGATGTTATATCGCCGTAAATGTAATATTGATGGCCTATCCAAAGGACTGGCCATCAATATTAGAAAAATGGATAAATCCTTTAAAGTGGTTGTCCAGGAATTGAAGCAAAACATGTGAAATAAAAAAAATAAACATACTCACCTGTCTCCAGCGCTCCCTTGCCCACCGCCAGTGTCCATTCAGTCTTGTGCTGGCACCTTGTTGCTGGGAGTCCTGCACCTCATGTGACTGCTGAGACCAATTAGGTACAGAATTTCCAGAAATGAGGCGCAGCCATGAGACCAAACAGACACAGGCAGGGAACAATGGGGTGCTGGGACAGGTAAAAAGGTTTTTTTTGTTTTTTTTTCTATTTTATTTATTTTCACACCTAGATCACAGTGATCACTACAGTTTATGGACAACCTCTTTTAAGGGGTTGTTTGGGCCAAATTTTTTATGGCCACTTCACTGGTCCCCCCATAAAGTGGCCTCTTCACTGGTCCCCCATAATGTATGGGGAACAGTGATGTGGCCATATTGTGTGGGGGCAGTGATGGGGCTAACATCCTGTTGCTCAAGATAAGCCATATATACCTGAAACCCCACATTGCAGAAACACAATGTCTTTGGCTACTGCAGAAAAAAAAATTCTGTGTTATACAGAACCAGCAAAGTGAATGAAATTTAGTCAAATTTACTAGAGATGAGCGAACACTAAAATGTTCGAGGTTCGAAATTCGATTCGAACAGCCGCTCACTGTTCGAGTGATCGAACGGGTTTCGAACCCCATTATAGTCTATGGGGAACATATACTCGTTAAGGGGGAAACCCAAATCCGTGTCTGGAGGGTCACCAAGTCCACCATGACACCCCAGGAAATGATACCAACACCCTGGAATGACACTGGGACAGCAGGGGAAGCATGTCTGGGGGCATAAAAGTCACTTTATTTCATGGAAATCCCTGTCAGCTTGCGATTTTCGCAAGCTAACTTTTCCCCATAGGAATGCATTGGCCAGCGCTGATTGGCCAGAGTACGGAATTCCACCAATCAGTGCTGGCTCTGCTGGAGGAGGCGGAGTCTAAGATCGCTCCACACCAGTCTCCATTCAGGTCCGATCTTAGACTCCGCCTCCTCCGGCAGAGCCAGCGCTGATTGGCCGAAGGCTGGCCAATGCATTCCTATGGGAATGCAGAGACTTAGCAGTGCTGAGCCAGTTCTGCTCAACTACACCGTGTGCCGAGTGTGCACACTCGGCTCTGCTGCATCAGATGTAGCAGAGCCGAGGGTGCACTAGAACCCTTATGCACACTCGGCTCTGCTATATCAGATGGGCTGACCGGCACATTGATCCGTACATTGCAGGAAAAAAAGATGTGGAAGATGCTGCAAATTCGTAAATGTGTGCACTTCTAAAAACATGGCCTGTTACTTTCAGCTGAGCAATTGGGAGAAAGTGCTGGAAAATGCATCAAAAGCTCAATGAAAAACACTGTGGGAAAGATGTGAACGAAGGGTAAGGCCTAACACAGTGTCCTGCAGCAAAAAAGTGCTGCAGGAAAAATACCGGTGGGAACACATGAATTTTTCCCACAGCGCTTTTTGCTAAAACTCCACAGAGGTTTCCTCTGAGAACTTTCTGCTTCCATTATACCTACAGGGACTCTGCCGGTGTTTCTGTAGGTATAAGTGACACATTGCGATTTCCAAAACCGCAACAGTTTTGGAAATTGCAGCATTTCCACTGTCATAGGATGGGATTGCACACACTATATACTGTACCTACACATTCATAGATATACCATACAGTGGGGCAAAAAAGTATTTAGTCAGTCACCAATAGTGCAAGTTCCACCACTTAAAAAGATGAGAGGCGTCTGTAATTTACATCATAGGTAGACCTCAACTATGAGAGACAAAATGAGAAAACAAATCCAGAAAATCACATTGCCTGATTTTGTAAGAATTTATTTGCAAATTATGGTGGAAAATAAGTATTTGGTCAGTAACAAAATTTCATCTCAATACTTTGTTATATATCCTTTGTTGGCAATGACAGAGGTCAAACGTTTTCTGTAAGTCTTCACAAGGTTGGCACACACTGTTGTTGGTATGTTGGCCCATTCCTCCATACAGATCTCCTCTAGAGCAGTGATGTTTTGGGGCTGTCGCTTGGCAACACGGACTTTCAACTCCCTCCAAAGGTTTTCTATAGGGTTGAGATCTGGAGACTGGCTAGGCCACTCCAGGACCGTGAAATGCTTCTTACAAAGCCACTCCTTCGCTGCCCTGGCGGTGTGATTTAGATCATTGTTATGTTGAAAGACCCAGCCACGTTTCATCTTCAATGCCCTTGCTGATGGAAGGAGGTTTGCACTCACAATTTCACGATACATGGCCCCATTCATTCTTTCATGTACCCGGATCAGTCGTCCTGGCCCCTTTGCAGAGAAACAGCCCCAAAGCATGATGTTTCCACCCCCATGCTTTACAGTAGGTATGGTGTTTGATGGATGCAACTCAGTATTCTTTTTCCTCCAAACACGAAAAGTTGTGTTTCTACCAAACAGTTCCAGTTTGGTTTAATCAGACCATAGGACATTCTCCCAATACTCTTCTGGATCATCCAAATGCTCTCTAGCAAACTTCAGACGGGCCCGGACATGTACTGGCTTAAGCAGTGGGACACGTCTGGCACTGCAGGATCTGAGTCCCTGGCGGCGTAGTGTGTTACTGATGGTAGGCTTTGTTACATTGGTCCCAGCTCTCTGCAGTTCATTCACTAGGTCCCCCCGCGTGGTTCTGGGATTTTTGCTCACCGTTCTTGTGATCATTTTGACCCCACGGGGTGAGATTTTGCGTGGAGCCCCAGATCGAGGGAGATTATCAGTGGTCTTGTATGTCTTCCATTTTCTAATTATTGCTCCCACAGTTGATTTCTTCAATCCAAGCTGGTTGCCTATTGCAGATTCAGTCTTCCCAGCCTGGTGCAGGGCTACAATTTTGTTTCTGGTGTCCTTTGACAGCTCTTTGGTCTTCACCATAGTGGAGTTTGGAGTCTGACTGTTTGAGGGTGTGCACAGGTGTCTTTTTATACTGATAACAAGTTTAAACAGGTGCCATTACTACAGGTAATGAGTGGAGGAAAGAGGAGACTCTTAAAGAAGAGGTTACAGGTCTGTAAGAGCCAGAAATCTTGAATGTTTGTAGGTGACCAAATACTTATTTTCCACCATAATTTGAAAAAAAATTCTTACAAAATCAGACAATGTGATTTTCTGGATTTTTTTTCTCATTTTGTCTCTCATAGTTGAGGTCTACCTATGATGTAAATTACAGGCACCTCTCATCTTTTTAAGTGGTGGAACTTGCACTATTGGTGACTGACTAAATACTTTTTTGCCCCACTGTATATACTCACAGATATCCAGTCATATATACATTATTATAGCATATATACATTTATATACATTCATATGCCATATGTGTCATATATATACTTATATGAATGTGTGAATACTATATATACTCACATACACTCACACCTACACATTATTATAGCATACTGTATATACTCACACATACCTATATACAACCATACAGTACTCACACAGTATACAAGACACATACAGTAAAGAAATGTACAAACATATACATATTAAATATACAGATTTTACCAAAAGAATATACTCACGTTCACAGAAGTGAAGCATCGCAGCAGACTGCTCCTGTCCCCACACGCTACAATCTAAGGGATGACTCACTAGTTTATAAGGAGGAGTGTGAGGGGGAAGTTCAGGCAGCATGGACAAGTCTTTATGAAGTGGCAGCTAGTGGCAGAGATAGCTAAGGCTGTCAAGTGCCCGGAAGGGTTAAAAGACAAGCAGCAATTAGCTGATGCTGCAGCATCAATGATGTCCTCCCGATAGGGAAAGTATGCACTGGCAGGGGGCTCTGTGTGCTGAGGACCTGGGAAATTGCCGGCAGCCGGCCATCTTTAATTATTACATTGTTGTCTGCAGCCTGGGGCCCCCGAGCTTACCGTTCCGGCACCTGACAATAATAGCCTTCATTTTGTCAATGCAAATGCATTGGTTTGGTGCTCGATCGGGGCCCCTGGCCTTCCCAATCGGGCCCCTAACCAATGCATCTGCGTTAACAAAAAGAGTACTAACAGTCAGGGCTCGGGGCCCACCGGGGGATTCCCCGATTCCCTGGTGGGCCAGTCCGACCCTGTACCCGAGCAACCAAAACCAAAACAAAATGAATCTTGAGAGATTCGCCCATGTCGAATTGTATGTTCTCCTAATGAATGAAGGCACCCAGGGTAGTATGCTGTAGTTGGGTAACAGCTGGACAGTCATGGCTTAGAGACCTCTGCCATACAGAACTATCATTTCATGTCCTGAATGGTCTGGCTCCTAAAGGTGGTTTGGTTGTTTTATCCATATTTAGATAAAATTTTATGATTTCTTTTGAAGATTTGAGAGGGGATGAGAATGAGAATGAATAATGGATGGAGGTGGGAACACAGGTGATGGTAGTGAAGATCATGACCACTGCTATAGTAAAGAAGGCCCTGCTCTATAAATAGAAACACCCATTTCACATTTCTAGGCATCTTATACAATTATTTGTATAGAAAACCATCATTCAGTGTTCAAATATAACGCCGTACAATGCTGAAATTGTAAAGGGGTAATGGTAAACTCCAGGGTTAACAATAAAGCCTCTGGTGATCCAGCTAGTGGTCTAGGGCAGTGAAAGTTCATACGGTAATTCCCAGGATGCCAGTTTATGTGTTGAACACCAAGGGTGACATTCCTCCCCCCCCCCCCCCCCTCCTAAAAATGGTCCTGAGGATAAAGAAAATAGAAAAGGGAGGGAAGTGGAGATAAAGCAAATTGTAAAGCAAATTTAACCCCTTATTTGTAAAATACTTGGATTAACCCTTATAAAACACAGCAGCATCTCCTGTATATATATATGATACAATCCATACAATCCATAGGAAATATAAAAATTCTGGGTAAAATTGTCGGAAGAAAATAAGCAGCCAATGGGTAGAGTGTGAGTGGGCTGGCATCCCTGGTGGGGCACGAGATATAAGGAGAGGACTATAGCACAGTCCTGGAAGGAAGCATACAAGACTCCACCAGGGCAGGCGAAGCAGAGACATGCATTACAAGCGCAGTGCCTGCCTTGGATTACTTATGATCCTCATCTTCTGCAAGCAGCAAGCGAGAGCCAAACCGATGAACAGCCTGCAGGTGAGATTCATGCACTGCTTCATTACATGTCATGTTGTAGGCTGAATGTAGTAAATGCTAGATGCATATTTTTAGGGTACTGTTTCCTATAAGACTTCAGTAAAGAACATCATATACAAATAGATGAAAAAGTAGTCTTGGTGTTGTCCGACCTGTGGCTCTCCAGTTGTGAAATCGCAACTCCCAGCATTCCCTGACAACCTGCGTGCTAGGATTTGTAGTTTCCCAATAGCTAGAGAGTCATAGGTTGAAGACCATAGAGAGTAACATGTCCAGTGATCTGACCACAGGTCTTATCTGATCAGACAACCATGGTATATATTCCAGTATAGTCATGTTCCATGCAATTTCTTGTCACTCTGAGAGCTAAGAGGTTGGTGCAGACACTGCTTCTCCCAAATAGGTGTCCACTGTGAAAGAAGCATTCACACTAGTGCAAAGGGAAAAAGGAGCAACCGCATTTCATGTCTAATTTTCAGCAAGATTATTGGTTGTAATGAGAAACTGCTTCATTTTTCATTGCTGTTTATATGAAACACCTATTTTCAGTTGTTGATACATCGCTGTGACTGTTACTAAACTAACTTATATTTGTCTTCTATTTGGGTTTCTCTGCCTACAGATATAGCAGAGCTGTGTGTGAAAGATGAAGTAGTTGAATTTGTTGGGTGGCAAAACTCCTAATGATGTGATATTTGTGGTCTTACATAGGGCTGCAGGTAAAGCAGTTGCACTATCTTGCACAAGTAATGCAGGTAAATGCTTCAGCTCTGCTACATCTGTACAGGATACAATGTTGCTATTACCACATATGAACCTATTAACCATTTACTCTTACAGAGTTTGTCCAGGTTACTGGAGGACAACTTTGACCGCTCCTATGGGTCAGATGAAGCTGATCATGGGGAGTTGGTACCAACTGATTCACTGGACCAGCTCAACCCTGACAACCAATGGAACAAAAACAGGGTTGACCAGATGGAAGGTTCCCACTTAAACGAAATCACCCTTCAGCAGCTACTCAGTGACCCAGCAGGCGCTTCCAGAAGATTCCGGCAGAGGAGCAAGAAGGGTTTTTCTAGGGGATGCTTTGGGGTGAAGTTGGACAGGATTGGGTCACTTAGTGGTCTGGGCTGCTGAGTTATACTGGTGAGTTTGTATAAAAAAATCACATGAGTTTAAAACATCCTGCGGCAGTCAAGGCATGCTGGGGCTTGTAGTTTTACAATAGAAACACATGTTGGAGATGCATACTATGACTAATCCCCTATTAATCTTTGTATCTTATAATTGTACATTGTATCTCGCCAAGAAGAACTTACTGTAATACCATGATGGAAGTCCAGGTTACATTGAATAGATATTAGATAGATAGATAGATAGATAGATAGATAGATAGACAGATAGATACTGTAGACAGATAGATACTGTAGATAGATAGTTACTGTAGATAGATAGATACTGTAGATAGATAGATAGATAGATAGATAGATAGATAGATAGATAGATAGATAGATAGATAGATAGATACTGTAGATAGATACTGTAGATAGATAGATAGATAGATACTGTAGATAGATAGATAGATAGATAGATAGATAGATAGATAGATAGATAGATACTGTAGATAGATAGATAGATAGATAGATAGATAGATAGATAGATAGATAGATAGATAGATACCAGTTGAATAGTAAAATAGAGAGAAAGATATGAAACAGATAGATACATAGATAAATAGAGGTCAGCCACAGAGATAGATATCTAGAAATATATCAGCAAGATATATAGATACAAGATAGATAGATATTAAAAAGATAGATTGGTCTATAGATAGATAGATAGATAGATAGATAGATAGATAGATAGATAGATAGATCAGCATATATAAAGAGAGAAGGAGAGAGAAATATCAACTAGATAGGTAAATGGATATATAGATAGTTTTTGGAATCTTATGCAACATTTCGATCCCTTCATCTCTTCTGTCTCTTGATCTCTCATAGACTTTGCATGTGATTTTCCTTTCTAGCAGTAAGTGACAGCCTGGCAGGAAGAGTTTAGTCATTACCGCTGTCCAGGGTGCTGACACCATGTAGTGCCCCTCAACTGCTCCTGCTGGGAAGGGTAAATGCAGGGTCATGAAGGGATTTAATATTCAAACAGAACATAATTTATTAACTTATAATGATGTTGTCCAGGAGACAGCATCCCCCATGTAATTATATAATGTTAGGTTTCCATAATCTAGGTATCTCTGCAGTTCACCCACTGAAGCGGATGTAGCAGAGCTAGGCCTGTCGGATGTAGCACACCTTCATTTGCCTGATGATGCTTACTCTGATGTAGAAGCCATATAAATGCCTTAGTTTGTTACATCCATGCAGGTAAATGACCAGTAAACTCTCATTGCGCATGTACATGACTAATTCACCTGTACCATATCTGTGTACCCTTATTACAACTGGTTAAAACTTTTGTTCTAAAAAAGCCCAATAAAAGTCCTGTATATAATCAAGGCAAAAGGAAGTGATAGCATGGAAGTGGACTCACTATAAGGGCACGTATAAATCAGTATACAGTAGATGGCTTTGTATGGCAGCAATTGCTGCTGACTTCACTGTTCATATTTGCACTAGTTCCTATAACAATATTCTTTCTTTTTTCTTTCTCAATTCCTTCTTACAGATTGAACACGTCTCAGAATTTCATGTTCTCCACAACCGACACCCTGTTCATTGCCGTAAACGTCCATTGTGCTTCTTCCATCACCTGGTCACGGTTGCCATCTTTTCTCCAACAGAATGGTCGTATTTTGGAAGACTCACGAATAGAAATTTACTTTGGACTCTTTTGCCTGCTCCATGATGAGCGCTGTATGTCGTAATTTGTAAATGTGACAATAAAGTTGTTTCCATGTTTGTAGTTATGTTTTCTGTTTAAAGGACCGAATAACGGAAAAAAATGCAAAAATTCCCTGGGAATTGGCTGCTTTATAGCTCCAGTTTAGCTAAGTCTATAGGAGACTGAGATAGTCTGAAATCCACTTACTAGCAGAGACTTAGCTGCTGCCTTCCCTGCTCACAAGCAGTATATTAGCACAAGCAAAGAATTACAATACACTGCAAGCAATGACCAGAGACGCCTGAGCCTCAATAAGGGAAGAGCCTGGAGATTTAATAGCATGAAAGAATTAAATGGTATATATGCGTTATTTTAATATATTGATCAGTTTATACCATTTTTACAACTGATATACTTATCAATGTATGATTTTTTTTTTCCAAATTCTAAACTTATGCATAAATTTCCTTCCTTAAGTCCGGCCCAATGAAACTTACTTGGGATTAGTGTTCCTGAAAAGGAGTATAAGCATCATACTCCTCCAGGGATGCTAACATTAACCCCTAAACTGCTACAGATGTTAGCATTAAGCCTTTTAGTACCTTGCACCATCGGGTATTTTTAGAGATTACCTGGAAAGTTGGCAGTAACCCTTTAGCTACCATTGACCAGTAGAAAAGTTGGTACTTGCTCCATTTTTACCATAGATGACCAAGGATGTTAACATTAAATCCTTCATTATACTTAACAGTGAAGGTTGGCATTAACCTCTGAATACCCCGGATGGTGGTCTAGGGTATTGAGGGGTTAACAACAACTGTAGTACGCTTGGTGAAGCCGTTAATCCTTTTCTTCCTGATGATCAAATGCTTCACTGAGCATATTACAGATTCAGAGATGCTTACAATGACCACTGTAATGTCTTTATACTCTACCACGTCAGTATCATGTTATCCCCCTCCCCTTCACTATGAATAATCTGGGGTTCCAGAGAGGCTGACAATGAGCATAATGAATGACCCTGCAGTAGTACTGGCAGCCACGCAGTGACTAGAGTCTATTCTTAAAGCAGGAAGAACTAACATGAGCTAAAGGTCCCTCCTAGATAATACAAGGAATGGATTTGAATTGTAGGATGTATGGGTTAAATACAGTTTGTGAGTGCAGTCTATGGGATCAGTGGTATAGGTAGAAAAGAGGGAACCCATAAGAAAAGATCAACTCGGCTCCTGCTATGGCGCTGAGTTTTGCCATCTAGGACTAAACGAACCAGCATTTTTTACACCGCAATACCCTTTCCATGTCCTTTGAGTCAATCCTGTACTCCAGGGGTCAGAAACCTCCAGCACCTGTGCCATAGACTATGTAAACACAGTTGTGGGTAGGAGGCTCTAAAGGAGAAAGTATGAGGATGGCATCCTAGTGTCTGGGCAACTTAGTCAGGGGGTAGCCTGAGCATTTCATTTTGTGTTCACACTTGCGCCTTGTGTCCATCTATTATGAATCATCTAAAATTGCAGAATAAGGGTGCATTCACACTAAGTATACGCTGAGCTGATTCTGAACATAAAGCACGTTCAGAATCAGCGCGTACAAAGCAGATCCCATTCATTTCAATGGGAGCCGTCATACGCGCGTATCACATTGAAACCAATAGGGAAAAAAGCAGCCCATTCATTTCAATGGGGACCGCTCGTATTCCGGCTCCCATTGAAATGAATGGGATCTTCTTTGTATGCGCTGATTCTGAATGTGCTTTACGTTCAGAATCAGCTCAGCATATACTTAGTGTGAATGCACCCTAACAGATTGGGAACAGCTTGTAAACGGTCTGTTTAAAAATCCATTCACTTCAATGGGTTATTAAAGGAATCCGCAGGTGTCTGTTTTCAGTCTCTCTGCTGTGAATCCGCTTTTTTTGGACGAACACAAATTCGGACATGCAGGACTTCGTGTTCATCCAAAAAACGCAGATTCATGGCAAAGAGACTGCAAACAGAGACCTACAGATTGCTTTAAAAAACAATTGAGGTAAATGGGTTTTTAAAGAGGATCGTTCACGTCCTCAGGCACATGTGGAGCACCCCCAGTACTCATTTATGGATGAGTACTATCAGGAGTGGGAGGGGGGCGTTCCTCACTGCTCAGCGTCATTGCTGGGCAGTAGGGATTGCCCCCTCTCATAGTACAGTGCAATAGATGCTACAGTGAGGAAGGGTGTTCCTGACACCCTGAAACACTCTTCTAACAGTGAAGAGCTATAGTAACGGCACCAATAGCTCTTCAGTGGGGGCAGAGAATGGGAAAGCGCTCTGTCGGCTTTCTAGTGGTGTATTACACAGCTTGTGCCCTGGGGACGTGAAAGGTCCTTTTTAAATGGAATGTTTGCAAACCATTCCCAATCTGTTTTACTGCTATTTCAGCAGATTCATGATGAACTGACACCAAGCACAAGTGTGAACGCCCCCCAAAGCAAGTGCAAAAGTAAAGCATGCTATGGCAGCTGAATATGCTAAGGTAGGTTTTGTTTATTTCAGCGAGGCTGGACAGACTTGTATGGGTTAATACAACAAACAACACCGGGCTCCTCAGAGGTGTCTTACTGCAGATCACTATACTGTTCAGCCTAAAGTCCTATCCACTGGAGAAGAATCATCTTTATGCAAAAAAGTCATAGAGAAGGATCACACTGAAATGGAAGTTTAGTCAACCAGTTAATTGTTACAGTGTGTGTTATATGTCTCTCATTTAGGGGTCAACATCCTTACAATTATTGCATGGCACACTTACTATTCATCTTTGACTTAAAAAAGCCCCCAAAAACCTGCACATAATACAAAAAAGGTTGTTGACCCCTGCTCAATTCTGTCAATATAACACTTGGGATGAAATAGAAGACTTACCATTAGCTGCAGCATTATGTCTGTGCCTATGTATCTTTTCCTCTCTCACTTGGCTTTTTCTTGTCCCTACCCATTAACTTCTGTGGTCACATGTACTGTAATACTTCTGCATCAGTAGAAGACCAAGATAGATTTAACGGATATTTCTGAATGTATGTTGATTTAGTGAGGGACGGTAAGGAGCCTGATCGGTGGAGAAAGAGGCATTTGTTTCTGATAATATAGCGCAAAGTTTCTTATACTGTATTTGCCTTTACCATTGATTGATGAAGTTGTTGCCTAATTTAAATAAAAGGAGAAGACAACAAAAATTGTAATTAAAAATGAAAAAAAGAGTGCAAAAGATAGAAAACATCATCAGTAGAAATGTCAGGAGAGTGATTTGGTTTTATCAGTTCCCCCCAGACAGACAAGGCTGCAGCTGAATATATGGCTTTTCCTTTGTCCCAGTATAATATGAGGATGTCATAATGAAAGATGAATATTTGTTTTTGTCTCTTTTATAATTAACTAATGAACAATATAAGATGAAAAATTACAATCACTTATTGTAAGGATGTGAGATGTCCCCCAGAACTGCAGGGCGCGGGTCCCATCACATTAGGGGGACTCTGGGAATGTTCACAGGATATCAGTTATAGGCAGCAGTTCATAATGAATCATCTGGAAAGATCCATATGCCATTAACCAGTTTACTTCTAATAAGCGTCAGATAGCAACATTCAGACTGAAATACCTAACTAGTATTATCCTAATATAATGTTGTCACTGGAAGTGTTCCCTATACTTGTAGGACCACTGTGGGGCTAACCTGATACATTACACATACAGTAAATGCTGTTTATAGTATGTAGTCTGTAGTCAGCAAATAGAGATCTGGCCTATAGGCTGAGAAAAATTGGTCTATATTCTACCAGAGAAGGTGACAGCAGGGAATAAAGAAATTCTCTACTTTATGTAAATCATTTATTATTGTATAAAAGAAAAGTTCAGCAACTTTTGTACTTTGTGAATTCCTAGAGTTTTAAAGGTTACCTGAGTTTATATCAAAAGTTGAATTATGTGTAGGGTCTTGCTGGGCAGTCTGTCCTATGACTGTATAAACCTTCATGTATGGTTACCTGTTATATTTTTTCTGCTGCTAATAGCATCTGAGCACAATGAGGAAAGCTGCTTACTGTCTAGGAGTAACATCCCATCAGCAACAACACCCACAACTAGTCACTAGTATATAGAAGTGAATAGCAAACTTTCCTTACACTGTAGAAGCTGCATAATCCTCAGTGTCTGCTGTGTGCAGACATGTACAGGCTGTGAAGAGAACCAGCCCTTCCCCATTCACTGTGTGAAGAAAATCATCCCCTTCTCCCTCTATTCACTAAGAACACTTGATTTTAAAGATAACTAAGGAAAGATCTTACCTAGTAACAGCGAATGAACAGCAAATTAGCTAGAAGGGAGACACCTAGTGGCATCAACTTTAAAGAGGCAATAAAGGTAAATAAAGTACATTACATTTTCGTCAAGAATCACATACTCTATTAAATAAGGCTAAACTGTTAAAAGTTAGTGACCATTTAAATGGGTTTTCTGGACTAAAAATATTGATGAGCCATCCAAACGATAGGCCTATGAAGTACAATTTGTTTCACAAAAAAACCCCGATAAAGCTCCGTTAAAGGAAAAAATATATATAAATTGTGACTTTTGCAAGGCGGGAAATAAAAAAAAATATTAAAAATTATTTTGGAGGGAATGGGTTAAAATTAGGCAAATTCAACCTCAGATGAAATGCAACACACACGGATTCTATCATGTCATTATTTATTCACCGGAAATTAAAGCAAAAAGTCCAAGGGTGAAAAACTACATCCACCGCATGAATCAATAGCTTGTAGAACCATATTTAGAAGCAATAACTTGAAGTAATAGTTTTACACTCTCTCACATACGTCTGGAGGAATTTTTGTCCATTCTTCCTTACAACTTTGCTTCAGTTCCTTGAGGTCTGTGGGCATTCGTTTATGCAGAACTCTCTAAAATGGTCACTAACTTTTCAGACAACTTAGTCTAATTTAATACAGCATGTGATTCTAGACAAAAACCTAATGGACCTTATTTTAAAAATGTTGCTGTTTCTGTCTGATAAACCTTTCCAAAATTTGCACCAGAAGTTGTCTAATTTCTATTTGTCATTTAGTCACTGTTACTAAGGAAGTTCTGTCCATAGATACCATTAAAACAGCAAGACAGCTTCACAGTAAATGGAGGAGAAGGGTTTGTTCTCTCTTCACGAAGTGAATGGAGATAGGAGGGGATGATTATCCTCACACTCCCAAAACAGATCTACAACCAATTTCTGGATTGTGTGCTTGATTGATCAGTCAGCACATCTCACAGTTTATAAAGTTAGAAAAGTCTACTTATGAACTTACATCTACTTTTGGTACTATTGCTAATGGTATGCTAGCCATAGACAGTAAGCAGCTCTCCTGAATATTCTCATAGGTTTATCTTTCTCTGTCAGGGACAACTGTTTCATACACTGTATATACAGTCCAATGTCCCTGGATCTCCTATATTATGGTTACTTAGGCATTTCTCAGCTATATGTTTACTATTTTACAGTTACTCCTGGCAGAATTGCATGTAAACCGGGAAGCAGCAGTACTGGACAGGGCAGAGTGCTCCTAATTTAGCCCTCAAAATATGGGGATATTAACAGCAGACAAAACTGATAGAACACCATATATGAAGACTTATACCGTAATAGAAAATACTGACCAGGAACACCTTGCACATATTTCAGGTTTCCATGAAAACTCCGGTCACCTTTAAGACTGGTCATTACAAATTTTGATTAGTTTCTTTTTAACTGATGCCATTGCAGATTTTCTCTGTGCTTTGGATCAAAATTAGCTAAAATCATCATCATCACTGATTAGCTGCTACTTACCCTCATAATTCCTATGGAAGCAGTATGTGCTTTTTTTCCCCTTTAATCTTTATTTATTTATTTTTAATAAAAGAACATACAAAAGTGACAAAGTAGCATGGCAAAGATACATAGAGGCACTGTAGAGAAACAAATTACCACATCAACCAGTTACATAAACACGATATTAACAAATAACACGATCAACAGACAACAGAAACAGGAAAAGAGGGAGGGGGAGGGGGATTGGTAGGCTGTAATAATCTACAATAAATCCATATGGACTAGATCAAGCGAATGTATGTGGGGTATCAAAGGGGGATGGTGGAGGAGATAGGCCTATGGAAACCAAATATTAACTGGAAGAGGGGGTAAGGTATCTCTACAAGGGTATTGGCACCAAGGTTCCCAGAAAACCGGAATGAACCAGGAGTCCCAACTGCAGAGCTCCTCAAACCTGTAAAATTGATTATTCTTTTCCTTGCACTGGGGGATGAAAGGGGCATCGGTCTAAGAGGGATCAGTAGCTTGGCTGCTTGGATTAAGCAGGTGATAAGGCAAGACCATCTGTTAGAAAAGTCAGAAGACGCCCAAAGCAGGATGGTTTCAGGCCATAGCTTCAATTCAACATGGCAAATGGACTTAATATCTCTCTTGATCACCTCCCAGAAGGGACTAATTTTGAGGAAAGAGATCCCTCAGAGAGAACACAGCGCCATCATCAATCAGAGATAGAGGACCTAATTCTATGGTGGAATACCAGGGTTCTATACCACCTGGTGAGCAATTTAAACAAGTTCTCCAGAATCCTAAGACTCCTACAGAAACCACTGGAAAACAACAAGATATGTTTGACATTGGAGGGCAAGAATACCAGTCCTAACTCCATTTCCTACTCACTAATGAAGTATGGTTTGGGGGGAAAGGTGGAATGAGAGTAAACAGTTATATATATATAGGAAATAGTTTTATTCCAGGGATTGTTAGAGTCAGGGATTTTCTCAAACCAGTTGAATCCCAAAGCAGAAGGAGGATAGAGAGGGAGAAGGAACTAATCGGAGAGTTGGAAGGACAGGGAGTGGAGGAAGGTCACTATGGTGATACTCCTCGGACAAGAGGGGCGTTAGAGGAGGAGGGTCGGCATCAGTTAGTGAGGAACAGATAGGGACGCGGAGGAGGTCCAAGGAACGTAGGTCTGGAAAAGTAGAGGAACCCCAAATAGGAAAGAGGCTCAAAGGCATTCTGGGGGAAAGGGAAGTTCCTGGGGATAGTGTAGCAGAAAAGGCTTCAGTAAGTGCTAAATTTATCACACTGGTAGGATTCAAGGAGTATATTTTTCTGATGACTGTAGGTATGTATTTGTTACACTCAGTTATTTTGACCTTATAAATAATATATATACTAGAAATAATAACAATACTGAACTCTCAAATAATCTTAAATTTACTAGAACTAAGAGCAGAAAGCAAGAAGAGTCATAATTCTCACCGGTAAGATGAAAGCCTTAGATGTTATTAAAGGTCATTCAGATAGAAAATTACTAGATCCTAGGTCTATGTTTTCACATAAAAATCCCAGTAAGTAGTTTTCAGTAATGTTTGGATGTGATGTACATTCAGTACACAATTTTATATATATATGATTTTTCTTTTTTTCTTTTTTATGCCACAGTATGTAGTGCAGAAGCCCCTAACCCATGCCATCAGGTCCAGAGGCGTCAGTAGCTGGAGGAGAAAGCAGACTATGTGTAGGAGGAGAAGGAGACTTCCTCCTCACAGGTATGTCACTGAAGATGGGTGAAGTACATAGCACAAATTACTTACAGTTTTGGTTGTTTCAAGCTTTTCCCTTACCCTGCATGCTGTTGAAAGCTTTTCAGAATAAAGTATTAGAAAAGACAGCCGACTGTCTTCCAGCTCTGTCGCTACAGTTACATATCCTTACAAGTGCACCATATACACTGTCAGGATATATTAAGAAACTATCCCTAGCTATCCATTTAATTGTAACCCTAAGGTACCATCCATGACTGGTCAGTGACGACTACAATGTATGAGAGTCACAGATGAGTAGAGTTAAAATTAAAGATTATAGAAATAAATTACAGAAATTGGAAAAGGAACTATGCTACCTAATTTCTTAATATTTTTATAGCAGTTGAAGATTTATTTTTCTGACAGAGAGTTCCAACCCCCCTTCGCCCAAGGCATAGAAGTAAAAAGATAAAATTTGTATTTCTGCAGCTGCCAGTAGATGGAGCTAATTGCATACTACTGAATTCAGTTATAAATACATATTGCTCTTAGGCTCCCTCCAGTGGTGTCCGCAGGTAGCCAGCGTTTGATCGTTTAATTCAATTTATAATCACTTACTGGATATCATACCTGTCAATGCAATCTCATCTCTTTATCAGACAGAATGAGCTTCAACTGATAAGATATATCATGAAAGCAAAAAGCAGAAAAATTGTCCCCTTTTATGGGTAAAAATCAAATACTACTTGGTGCACAAGGGAGGTGATTTAAGGTACTTTGGCCTATAAGACCCCTTTTAAGGTACTAGTTCCCTTAGTAAGTCTGTTATTAAACTTAAAGTTATTAAAGTGACCCTTCTTCTGGCAGCAGAAGTCATCTCCAGTATGAAATGACCGTCTGCTTCATCTTTAATAAATCCCTGATATTACATTTGTTACCAGGGACACACTGATATAACTAAGCCTCTTCCAGTAATGTATGAGTCAAACAAACAGAAAAACAAGATTCTTCCACTTATTAAAAATCTTTTCTTGATAAATGGGGTGATAGCTGATAACATAAGATTATAATATAAGAGGCCCGGTAAGTCCAGGATCACGCACAGTCCATGATAGAACAATTATGGGAACATTAAGGGACACAAATCTTGTTATCTGCAGCTTCGATGCCTCCCCTCCTTCCTTTCTGTCTATTTATTGCTATACGTTATTTCCATTGTCAGTTTATAACATCATTAGCTATTGCCTGTAGTGTTGAATTATCCCATTGCCTGCAAAATAAATAAGCATCAGTATTTTGCCCACTAACATCTCGAGCAGTGTATCTCAACCCTTTCAAGCAATGTACCACTGGGGAGAAAGTGTCCCTGCTGAGTACCCCCCAAAAAGCGATTAAGCTAGGCTCACACCAGCATTCGGGCACTCCATCACAGATTTTGCTTAAAGGGGTTGGCTACTTTCAGACCAATATTGAGAAACAAATGTTATTGTTTGCACAGTAAGGCCGGGTTCACACGGTGTATTGTGACTCGTCATTTGGTACGTACACGCCGTGGGATCTTTTGCGGGCCGTATATGCTCCCATTGTTTTCAATGGGAGCCGGTACCATACACGCGGCGCTATTTTGCGGCCGCCGCAAAATCACGGCCGCAAAATAGCGCCGCGTGTACGGTACCGGCTCCCATTGAAAACAATGGGAGCGTATATACAGCCCGCAAAAGATCCCGCGGCGTATACGTACCAAATGACGAGCCACAATACTCCGTGTGAAACCAGCCTAAAAGGATATACAACTTTCTGAATCAATTCCTCACAGTTTTCTAGATCTCTGCTTGTTGTCATTCATGCTGTTACTTCTAGTGGATACAAGTCTGACCATGGTCATGTGATTTACGGGTCCACAGTCATGTGATGAGCACACTGGTGCACAGTTCGTTACCAGGCAGATGTCTGATTACTGATCACATGACCATGGACCGTAAATCATATGACCATGGTCAGAGTTTTATCCACTAGAGGTAAGAAAAATGAATGACAGCAAGCAGAGATCTAGAAAACTGTGAGGAATTGATACAGAAAGTATATTGGAAAATTGTATATCTTTTTATTGTAGATTTGTTTGTCAATATTGGTTTGATAGTGGACAACCCCTTTAAAATTGGCAGAGAGAAAAATCCTGCAAGCAGAGCTTTTTCTTTGCCAATGTTATACTGAAACTGGGTGAAAACCCAACGGTCCCCATTATAGTCCATAGGGTCCGTGATATTCCGCAGGTAACCACTTTTTAAGTGGATAGGGTTTCTGCTAAAATCTTGAACGCTAGAACCTAGTGTTACTTATAAATGTTAATAATATATGAGGCTTCATTTGGAGCTTTCAATAGCAATTATGTAATGGTACCCACATGTAGAATATTGGCTCTATTATTTCCCCTACATGCAGTATAATGGCCCTCACATGCAGTATAATGGACCCCAGTCAGACCCCAACATGTAGCATAATGGCCCTCACACTCAGTATAATATCCTCTTCAGTTCTCCCCATGTAATATAATGGTACCTACAGTGTTCCCATATGTAATATAATGGCTCCCACACTACTTCCACATGAAGAATAATGACCCCCACATATAATAAAATGGCACTCACAGGGCCCCCCATATAATACAAAGGCCACCACAGTGCCCATACATATATTATATTGGTCCCAGCGTGCAGTGATGTTTAAAGAGTGAGTGGGAAACTGCATTCACTATTTGCTACCGAGAAGGATTAAGGGTGCCATGGGCCTCAGGCAGTTCAGAAATCGCAGGCTCTCTGCCATTTGTGCCAAAGATTCCTGTGACAGATTAATGTCCCATAGTGGCCCTCCATGCAATGTAATGTCTCATAATGGACCCCACAAAGTATAATGTTCTTTAGTGGCCCTCCAAACAATATAATGTCCCATAGTGGCCCCTATACAGTATAATACAGTCTCAGAGTGACCTCTAGGCTAATAGAAAATTTAAAAAAATATCCTACATACATAGGGATGACAACTAGAGATGAGCGAACACTAAAATGTTCGAGGTTCGAAATTCGATTCGAACAGCCGCTCACTGTTCGAGTGTTCGAATGGGTTTCGAACCCCATTATAGTCTATGGGGAACATAAACTCGTTAAGGGGGAAACCCAAATTCGTGTCTGGAGGGTCACCAAGTCCACTATGACACCCCAGGAAATGATACCAACACCCTGGAATGACACTGGGACAGCAGGGGAAGCATGTCTGGGGGCATAAAAGTCACTTTATTTCATGGAAATCCCTGTCAGTTTGCGATTTTCGCAAGCTAACTTTTCCCCATAGAAATGCATTGGCCAGTGCTGATTGGCCAGAGTACGGAACTCGACCAATCAGCGCTGGCTCTGCTGGAGGAGGCGGAGTCTAAGATAGCTCCACACCAGTCTCCATTCAGGTCCGACCTTAGACTCCGCCTCCTCCGGCAGAGCCAGCGCTGATTGGCCGAAGGCTGGCCAATGCATTCCTATGCGAATGCAGACTTAGCAGTGCTGAGTCAGTTTTGCTCAACTACACATCTGATGCACACTCGGCACTGCTACATCAGATGTAGCAATCTGATGTAGCAGAGCCGAGGGTGCACTAGAACCCCTGTGCAAACTCAGTTCACGCTAATAGAATGCATTGGCCAGCGCTGATTGGCCAATGCATTCTATTAGCCCGATGAAGTAGAGCTGAATGTGTGTGCTAAGCACACACATTCAGCACTGCTTCATCAAGCCAATACAATGCATTAGCCAGTGCTGATTGGCCAGAGTACGGAATTCGGCCAATCAGCGCTGGCTCTGCTGGAGGAGGCGGAGTCTAAGGTCGGACCTGAATGGAGACTGGTGTGGAGCGATCTTAGACTCCGCCTCCTCCAGCAGAGCCAGCGCTGATTGGCCGAATTCCGTACTCTGGCCAATCAGCACTGGCTAATGCATTGTATTGGCGTGATGAAGCAGTGCTGAATGTGTGTGCTTAGCACACACATTCAGCTCTACTTCATCGGGCTAATAGAATGCATTGGCCAGCGCTGATTGGCCGAATTCCGTACTCTGGCCAATCAGTGCTGGCCAATGCATTCTATTAGCTTGATGAAGCAGAGTGTGCACAAGGGTTCAAGCGCACCCTCGGCTCTGATGTAGCAGAGCCGAGGCTGCACAAGGGTTCAAGCGCACCCTCGGCTCTGATGTAGGAGAGCCGAGGGTGCACTTGAACCCTTGTGCAGCCTCGGCTCTGCTACATCAGAGCCGAGGGTGCGCTTGAACCCTTGTGCACACTCTGCTTCATCAAGCTAATAGAATGCATTGGCCAGCGCTGATTGGCCAATGTATTCTATTAGCCCGATGAAGTAGAGCTGAATGTGTGTGCTAAGCACACACATTCAGCTCTACTTCATCGGGCTAATAGAATGCATTGGCCAGCGCTGATTGGCCAGAGTACGGAACTCGACCAATCAGCGCTGGCTCTGCTGGAGGAGGCGGAGTCTAAGATCGCTCCACACCAGTCTCCATTCAGGTCCAACCTTAGACTCCGCCTCCTCCAGCAGAGCCAGCGCTGATTGGCCGAATTCCGTACTCTGGCCAATCAGCACTGGCTAATGCATTGTATTGGCGTGATGAAGCAGTGCTGAATGTGTGTGCTTAGCACACACATTCAGCTCTACTTCATCGGGCTAATAGAATGCATTGGCCAATCAGCGCTGGCCAATGCATTCTATTAGCGTGAACTGAGTTTGCACAGGGGTTCTAGTGCACCCTCGGCTCTGCTACATCAGATTGCTACATCTGATGTAGCAGTGCCGAGTGTGCATCAGATGTGTAGTTGAGCAAAACTGACTCAGCACTGCTAAGTCTCTGCATTCGCATAGGAATGCATTGGCCAGCCTTCGGCCAATCAGCGCTGGCTCTGCCGGAGGAGGCGGAGTCTAAGGTCGGACCTGAATGGAGACTGGTGTGGAGCGATCTTAGACTCCGCCTCCTCCAGCAGAGCCAGCGCTGATTGGTCGAGTTCCGTACTCTGGCCAATCAGCGCTGGCCAATGCATTCTATTAGCCCGATGAAGTAGAGCTGAATGTGTGTGCTTAGCACACACATTCAGCTCTACTTCATCAGGCTAATAGAATACATTGGCCAATCAGCGCTGGCCAATGCATTCTATTAGCTTGATGAAGCAGAGTGTGCACAAGGGTTCAAGCGCACCCTCGGCTCTGATGTAGCAGAGCTGAGGGTGCACAAGGGTTCAAGTGCACCCTCGGCTCTCCTACATCAGAGCCGAGGGTGCGCTTGAACCCTTGTGCAGCCTCGGCTCTGCTACATCAGAGCCGAGGGTGCGCTTGAACCCTTGTGCACACTCTGCTTCATCAAGCTAATAGAATGCATTGGCCAGCACTGATTGGCCAGAGTACGGAATTCGGCCAATCAGCGCTGGCCAATGCATCCCTATGGGAAAAAGTTTATCTCACAAAAATCACAATTACACACCCGATAGAGCCCCAAAAAGTTATTTTTAATAACATTCCCCCCTAAATAAAGGTTATCCCTAGCTATCCCTGCCTGTACAGCTATCCCTGTCTCATAGTCACAAAGTTCACATTCTCATATGACCCGGATTTGAAATCCACTATTCGTCTAAAATGGAGGTCACCTGATTTCGGCAGCCAATGACTTTTTCCAATTTTTTTCAATGCCCCCAGTGTCGTAGTTCCTGTCCCACCTCCCCTGCGCTGTTATTGGTGCAAAAAAGGCGCCAGGGAAGGTGGGAGGGGAATCGAATTTTGGCGCACTTTACCACGTGGTGTTCGATTCGATTCGAACATGGCGAACACCCTGATATCCGATCGAACATGTGTTCGATAGAACACTGTTCGCTCATCTCTAATGACAACTGGTTCTTGATACAAATGTTGTTACAAATTCCAGGTTCTGATTAATTTTATAGGGTTCGGACAAAACCCAAAATTTTGGAGGTTCTCCACCCACGAACTACCATCATACTCTGGGGTCTCTTCTGACCCTCATGGTATAATTAGCGGAGGCCCAGGGTAGGTGAGTTAATATAACAAACAGTGTTACTCACCTCCCCTGGGCTCCAGAGCTGGTCCTGGTCCTCTTCTGGCCTTTTGAAAGACAGTCCTCAGCAGTCATGTGAGATAAGGATGCATTGTGTCATGGTGTCATTACGCCACGTGACTGCTGACGTCACTAGAAGTGGCCTGAAGAGTACAGAAAGTATAGAACAACTAGTCTAGGTTATGCACACAGATACACTGCATATATTTATTGAGTGCTTTTCCAGTTTGGTTCTGGAGAAACCAAACATATCATTAAGGATTCTACAAGGTCCATAAGAGAAAGAAGGGACATAATTAAGATCTTTCCCTTCATCTAGCTTGTTAACAACTGTATTACTCTTTATTGGAAGGACCTTCATACGTAAAGGGGGTATCCAGGATTAGAAAATATGTCTACTTTCTCAAGAAGTGACAGGACGTCTGTTGGTCACATAGTCATGCTTCAGCTCAGTCCCATTCAAATGAAAGAAAGGAGCAATGTTTTCTAATCCTGGATACTCCCTTTAAGTATAATGCCATTCAAATTGTGAGTCGGAGGTCCATTTTTCTGTTACAGACTTCTAAATCTACATAGTCATTGAGTTACAGTATAAGATACATTATAAATCATCTTTCCTACTATGGGCACCACCATCACTATGGTAAGCTCCACCTAGTGGTGGATGTAAACAGGTTGAACTGTGTCTTTTACCTTTACATCTATGCAGTAGCTTTTTTTTTTTTATAGATAGATAGATAGATAGATAGATAGATAGATAGATAGATAGATAGATAGATAGATAGATAGATAGACAACATAGAGAGTAAAGTGGAAACTCTTGTGATCTACAGGGTAGAGGAAATGTAAGATCTTACTGCTCATAGCCTAAATTCAATGCTGTGGGCTTATACCTCTCCTGTAATGGAGGCTTCTGATAGTGTGAACTGCAGCATTTATTTATATATAGGATTTTACACTACATTATTCTATCTTCCATAATGGGCCATCACCTAGCTTTTAATGTGTTATCTGCCTATTTTGTGATACATCCTAGGTAATAGCAGCTATATCGCTTAAGTAACCCAACTTTACCAGGCACTGATATAGTGAGGTTTAGCTGAACGAAGACTCTACAAGAGTTTTTAGGGAAAACAATCATAACTTAGTAAATGTTCCCTTTAGATTTCATTTTTAATGTTTGACATTTACCATACTTTTTATTTGCACATTAGAAAACACTGAGAGTTCCCCGAACTTTCCATGTGAGGATGAAGAATTTATTATTATGAAGAAAGTAGATGTATGTATATTCATTAAATTAAGTTTCAGCCCATAAATATGGAAATAATTTGCTATTCATCCACAGAATATTATCTTTTCTGCGAGTTATGGCCATCCTGGGATACTCTATAGGCTGGTTCGTCTGTACTCAGGACCCATGGCGGAGGCACACTGGTAGACATCTGGGTTAATGTGAGGGTTAATGTGTCCTGAGGGCTTCAGAGTTTGTTACATATAATCATAAAGTAGCAAACAGCATCGTAACCAGTGCTCTCTAACTCCATAGTGACAGCCACTGGACGAGACGTGCCAAGTTACTGATGAGAAGATGGATGGGATTTAGTATACTCAGGAGTGCGGACACAACACAATTCCACATTTGCATAGCTAGGAGGTGGCTCTTGAGCCCAGGATGTTGTTTTTGGCCAAGGTATCTAAATAAGGGACTAGGCTAGCAAACACAATATTTGCCCTAGGCGAAGTAAAGCCTAGTTACTCTGGAATTATACTGTATAAATGTAACAGATTGAGAGCCACATGTTGGAGACTAGAGATGAGCGAACAGTGTTCTATCGAACTCATGTTCGATCGGATATTAGGCTGTTCGGCATGTTCGAATCGAATCGAACACCGCGTGGTAAAGTGCGCCATTACTCGATTCCCCTCCCACCTTCCCTGGCGCCTTTTTTGCTCCAATAACAGCGCAGGGTAGGTGGGACAGGAACTACGACACCGGTGACGTTGAAAAAAGTAGGCAAAACCCATTGGCTGCCGAAAACATGTGACCTCTAATTTAAAAGAACAGCGCCGCCCAGGTTCGCGTCATTCTGAGCTTGCAATTCACCGAGGACGGAGGTTTCCGTCCAGCTAGCTAGGGCTTAGATTCTGGGTAGGCAGGGACAGGCTAGGATAGGAAGGAGAAGACAACCAACAGCTCTTATAAGAGCTAAATTCCAGGGAGAAGCTTGTCAGTGTAACGTGGCACTGACGGGCTCAATCGCCGCAACCCAGCTTTCCCAGGATCCTGAATGGAATACACTGTCAGTGTATTCCCGTATACCCGATATATACCCCGATACCCGTTCCAACGGTGTGCCCCCCCACCTTCACCCCAGAAATACCCTGCAAGTCCCCTAGCAATAGAATTGGGGCTATATACACCCACAATTTTTACTACTGGTATACAGTGCCATTGTCTGACTGGGAATTCAAAGAATATATTGGGAATACAAATACCCTCATTTCTTGCTACTGCCATATAGTGCCAGTGTCTGACTGGGAATTCAAAGAATATATTGGGGTTACGTGCACCCACAATTTTTACTACTGGTATACAGTGCCATTGTCTGACTGGGAATTCAAAGAATATATTGGGAATACAAATACCCTCATTTCTTGCTACTGCCATATAGTGCCAGTGTCTGACTGGGAATTCAAAGAATATATTGGGGTTACGTGCACCCACAATTTTTACTACTGGTATACAGTGCCATTGTCTGACTGGGAATTCAAAGAATATATTGGGAATACAAATACCCTCATTTCTTGCTACTGCCATATAGTGCCAGTGTCTGACTGGGAATTCAAAGAATATATTGGGGTTACGTGCACCCACAATTTTTACTACTGGTATACAGTGCCATTGTCTGACTGGGAATTCAAAGAATATATTGGGAATACAAATACCCTCATTTCTTGCTACTGCCATATAGTGCCAGTGTCTGACTGGGAATTCAAAGAATATATTGGGGTTACGTGCACCCACAATTTTTACTACTGGTATACAGTGCCATTGTCTGACTGGGAATTCAAAGAATATATTGGGAATACAAATACCCTCATTTCTTGCTACTGCCATATAGTGCCAGTGTCTGACTGGGAATTCAAAGAATATATTGGGGTTACGTGCACCCACAATTTTTACTACTGGTATACAGTGCCATTGTCTGACTGGGAATTCAAAGAATATATTGGGAATACAAATACCCTCATTTCTTGCTACTGCCATATAGTGCCAGTGTCTGACTGGGAATTCAAAGAATATATTGGGGTTACGTGCACCCACAATTTTTACTACTGGTATACAGTGCCATTGTCTGACTGGGAATTCAAAGAATATATTGGGAATACAAATACCCTCATTTCTTGCTACTGCCATATAGTGCCAGTGTCTGACTGGGAATTCAAAGAATATATTGGGGTTACGTGCACCCACAATTTTTACTACTGGTATACAGTGCCATTGTCTGACTGGGAATTCAAAGAATATATTGGGAATACAAATACCCTCATTTCTTGCTACTGCCATATAGTGCCAGTGTCTGACTGGGAATTCAAAGAATATATTGGGGTTACGTGCACCCACAATTTTTACTACTGGTATACAGTGCCATTGTCTGACTGGGAATTCAAAGAATATATTGGGAATACAAATACCCTCATTTCTTGCTACTGCCATATAGTGCCAGTGTCTGACTGGGAATTCAAAGAATATATTGGGGTTACGTGCACCCACAATTTTTACTACTGGTATACAGTGCCATTGTCTGACTGGGAATTCAAAGAATATATTGGGAATACAAATACCCTCATTTCTTGCTACTGCCATATAGTGCCAGTGTCTGACTGGGAATTCAAAGAATATATTGGGGTTACGTGCACCCACAATTTTTACTACTGGTATACAGTGCCATTGTCTGACTGGGAATTCAAAGAATATATTGGGAATACAAATACCCTCATTTCTTGCTACTGCCATATAGTGCCAGTGTCTGACTGGGAATTCAAAGAATATATTGGGGTTACGTGCACCCACAATTTTTACTACTGGTATACAGTGCCATTGTCTGACTGGGAATTCAAAGAATATATTGGGGTTATAAATACCCTCATTTCTTGCTACTGCCATATAGTGCCAGTTTCTGACTGGTAATTCAAAGAATATATTGGGGTTACGTGCACCCACAATTTTTACTACTGGTATACAGTGCCATTGTCTGACTGGGAATTCAAAGAATATATTGGGAATACAAATACCCTCATTTCTTGCTACTGCCATATAGTGCCAGTGTCTGACTGGGAATTCAAAGAATATATTGGGAATACAAATACCCTCATTTCTTGCTACTGCCATATAGTGCCAGTTTCTGACTGGTAATTCAAAGAATATATTGGGGTTACGTGCACCCACAATTTTTACTACTGGTATACAGTGCCATTGTCTGACTGGGAATTCAAAGAATATATTGGGGTTATAAATACCCTCATTTCTTGCTACTGCCATATAGTGCCAGTGTCTGACTGGGAATTCAAAGAATATATTGGGGTTACGTGCACCCACAATTTTTACTACTGGTATACAGTGCCATTGTCTGACTGGGAATTCAAAGAATATATTGGGAATACAAATACCCTCATTTCTTGCTACTGCCATATAGTGCCAGTGTCTGACTGGGAATTCAAAGAATATATTGGGGTTACGTGCACCCACAATTTTTACTACTGGTATACAGTGCCATTGTCTGACTGGGAATTCAAAGAATATATTGGGAATACAAATACCCTCATTTCTTGCTACTGCCATATAGTGCCAGTGTCTGACTGGGAATTCAAAGAATATATTGGGGTTACGTGCACCCACAATTTTTACTACTGGTATACAGTGCCATTGTCTGACTGGGAATTCAAAGAATATATTGGGAATACAAATACCCTCATTTCTTGCTACTGCCATATAGTGCCAGTGTCTGACTGGGAATTCAAAGAATATATTGGGGTTACGTGCACCCACAATTTTTACTACTGGTATACAGTGCCATTGTCTGACTGGGAATTCAAAGAATATATTGGGAATACAAATACCCTCATTTCTTGCTACTGCCATATAGTGCCAGTTTCTGACTGGTAATTCAAAGAATATATTGGGGTTACGTGCACCCACAATTTTTACTACTGGTATACAGTGCCATTGTCTGACTGGGAATTCAAAGAATATATTGGGGTTATAAATACCCTCATTTCTTGCTACTGCCATATAGTGCCAGTTTCTGACTGGTAATTCAAAGAATATATTGGGGTTACGTGCACCCACAATTTTTACTACTGGTATACAGTGCCATTGTCTGACTGGGAATTCAAAGAATATATTGGGAATACAAATACCCTCATTTCTTGCTACTGCCATATAGTGCCAGTTTCTGACTGGTAATTCAAAGAATATATTGGGGTTACGTGCACCCACAATTTTTACTACTGGTATACAGTGCCATTGTCTGACTGGGAATTCAAAGAATATATTGGGGTTATAAATACCCTCATTTCTTGCTACTGCCATATAGTGCCAGTGTCTGACTGGGAATTCAAAGAATATATTGGGGTTACGTGCACCCACAATTTTTACTACTGGTATACAGTGCCAATTTCTAACTAGGAATTCAAAATGCGCAAGGCTCCCGGAAAGGGACGTGGACGAGGCCGTGGGCGAGGTCGGGGGAATGGTTCTGGGGAGCAAGGTAGCAGTGAAGCCACAGGGCGTCCCGTGCCTACTCCTGTGGGGCAGCAAGCATTGCGCCACTCCACAGTGCCAGGGTTGCTTGCCACATTAACTAAACTGCAGGGTACAAACCTTAGTAGGCCCGAGAACCAGGAACAGGTCTTGCAATGGCTGTCAGAGAACGCTTACAGCACATTGTCCAGCAGCCAGTCAGACTCTGCCTCCTCTCCTCCTATTACCCAACAGTCTTGTCTTCCTTCCTCCCAAAATTCCGAAGCTTTACAGAACAATAACCCAAACTGTCCCTGCTCCCCAGAGCTGTTCTCCGCTCCTTTCATTGTCCCTCAACCTGCCTCTCCACGTCACGATTCCACGAACCTAACAGAGGAGCATCTGTGTCCAGATGCTCAAACACTAGAGTCTCCTCCATCTCCGTTCGATTTGGTGGTGGATGACCAGCAACCCACCCTCATCGACGATGATGTGACGCAGTTGCCGTCAGGGCATCCAGTTGACCGGCGCATTGTGCGGGAGGAGGAGATGAGACAGGAGTTGGAAGAGGAAGTGGTGGATGATGAGGACACTGACCCGACCTGGACAGGGGGGATGTCAAGCGGGGAAAGTAGTGTGGATGTTGAGGCAGGTGCAGCACCAAAAAGGGTAGCTAGAGGCAGAGGTCAGCAGCTTAGGCGAAGCCAGGCCACACCCGGAATCTCCCAAGATGTTCCAGTTCGTACCCAGCCCCGAAAAACTCCCACCTCGAGGGCACGTTTCTCGAAGGTGTGGAGTTTTTTCAAGGAATGCGCCGAGGACAGATATAGTGTTGTCTGCACAATTTGCCTCTCGAAATTGATTAGGGGCTCTGAGAAGAGCAACCTGTCCACCACTTCAATGCGCCGTCATTTGGAATCCAAGCACTGGAATCAGTGGCAGGCAGCAACGGCAGGACAAAGGCCGCCTGCCGTTCACGCCACTGCCACTGCCTCTGCCACTGCCTCTGCCTCTGCCACTGCCACTGCTGACTGTGCTGGCGATGCACTCCAGAGGACGAGCCAGGACACCACTTCATCTGCCTCCGCCACTTTGTTGACTTCTACCTCATCCTCCCCTGGTCCTGTCTTATCTCCTTCTCCTGCACCATCAAAGGCACCATCAGGCGTTTCTTTACAACAACCCACCATCTCTCAGACATTGGAGCGGCGGCAGAAATACACTGCTAACCACCCACACGCGCAAGCCTTGAACGCCAACATCGCTAAACTGCTGGCCCAGGAGATGTTGGCGTTCCGGCTTGTTGAAACTCCCGCCTTCCTGGACCTGATGGCAACTGCGGCACCTCGCTATGCCGTCCCTAGCCGTCACTACTTCTCCCGGTGTGCCGTCCCCGCCTTGCACCAGCACGTGTCACTCAACATCAGGCGGGCCCTTAGTTCCGCGCTTTGCACAAAGGTCCACTTGACCACCGACGCGTGGACAAGTGCATGCGGACAGGGACGCTACATTTCACTGACGGCACACTGGGTGAATGTAGTTGAGGCTGGGACTGCTTCCCAAACTGGCCCGGTGTACCTCGTCTCCCCGCCTAACATTCCTGGCAGGGACACGAGAAGAACACCCCCCTCCTCCTCCTCCTCTACCGCCTCCTCCTCCGCCACCGCCTCCTCCTCCGCCACCGCCTCCTCCTCCGCTGTTAGATTGACCCCAGCTACGAGTTGGAAACGTTGCAGCACTGGCGTTGGTAGACGTCAGCAGGCTGTGCTGAAGCTGATCAGCTTGGGGGACAGACAGCACACTGCCTCCGAGGTGAGGGATGCCCTCCTCGATGAGACGGCAATATGGTTTGAGCCGCTGCACCTGGGCCCAGGCATGGTCGTTTGTGATAATGGCCGGAACCTGGTAGCAGCTCTGGAGCTTGCCGGACTCCAACATGTTCCATGCCTGGCCCACGTCTTCAACCTAGTGGTGCAACGTTTCCTAAAGAGCTACCCCAATGTTCCAGAGCTACTGGTGAAAGTGCGGCGCATGTGCGCCCACTTTCGCAAGTCGACAGTAGCCGCTGCTAGCTTAAAATCTCTCCAGCAACGCCTGCATGTGCCACAACACCGGCTTTTGTGCGACGTCCCCACACGCTGGAACTCAACGTTTCAGATGTTGAATAGAGTGGTTGAGCAGCAGAGACCTTTGATGGAATACCAGCTACAAAACCCTAGGGTGCCACAAAGTCAGCTGCCTCAGTTTCACATCCATGAGTGGCCATGGATGAGAGACCTTTGTGACATCCTACGGGTCTTTGAGGAGTCCACAAGGAGGGTGAGCTCTGAGGATGCGATGGTGAGCCTTACAATCCCGCTCTTGTGTGTTCTGAGAGAATCCCTGATTGACATCAGGGATAACTCAGATCACACAGAGGAGTTAGGGATAGCATCCGATCCGTCACAGCTGGAGAGTAGGTCCACACATCTGTCCGCTTCACTGCGTTTAATGGAGGAGGAGGAGGAGGAGGAGGAGGAAGAAGAGTTGTCCGATGATGTGATGGTGATACAGGAGGCTTCCGGGCAACTTCGAATCGTCCCATTGTTGCAGCGCGGATGGGTAGACATGGAAGATGAGGAGGAAATGGAGATTGAACTTTCCGGTGGGGCCAGAGGAGTCATGCCAACTAACACTGTGGCAGACATGGCTGAGTTCATGTTGGGGTGCTTTACAACCGACAAGCGTATTGTCAAAATCATGGAGGACAACCAGTACTGGATCTTTGCTATCCTTGACCCCCGGTATAAAAACAACATCTCGTCTTTTATTCCGGTAGAGGGGAGGGCCAATCGCATCAATGCTTGCCACAGGCAATTGGTGCAGAATATGATGGAGATGTTTCCAGCATGTGACGTTGGCGGCAGGGAGGGCAGTTCCTCCAGTAGGCAACCAAGTTCTCACCGGTCCACACAAACGAGGGGCACACTGTCTAAGGTCTGGGACACCTTGATGGCACCCCCTCGCCAAAGTGCCGCCACGGAGGGTCCTAGTGTCACCAGGCGTGAGAAGTATAGGCGCATGTTGCGGGAATACCTTTCCGACCACAGCCCTGTCCTCTCCGACCCCTCTGCGCCCTACACGTATTGGGTGTCGAAGTTGGACCTGTGGCTTGAACTTGCCCTATATGCCTTGGAGGTGCTGTCCTGTCCTGCCGCCAGCGTCCTATCTGAGAGGGTGTTCAGTGCAGCCGGTGGCATCATCACTGACAAGCGCACCCGTCTGTCAGCTGAGAGTGCCGACCGGCTCACTTTGATAAAAATGAACCACCACTGGATAGAGCCTTCATTTTTGTGCCCACCTGTGTAAAGCACCCCAACATGAAACTCCATGTCTGTACTCAACCTCTCCAATTCCTCCGCATCCTCATACTCATCCACCATAAGCGTTGCACAATTCTGCTAATACTAGGCTCCCTCCAACATGATTTCCCCCAACTCTGCTGGTTAGAGGCTCCCTCCACCCTGATTTCCACCAACTCTGCTGGTTAGAGGCTCCCTCCACCCTGCTTTCCCACAACTCTGCTGGTTAGAGGCTCCCTCCACCATGAATTTGCCCAAACTGGGCTGTTTAGAGGCTCCCTCCACCATGAATTGGTCCAAACTGGGTTTTTTAGAGGCTCCCTCCACCATGAATTGGTCCAAACTGGGCTGTTTAGAGGCTCCCTCCACCATGAATTTGCCCAAACTGGGCTGTTTAGCGGCTCCCTCCACCATTAATTGGTCCAAACTGGGCTGGTTAGAGGCTCCCTCCACCATGAATTTGCCCAAACTGGGCTGTTTAGAGGCTCCCTCCACCATGAATTTGCCCAAACTGGGCTGTTTAGAGGCTCCCTCCACCATGAATTGGTCCAAACTGGGTTTTTTAGAGGCTCCCTCCACCATGAATTTGCCCAAACTGGGCTGTTTAGAGGCTCCCTCCACCATGAATTGGTCCAAACTGGGCTGTTTAGAGGCTCCCTCCACCATTAATTGGTCCAAACTGGGCTGGTTAGAGGCTCCCTCCACCATGAATTTCCCAAAACTTGGCTGTTTAGAGGCTCCCTCCACCATTAATTGGTCCAAACTGGGCTGGTTAGAGGCTCCCTCCACCATGAATTTGCACAAACTGGGCTGTTTAGAGGCTCCCTCCACCATGAATTGGTCCAAACTTGGCTGTTTAGAGGCTCCCTCCACCATGAATTGGTCCAAACTGGGGAGGTTAGAGGCTCCCTCCACCATTAATTGGTCCAAACTGGGCTGGTTAGAGGCTCCCTCCACCATTAATTGGTCCAAACTGGGCTGGTTAGAGGCTCCCTCCACCATTAATTGGTCCAAACTGGGCTGGTTAGAGGCTCCCTCCACCATTAATTGGTCCAAACTGGGCTGGTTAGAGGCTCCCTCCACCATGAATTTGCCCAAACTGGGCTGTTTAGAGGCTCCCTCCACCATGAATTTGCCCAAACTGGGCTGGTTAGAGGCTCCCTCCACCATGAATTGGTCCAAACTGGGGTTTTTAGAGGCTCCCTCCACCATGAATTGGTCCAAACTTGGCTGTTTAGAGGCTCCCTCCACCATTAATTGGTCCAAACTGGGCTGGTTAGAGGCTCCCTCCACCATGAATTGGTCCAAACTGGGTTTTTTAGAGGCTCCCTCCACCATGAATTTGCCCAAACTGGGCTGTTTAGAGGCTCCCTCCACCATGAATTTGCCCAAACTGGGCTGTTTAGAGGCTCCCTCCACCATGAATTGGTCCAAACTGGGTTTTTTAGAGGCTCCCTCCACCATGAATTGGTCCAAACTGGGCTGTTTAGAGGCTCCCTCCACCATGAATTTGCCCAAACTGGGCTGTTTAGCGGCTCCCTCCACCATTAATTGGTCCAAACTGGGCTGGTTAGAGGCTCCCTCCACCATGAATTTGCCCAAACTGGGCTGTTTAGAGGCTCCCTCCACCATGAATTTGCCCAAACTGGGCTGGTTAGAGGCTCCCTCCACCATGAATTGGTCCAAACTGGGTTTTTTAGAGGCTCCCTCCACCATGAATTTGCCCAAACTGGGCTGTTTAGAGGCTCCCTCCACCATGAATTGGTCCAAACTGGGCTGTTTAGAGGCTCCCTCCACCATTAATTGGTCCAAACTGGGCTGGTTAGAGGCTCCCTCCACCATGAATTTCCCAAAACTTGGCTGTTTAGAGGCTCCCTCCACCATTAATTGGTCCAAACTGGGCTGGTTAGAGGCTCCCTCCACCATGAATTTGCCCAAACTGGGCTGTTTAGAGGCTCCCTCCACCATGAATTGGTCCAAACTTGGCTGTTTAGAGGCTCCCTCCACCATTAATTGGTCCAAACTGGGCTGGTTAGAGGCTCCCTCCACCATGAATTGGTCCAAACTGGGTTTTTTAGAGGCTCCCTCCACCATGAATTGGTCCAAACTGGGGTTTTTAGAGGCTCCCTCCACCATGAATTGGTCCAAACTGGGCTGTTTAGCGGCTCCCTCCACCATTAATTGGTCCAAACTGGGCTGGTTAGAGGCTCCCTCCACCATGAATTTGCCCAAACTGGGCTGTTTAGAGGCTCCCTCCACCATGAATTTGCCCAAACTGGGCTGGTTAGAGGCTCCCTCCACCATGAATTGGTCCAAACTGGGGTTTTTAGAGGCTCCCTCCACCATGAATTGGTCCAAACTTGGCTGTTTAGAGGCTCCCTCCACCATTAATTGGTCCAAACTGGGCTGGTTAGAGGCTCCCTCCACCATGAATTGGTCCAAACTGGGTTTTTTAGAGGCTCCCTCCACCATGAATTTGCCCAAACTGGGCTGTTTAGAGGCTCCCTCCACCATGAATTTGCCCAAACTGGGCTGTTTAGAGGCTCCCTCCACCATGAATTGGTCCAAACTGGGTTTTTTAGAGGCTCCCTCCACCATGAATTGGTCCACACTGGGCTGTTTAGAGGCTCCCTCCACCATGAATTTGCCCAAACTGGGCTGTTTAGCGGCTCCCTCCACCATTAATTGGTCCAAACTGGGCTGGTTAGAGGCTCCCTCCACCATGAATTTGCCCAAACTGGGCTGTTTAGAGGCTCCCTCCACCATGAATTTGCCCAAACTGGGCTGGTTAGAGGCTCCCTCCACCATGAATTGGTCCAAACTGGGTTTTTTAGAGGCTCCCTCCACCATGAATTTGCCCAAACTGGGCTGTTTAGAGGCTCCCTCCACCATGAATTGGTCCAAACTGGGCTGTTTAGAGGCTCCCTCCACCATTAATTGGTCCAAACTGGGCTGGTTAGAGGCTCCCTCCACCATGAATTTCCCAAAACTTGGCTGTTTAGAGGCTCCCTCCACCATTAATTGGTCCAAACTGGGCTGGTTAGAGGCTCCCTCCACCATGAATTTGCCCAAACTGGGCTGTTTAGAGGCTCACTCCACCATGAATTGGTCCAAACTTGGCTGTTTAGAGGCTCCCTCCACCATTAATTGGTCCAAACTGGGCTGGTTAGAGGCTCCCTCCACCATGAATTGGTCCAAACTGGGTTTTTTAGAGGCTCCCTCCACCATGAATTGGTCCAAACTGGGGTTTTTAGAGGCTCCCTCCACCATGAATTGGTCCAAACTGGGCTGTTTAGCGGCTCCCTCCACCATTAATTGGTCCAAACTGGGCTGGTTAGAGGCTCCCTCCACCATGAATTTGCCCAAACTGGGCTGTTTAGAGGCTCCCTCCACCATGAATTTGCCCAAACTGGGCTGGTTAGAGGCTCCCTCCACCATGAATTGGTCCAAACTGGGGTTTTTAGAGGCTCCCTCCACCATGAATTGGTCCAAACTTGGCTGTTTAGAGGCTCCCTCCACCATTAATTGGTCCAAACTGGGCTGGTTAGAGGCTCCCTCCACCATGAATTGGTCCAAACTGGGTTTTTTAGAGGCTCCCTCCACCATGAATTTGCCCAAACTGGGCTGTTTAGAGGCTCCCTCCACCATGAATTGGTCCAAACTGGGCTGGTTAGAGGCTCCCTCCACCATGAATTTCCCAAAACTTGGCTGTTTAGAGGCTCCCTCCACCATTAATTGGTCCAAACTGGGCTGGTTAGAGGCTCCCTCCACCATGAATTTGCCCAAACTGGGCTGTTTAGAGGCTCCTCCACCATGAATTTGCCCAAACTGGGCTGTTTAGAGGCTCCCTCCACCATGAATTGGTCCAAACTGGGTTTTTTAGAGGCTCCCTCCACCATGAATTGGTCCAAACTGGGCTGTTTAGAGGCTCCCTCCACCATGAATTTGCCCAAACTGGGCTGTTTAGCGGCTCCCTCCACCATTAATTGGTCCAAACTGGGCTGGTTAGAGGCTCCCTCCACCATGAATTTGCCCAAACTGGGCTGTTTAGAGGCTCCCTCCACCATGAATTGGTCCAAACTGGGGTTTTTAGAGGCTCCCTCCACCATGAATTGGTCCAAACTTGGCTGTTTAGAGGCTCCCTCCACCATGAATTGGTCCAAACTGGGGTGGTTAGAGGCTCCCTCCACCATTAATTGGTCCAAACTGGGCTGGTTAGAGGCTCCCTCCACCATTAATTGGTCCAAACTGGGCTGGTTAGAGGCTCCCTCCACCATTAATTGGTCCAAACTGGGCTGGTTAGAGGATCCCTCCACCATTAATTGGTCCAAACTGGGCTGGTTAGAGGCTCCCTCCACCATGAATTTGCCCAAACTGGGCTGTTTAGAGGCTCCCTCCACCATGAATTGGTCCAAACTGGGTTTTTTAGAGGCTCCCTCCACCATTAATTGGTCCAAACTGGGCTGGTTAGAGGCTCCCTCCACCATGAATTTGCCCAAACTGGGCTGTTTAGAGGCTCCCTCCACCATGAATTTGCCCAAACTGGGCTGGTTAGAGGCTCCCTCCACCATGAATTGGTCCAAACTGGGGTTTTTAGAGGCTCCCTCCACCATGAATTGGTCCAAACTTGGCTGTTTAGAGGCTCCCTCCACCATGAATTGGTCCAAACTGGGGTGGTTAGAGGCTCCCTCCACCATTAATTGGTCCAAACTGGGCTGGTTAGAGGCTCCCTCCACCATTAATTGGTCCAAACTGGGCTGGTTAGAGGCTCCCTCCACCATGAATTGGTCCAAACTGGGGTTTTTAGAGGCTCCCTCCACCATGAATTGGTCCAAACTTGGCTGTTTAGAGGTTCCCTCCACCATTAATTGGTCCAAACTGGGCTGGTTAGAGGCTCCCTCCACCATTAATTGGTCCAAACTGGGCTGGTTAGAGGCTCCCTCCACCATTAATTGGTCCAAACTGGGCTGGTTAGAGGCTCCCTCCACCATTAATTGGTCCAAACTGGGCTGTTTAGAGGCTCCCTCCACCATGAATTTGCCCAAACTGGGCTGGTTAGAGGCTCCCTCCACCATGAATTGGTCCAAACTGGGGTTTTTAGAGGCTCCCTCCACCATGAATTTGCCCAAACTGGGGTGTTTAGAGGCTCCCTCCACCATGAATTTGCCCAAACTCTGCTGGTTAGAGGCTCAATCCACCCTGATTTTCAAAACAAATGTTGGTGCCAACCTCAACTTACTACAAGGGCCAAATTCACTGCTGGTGACAAGCTCTCCTCACTGCAAGTGCCAAATACACATGTTTCAAGGTGTTTTCCTACTGTCAGAGAGGTGGTATTGAGTGTGTAAAGTGTGTAGTTGTTAGGCTGTGATGTTGGGGTAATAGAGGGTCTTTGGTGTGTTAGATGCCCCCAGACATGCTTCCCCTGCTGTCCCAGTGTCATTCCAGAGGTGTTGGCATCATTTCCTGGGGTGTCATAGTGGACTTGGTGACCCTCCAGACACGGATTTGGGTTTCCCCCTTAACGAGTATCTGTTCCCCATAGACTATAATGGGGTTCGAAACCCGTTCGAACACACGAACATTGAGCGGCTGTTCGAATCGAATTTCGAACCTCGAACATTTTAGTGTTCGCTCATCTCTATTGGAGACCACTATATAACGCCAAAGAAGTAACATGTCCAATATCCATATCAAGCAGAAAGAAGACAATTCTAGAAGATTAAAATGATATAATAAGCCTTTCGGTACCATGGACAGCTACTGGACTCACCCATAAAGCTTAGGCAAGCCCTGCAAGAATAAAATGAATTTGTATGTCAAATAGGGAAATAATATTTTATTTCACGGCAGAGGTCGACCTGCCTCTTGAGATGGTCAATTTAATCGGTCACCTTACAATCGGTTTACCTTACAAGCAGGATCAGGAGTGAGGATTGATAATTGAGGCTGCAGGCCCACAAACCCCAACAAACATTGCTATCATTATACACTGGGGTCTTATCAGACTTCAGAGTATAGTGATCGGAGGGGCAGGGGAGGTAAAGGAACATTAAAATCACTGTTACTTACTTCTCCTGCACCCCAGGATCCTCCAGGAGTCTTCTGGCCTATTTGGTGAAGTCACAGACGTCACGTGGGCCAGACAAGCTATGCCATTGGTGGGGGCACACACCGTGCCTACAGATTATATGCCCTCAACGCGTTTCGCTACATCTCATAGCTCATCAGGAGAGACAGAAGTTTTAGGGAGATAAAGAAAAAGATGTGCGGTAAAAACAGCATTTCCCGGGACCTTGGTGGTAGGTCCAAGTACTTGCAGCAGGTCCAACCATATAATCTGTAGGCACGGTGTGTGCCAGACTAGGGCTATTTATTTACATACCACTGCATTGAAAAGGAATGATCTAGTATTAGGTAGCGGTACAGTGTCAGTCTGATCCTGGATTGCTGGCCACAGAAACACAAGGCTGCAGTCTATGTATATCAGTGCAGCTTAAAGACCTGAGTGGGTATTACAGCCCTACATTCATCAGGGAGTTTTCCTCTATATCAGACAGCAGGAATAGCAAACCTATACACCCCCTAATCACATACCCCGGCAGTGACCAGTATAGGGAACGTGGGAACGGGGTTTGTGGGGAATTGGTTGTGTTAAGAATACCTGCACTAGTAGACCTTAGAATTGGGACCAGGATATTGTTGGAGGTCCTTTTCTCACTTTTTAATGCACTATAGGGACACGTCCTACTTTTATTTATGAGTTAATAAAAGCTACGTTTTAATATTTTCTTTCGTTTGGAGGGTACCCATTTTTGTCTAATATCAGATAGTGCTTATATTTTGCCAAAAGCATTAGGTGTGCTGCAGATAGTAGTAATGCACTACACATTAATAGGGTCGCCTTTTGTAATAATGCCCCTTTCTTCCCACTACACAGTAACAATGCCCACCTTTGTGCCCCTTATAAAATAATAAGGGTGGGCATTTTTTATTATATGTGGGCAGAAGTGAATTATAAGGGTTAGTGTACACAGAGTTTTTTGAGGCAGATTTTGACGTGGAATCTGCCTCAAAATCCACCTGCAAAAAAGGCTCCCATTCATTTCAATGGGAGCTGCTCACTTTTTTTTCCCGCTAGCAATTTTTTTCAGCTAGCAGGAAAAAGAAGCCACATGCCCTTTCGTTCCACGACCTTGGTGCGAGACTCACTCCCATTTAGGCCCATTAATTCGGGCTTAATCAAGAGCGGGATGCCACGATGGGATTAGAAAAGGTTTCCACCGTGTGAACATACCATTATTGCTTTGAGGCAGAAAGGGGAGAAAGGGAATGTTGTTATTATTATTATTGTTGTTGTTTTTAACACTCCCTTTTTGTCCCCCAAACAGTTCAACCCTCTTTGTGCCTCCATACAATAATAATGACCTACATTGTGCCACGTAATAGGTAATAGTGTCTCCTCATAGATTACAGCAGCAACATTTAAATTATAGTGCCCCTTATCAGCTATAGTACCTTTGTGTTATAGTGCCCCATTATTAGTTCTAGTCCTCCCTTATTATAAGTGCCCTATTAGTTCTAACTCCCCTTTATTATAGTGCCTCCTTATTAGTTCTAGTGTCTGTTTCCTTTATTATAGGGCCCCTTTTAGTTCTAGTTTCCCCTTATTATAGTGCCTTCTTATTTAGATCCCCCTCATTATAATGCCACCTTATTAGCTCTAGTCCCCCTTTATTATAGTGCCCCTTACTAGTTCTAGTTCCTTCTTATTATAGTACCTCCTTATTAGTTCTAGTTTCTGTTTCTTTTATTATAGGGACCCCTTCTTAGATCTAGTTCCCCCTTATTATAACACCTTCTTATTTAGACCCCACCATATTAGTTCTCGCCACCCGTTTCCCTTATTATAGTTGCCCCTTATTAATAATATTGCCCCTTATCATAGTGCCTCTTAGTTACAGTGCCACTTTTAGCTTTAATACCCCTCTGTTCTCCAGAAAATAACCAAAAAAAAACAAAAAAACCCTCAATTTCACTTTACCTGTTCCTGTGACAAATGAAGCTGCTGAATGTACCCTACTCCAGAAGAGTGCCAGCACAGGTTGCATAATGCAGTAACGTCATTGCAAGGCCGGTGCCAAGACTATGATGTTATATGCGCATTAATGTGTGGCTTACAGTATGGCAGAGCATGTAGAATATGTTTCCAGGCTCTGTCATAGGTGACAGGTTTCAACTGTATCGGAGACCTGTTGATTCTGTTTCGGTTGAAAGTGGTGCTCTCATGATCAGAGGCACCAGGAGAAATGTCTGGTGCCCTGGATCCATTGGAGGCCCCATTGAGGTTTAGGGTCCTGGCAGCTGCCCAATTTTCCTACCCCCTTCCTCAGTTTTTTACACTTTTTGGCAAGAAGTAAAATAAGCCAACAAGCCACTAATACTATTGATTTGAATGTTTTCTGCAGTAAAAACTCAATGAAAAATAAAGAACTACTCCAGTGTAAAGTATAGTGTAAACCTGCGCTGGCATTGTAAATAAGCATGACTCTCATGCAGCAAAAAGTGAATTGAAAAAAAAGCTGTATACCACATTAATGTAAAACAAATCATTGGAGGGGGGCATAGTAGTAAGGAGAAATAGAAATAGAAATTGTACTAGTTTGTACTAGTTGTACTAATACAAAAAGAGCACGATTAGTATGAATACATTAGGGAACATTTATCAATCTAAGTCCGACACTTTTCTGTCTACATTTGCTTCAAAATTCATAGTACACAACATTTACGACATATTTATGAACGACTAGTCTCTGCCCGTGACTTCGTCTGTGTGTTTTTGGCATTGATGATCCACCTATATTCAGCAAATTGCTGCCGTCGATGGTTCACTTGTACTGGCGTTTCGGCAGTTCTCAAGCTGTCCTTCTGCTGAACTTGTTCTTCACGTGGTGCCTGTAATTGTTCCGGAATCTCAGCAGCTGGCTGGAACACCATATAATGAGCGCGTTGTTGGCATAGATGATCCGCCTACTCTGGCATTTTGGCAACTCTGAAAATGGCCAGCTGCTAAACTAGTTCCTCGCACCATGCCTGTGATTGTTCCAGTATCTCAGCAGCTGGCTATATAATGAGTGTGTTGTTGGCCTTGATGATCCGCCTGCTCCGGCGTTTTGGCTGCTCTAAGAGCCACTTGACTCAATTCTCCTGAGCTCCGCTTGAGGAGACGTCTGTGACTTCTGGCTACCTTCATAGCTATCATGGTTTTAGAATTTTGCAACAAATTAAATTTTCTGTTTGCCAGCATGGTTAAAATTGGCAAACTTCCAATATGGATTAAAGGGGCTGCCTGGAGCAGATCAGATAATATGCAAATACTTGTTCACAATGGACTCAGTGTTATCTGTGTCTTTACATAGAGAGATAGCAGACTAGCCGTTAACAGCAAACTCCAATTAGCTGAGATAGTACTGCAGGCAAGAGCAGTTCAATATAGTATATGAACATAAATTCATAACAGTTTTGAAGCCATGTCATTTACTGGGATAAGAAATAGCCTATGTTTTAAACGAGGTTACAAACTATCTATGTGCCAAATTTCATCCAAAATCCGTTCAGCCGTTTTTGCGTGATTGAGTAACAAACATACAAACATACAAACTTTCACATTTATAATAGTAGGCTGTGCACCAGAAAGAAAATAAAAATAAGACTGTTTTGAGAATTTTTGAAAAATGTGCACCAGAATGGGCGAGGTTTAGTGCAGACTAGGCAAGGTTTAGAAGTGCCTAAATTTATGACACATTTATGGAACAGAACAGAACGGATATGGCGTATATTTCCTGGGCAAAGTAGACCAAGTTTAAAAAGGTGTAAAGAATTTATGACAATTTACTTCATCCACCAAAAATTCCTGTCGTGAGCTACATATTTGTCCTAATAAGCGAGGGATGATTTGTGTCTGCTTATGTTATTGTCTGCTTATCTCTTATTTGATGCATGTGCCAAATATTTGTTCCTTACAGCCTGCAAATTAAGATTTTGTCTACATATTTTGTGCCAAATATTTGTCTCCTGGTGATTCTGAATTTTGAAGCAACACTCCATATTTATGAAGGTCTGTATGACAGATTCAGAAATGTGTCTAAAACTATGAATGAGATTCATAGTTTCACAGTGCAAAGTTATACAGTATTGATAAATCTGCCCCATATTCTGGTTTTGGTCTGGGACATACACAGTACAGATTTAATTGTTATTTTACTCTATGAATTGTATCATCGACATTTCGCTTGCAGCAGTACGGACTCTTGGTATGACAGTGTGTTGTTTTGTGACAGACAGATAGGTAGGACACAGAGTGACTTATAAGGGTAAGGGTTTAGCAAATTTAGACAAATTCCAAGCATCCATAAATTTGCTTTTTCTGTTAGTTAAATGCATATATGTACTCAGAATGAAAAGACCTATTAACCCTTTGTATTATATCCTATATTTTTGGGATTGTGGATGATTTCCAGTTTGCACTAAAGATGAAACAGTATATGGCACAATACTATTCTAAATGGTTGGAGGATTCTGTCCAAATTCAGTCCCAACAGGCTGATGGAAACCGTCATATCGGACTTTAGAAGAATTAGGGATTCTCTACATAAACAATCTATATAATAACAATTCCTTATGTTGTTTTGCAAGTTACCGTACAATATTAATAAAAAGGAATTCGACAAATTCCTCCAAGCCCGCGCCTACTTAATAAAAACTACCAAACCCATTGATATATTTACCAACCACAGTACTTTCGTATTCAAATTGAAACCCAAGAATGTATTAACCCTTTCTATTATGTTGCATCTGCCTCTAGAGATGAGCGAGTGGTAAAATATTCAATATTTGATATTCGTTTCGAGTACACCCTCAATATTCGACTATTCGACCGAATATTGAATCCCATTATAGTCTATGGGGAAAAAAGCCTCGTTTCAGGGGAAACTACTATTTGACTAAGGAGAGTCACCAAGTCCTCAATGACACCCCAGGAAATGATGCCAACACCTCTGGAATGCAACTGGGACAGCAGGAGAAGCATGTCTGGGGGCATCTAACATGCCCAAGTCACAGTATTACCCCACTATCACAGCCTATCAAATAGACACTTTCCACACTCAATAGAACCCCTATGAAAGTGTAAAAATACTTGGAAACCTTCTTTCCTCTACATTAATATGGACAGAAACACAAATTTTAAGCTAAAGAAACATTAGCATGCACCCCTTTAAATCATGTTGCTCATGACAATCGCAGATGGCATAGGTAATGGGAAATCCAACAGCCCCCACCCTTAACTGTCATTGTTTATGTGTGTGATGTGGTGAGACCTCCAAAAATTACTGTTCTGGCCCTTCACGTGAGCCCTTCAAAATTAAGTTAGAGTCCCTTAAGCTGAGCCATACAAAAATTTACTTTTCAGGCCCTCGGGGTGAGCCCTCCCAAACTTAGCTTCAGGCTCTTGGGGTGAGTTGAGCCTTGAACCAGCAGAGTATTAGGCCCTTGAAGTCAGTTAAGCCTTGCACCAGCAGAGTTTTAGTTTTTGACCCTTGAAGTGAGTTGAGCCTTTAACCAGCAGAGTTTTAGTTTTTGGCCCATGGGGTGAGCCCTAAAATATAAATTTTCAGGCCCTTGAGATAAGCCCTAAAAAATTAATTTTCAGGCTCTTGGGGTGAGCCCTAAAAAAATTATTTGTGAGCCTTAATGGGGTTATTTTAATTAGTTTTTAACAGTGATGGTGACGGTGTTGGAGGAGGAGGACGAGAAGGAGGATGAGGAACTTGTTAGCTGGCACAGAAACATGGAACTGTGTCTCATCATTAGCACTGAGGACGGGACATGCTGGTTGCGGGTTTACAACCACTACATCGCTAGGAGGGGCAGACTGTTGTGTTACTACACGGCTGGAGGTAGTGGATGACTGGCTGGTGCAAATGCCTCTGGAAGCAATATCCGCTATCCACTGTAACATCGGTTCCTGGTGCTCGGGCCTCGTCAGTGGGGTACCCTGCACCCTGCTTGACGTTGTGGATGAGCGAACTGCTGGCTGCCCCTCTACAGTAGCCATTGGATCCGCAGTAGCTCGACTGTGGCCAGAATCCCCAGCTGGATTTTCACGTCCCCGTCCTCGTCCCCATCCCCGTCCCTTTGTGATACCCTGACGCATTTTCAGATGTGTACAGGTGATGACAGTATTAAGCTTTCTTCTCACCCCTATAGGACAGGTATATAGTGTATACCACTTGTAATGAATTTGAGCCCTAAAAAGGGCTTTTGTGAAATTTTAGCAGGCTGAGTGTATATATGGTTGAGTATATACACTCTTCCTGCAGTATAGCTCTGAAAAGAGCTTTTTGTTTTCAGTTTTCCTGCCTAGCAGAAGCTAATCACTATCTGACCCTCACTCCGATGTCTTTCCCTATCTCGCCAAACCGCATCTGACACGAATATGACTGACACTATTCTTATAAATCCGAGGTCACCTGATTTAGCAGCCAATGACTTTTTCCTATTTTTTTTCGATGCCTACGTTTTCCTGCTTCCTGTTCCACCTTCCCTTCACAGTTATTGGTGCAAAAAAAACACCAGGGAAGGTGGGAGGGGATACGAATTTCTACTATGTTTACCATGTGATATTCGAAATCGAATATGTCGAATACCTTAATATTTGATCGAATACCTACTCGATCGAATGGTATTCACTCATCTCTATCTGCCTCCACAAAGTTTGATTCACAATCCCATATTCTTAAATGGCACCAAGACTTGAACATTCAAGATGGCAGACAGGAGCAGGACTATAGTCTTGTAATAACAAGCTGGTGTTGGCGTGCTGGAACACAACAAACTATTGCTATGCTAAGGCCAATATAGGTAGAAAGATTTGATATTTTTCTCTTAAGCTATTTTGTGTATTGTAATAACAGATTTGGGACAGTTTAGTCCGGTTACACCTCATATAATAGTAGCTACAGCAGAATGTTGTGTATCACTTCCATCAGAGCCAAGTCACAGCATGTGACCTGTACACAAGTGATGAAACAGAATTCTTCACATGCACTTGGTCAGAACTTCCATCATGAAGTTATTAGGAGCCACAGCCATACAGTGACCTATAGCAGTAATTCTGCAGCCAAAGTGTCTCATCTAAGAAGCATGTGAATAAGAAATGACCTCTGTATGTCATATTTCAATATCAAGGCGCCTCCAAGGTCAGTGGGTGATGTGTACGGTGTTATCAAGATATATCAAAGGAGCAGCATCAAACAGAACCTGCTTGCACAAGATTGGTTTGCATTTCAAAGAAGTGTACAGAACACAGAAACTTCATCATACGCCCCATACCCTGTACTGATGTTATACCCACCGTAACAACTCTTCTAACATCTATCTATCTGTCTATCTATCATTAGCCTATCTATCTATCTATCTATCTATCTATCTATCTATCTATCTACTCAGCTTTGTCCATCCCTCCGTTAAATTTTAGTAAAACAATCCAAGAGCCATAAAAGGTTCTTGTCTTGCGTCTTCAAGACAATATCACATTCCTGAGAAATGATGAAGTTAAAAATAAACTATAAATTGCATTACAAGGAGAGAACGTTTTGCGATAATTGGCAAAACTCACTGACACCTGGAAGCCAGAAGACAGATCTGATACAGAAGAGCCAGGAACATCACCTTAATACAGAATGTTACATACAGTATATTATGTAATAGAATTATATTTACAACTCAGAACAGATGTGCCATTGACTAGTCTCTAGTGATCCCTATACTACAACTCTCAATGCGCTAGAATATATAGTAAACCGATGGGAAGGTAAAATCGATGGAAATATAAATTAACCCACATACTATATACATAAAGAAATAAGGTCTATATTGTAGTACCCTGAGGTTATTGTGGTCTACATGGGTAATAGTTGCTGGATAATACCCACTAATTCCCCCATTACTGCCCATGTGGGTGGTCACTCAGCTTTCCATAGGTCATAAATGGTAACAACTACATCAGCAGTGGTATTCATTGTTACAAACCTTTCTGCTTCTTTCTGCATGGCTTGTGTAAGGGCCACACTTCAAGTATTCTATTCCTGAACCAGGTGGCTCAGGATGAACAATCTGTCAGAGATATTAAATTCTGCACTTTTCTCCCAAACTAAGTAGATACAAATGGTCAGGGATAACTATGTCAGAGATGCCATAGTGAATGTACTACAGGAACATTGAGTCCTGGCAAAGTCATATATCAATGGAGTGAGGTCACTCTCTTTTCTCTCCATGGTGTAAAAGCTAATTGCTTGTTCTAGGGAGGACAGACCATAGACGTCAATGTGAACTGAATCTAGTGAATGGACAATCTATGGGAAGCTGTGAGGGGCCATCAATTATTTCCTCTGTACAGAACACAAATCTCCTAATTTAGTTGGGTTTTGGGATTAGCACCTGGTGCTGGTGTCACAGGATGGAGAATGGGGGTGTAGGAGTAAGGAGGAGGTGGGGGGGCACATTCCACTAGCAGGACCCTTTATGGGAATCTTTCCTGGACAGCCCTGCACACACTGCTGTCTGAAAAATGCTGGCTAGATAAGGCTGCAGATAACAGGTCACAGGGTAGGTGGTATAAATGGGAGAGGGGTTTGGTACAAGCTCCAGATCACTGGGGGGAATAGAGAGAGGGAGTCACCTACAGCTGCAGGGACATCATCAACTCCACAGAGAACAAGCCACCAGTTTATTCTATTACCTGCTGACAATGGAAATGAAGCTTTCTGCTTTCTGCACTCTGCTCTGTGCCACCCTGCAGCTGCTCTCCTGCGCAGCTCACCCTATAGCTGATCCAGACACTGACAGGGAGCTGGACTCCTTCAAGGTAAGCAAAAGATTAGACATTTCTCTGCACTAGTTGCTCTATGTAGGTAGTGGCTTTAGGCAAACTAATATCACTGGGATTACATGGGTTATATTTATAACTATGGGTAATGGATCTCATTGGTCAGGGTACAGTGTGTCTGGATAGGTATGGGTAATGTAGAGTGTTGTATAATTCCTTGGCATTCTGGATCTTGTAGTTCTACACCATATAGGTGAGAGTAAGCTAATGATCTATACATAGGGATGATACAGGGCACAGAGCAAGTTGGATTAATACATTGTCCTATACATTATCAAATTTGTGCAGGTGTACAGCATGCTGAGGTTTAGTTCTACATGGGTATGGGATTAGGAGAATAGATGGCTAGAACATGCATAGGTTTAAAGGTAGGACAGGCTGAGAGCTATAGTGCAGTAATATATAAAGAATGCGTAGCATAATTGTAAGCATCTTAAGAAGCAGAACATGCTGATCTCTATAGTGCCCCAATATCTATAGAAGCACGGAATAAAAATTGAGTGTTAATCTTTTTGGAGCTGGGTTTGCTGGTTGTTGTAGTTTTACGTCATTGAATCAGTTTGTATTTAGGGCAGGGACTCCGAAACATGACATATTCTACATTCTTTACATAGGATGTCCTAGAGAGACTAGAGGAAAAACTGTCAGCCATTGAAGATTTACAACAGTCAAATCCCAGCACCCTGGAGATCAAATTGGATGACCGTGAACAAGCAATGACCCCAGAAGAGGCTGGAACCCAAATATCTCCAGAGTCCAGAGGGGTTCGCAGCAAGTCCTTCTCAATCAACAATTCCATCCTCAAAGGGATGAGATCACTGCAAAGCCCCAAAATGATGAGGGGTTTAGGCTGCTTTGGGAGAAGGATTGACCGGATTGATTCCTTCAGTGGACTGGGCTGCAATGGTAAGATGAGCTTTACATTGTTACTCTGTAGTTATTGGGAACTTAGTTTCAGCAGGAGAGTGCTGGGATATCTAGTTCCAATACTGGAATATATAATAACTATGTATATAAATGTACATTACTTTGATTCACCAAGTAAAATTCTGCGTGGGTAGTTCCTAGTGCAAAGTACTACACCCAACATGCCATTATATGTAATGATAGTACTTGTGGTACCACAACAACTCGAGAGCGACAATATATAGGATATTGCCCATATTGAGAATAGATACACAGTACAGTATAGATAACTGTAAACAGAAATAATGCAATAGATTTACCTGTAAAATTACATTTCCATATCACCAAGAGTTGAGCAGACGACACATTCAGCTCTGCTACATCTTATATGTTCTAACAATAGTAATACATAATAATATCTACTCTACACTACACTTTTGGGTTGACTAGTGGAAGTGGACTGGAAATGATTATATATATATATATATATATATATATATATATATATATATATATATATACACTGATGTATATGGTACTGATACCTGGCCATACAGGATCATGACTGGTGTATAGATTTTCAGAGATTCTGCTACATTTATTAATAAAAGCTGCCATGAAGCAGAAAGATATTTATCAATAAAAGATTCTGATGTAAATGCATTGACAGAGAAGGCCGTTCATAGCAATGCTATTTATCAAGCCCCTTCCCCAACACTATAGGACATACAAATGGCATCAAAGATTCAGCCAATATTTTTTCCATTTCTCTATACAGAAATTGGTAGCCTGCACCATATTACATAGTAGGAGCAGGATTGTCAATCAAAGGCCTTGTGCCATCAGCGTCCTTATTACCCATAGTAAACTATCATTGACCAGCGTACATTCATCAATCTGACTGGCTGCCGCGGTCAGCAGCGTCCATCTTTTACTAGCACAATTTATAAAATGAAGCCATCTATCACTATCATGTATAGATCAATATCAATCACCTCTACAGGTAATGGTGGCAGGCATATATATCAATAACAATGGTGGTGTTAATCAAAGACAAAATGGCTCCACTGTGGCCTTGTTTCCTCTAGCAACCAAAGTTTCCCCCTCCAGTTTAGAAAATGAAAGCTAAGCCTTGATTGGTTGCTGTGGACAATTCTAATACATGTGTTCCTACGAATAGTGAGGTCTCCTCAGTAATGCAGATTTTTTTATCCTGTAATTTTTTTCAGAATTTTTTTCCACATCGGTTTGATCATTCTTGTCTTTTCTACCTTCAGGGTCCAGAAGATTTTGACACAATGAAAAAGTGGGAGAATCATGCACTGCTTGAGGCCCCTACCAAGATGTCTCACCGAAACATTACTTTTCTATTTATTACGATCCTGTTCATATTTATTTATTTATAAGTATTTATTTCATGTTTTATAATTGTAATTTCTAACACGTCATAGATCATAATAAATATATTACACACTTTCCTTCTGTCTCCTGTCTCCAGTGTCCGCCAATTACAAAGAACCACTTTCTCTCAAAACATAGGAGCAGGTTAAGAAAGTGAAAGATGGGGAAATCTAATAGTGACCTAGCTTATGTCATTTAGAGATGAGCGAACACTGTTCGGATCAACCGTTCCGAACAGCACGCTCCCATAGAAATTAATGGAAGCACCTGGCACGGCGACCGGCCGCCGGCAAAGTGTACGTGCCAGGTGCTTCCATTCATCATCATCTCTAATGTCATTATATTATTTATTATTGGCTAGGGCAGGGGCAGGCAACCTTCGGCACTCCAGCTGTTGTGAAACTACAACTCCCAGCATGCATACTTGCTCTGCTGTTCTTGGAACTTCTATGGAAGTGAATGGCGCATGATGGGAGTTGTAGTCTCACACCAGCTGTAGTGCCGAAGGTTGCTGACCCCTGGGATAGGGTGTAGTGTGCAGAGGTCACCGTCACATGAGGGCCGTGCAGCCAAAGAGGGTAAAATGTTGCCAATGAGCAGGTCAGTGTTATAAATGTTGCATTAGAGTAGGGGGCTCAAATGAAACCCAGAAGCTTCTAGCTATCCCTCAAGGGGGGCATAACAACACCTAATGGAGGCAACCTTTAGCTGCACGTGTAACTTCTACAGGTCTCAAATATAGAGATCAGGACATGGATCTTAACTCTCCATATGTATAATCATACCCACATCACATAATGTTCCTTAAAGGTAAAATATAACCATTTATGGCTTTATTCATAGGATACGCCATAAATGCTTTATTAGATTAAAGCCGTTTGTCTATGACTCACATCTGTCTCAAGAAAAGGCCCTGCGTGCGTCTCTCGATTCACTTGTTCAGGAGATCTGCATATAACCGTGGCTGTCAGAAAGATTTGCCTTCAGTCCAATGCATGTTCCAAACTTATTAGGAATTAAAGGATAGGCCATCAGTCAAAAAATATGTCAGAAAATCAATTTACTTCCACAAAATTACTGTCATAGCAGAATAGAGGGAGATATCAAGTGCCGATACAGAATAGAGTAACATTAGTACTTTATGTACTTTATGTGACAATGAGGATTTAATTTTTTTTGTTATAAAAATTGTTATTTTACATTTTTCAGTTTCTTGTAATGTACAACAATCAATCCCAGTAACTGCACTATTATTTGATACCATATGGATACATTATTACATCACTGTATGGCACTATATAGCGGTAAATGGCAGTATTATAAGTAAACTGCATTACACTATTATTTGGCAATTGTATGGCCCTTTTATTTGGGCACTGTTTTAGTTTTATATGACACCGTAGGGCAGTATAAATTCAGCCGTATATGGTACCATTATAGATAGATGACAGTGTTAATCTCCTTTTCAAATGCATGGAAGGGGCTCTTTATAAATGTTTTGTCCACTGGTCCCCACAAATCTTAATTCTGCAACAACAGAAAACAGTATAATATAATATAACATGTGACATCGTATGAATGTTTAATGGTTGTCAGTGATTTTAAGATATGAGCACTAAAAATGTCCACTGCTAGTACATACTGTATAACCCACTGTGTTGTATGTGTCTCCAGTAGGGTTAGCTAATCTTTTCACAGCAATATCAATGCAATAATGTGGTATTTGTATTGAGTTACACTTATTTGTATGTGTGTAATATATGTGAGATAGGTAACTTATCCGGCCTGTGCTGAGATGGAAAATACACACAGGTCACTCCTGGGGCTGTAGAGAGTCTTTAGGAAGTGGTGACGTCTGATGCCATCCAAATATTAGAGGTTGCTGTCTAGGTTTCAAGGAAACTACTTGATGGAAAATAGACAGCATAAAGATGGCAGAGAGATGATATTGTAGGCAGCCAAAGTCTCAGGCAAAGCACAAACATGCGTCAGGACGTACAAAATTCTGGGTCTTAGGCACAAACTGATCTTACAAGACCTAAGAGGGAATTGTGAGTTTTATCAGTTGTGAATATAGACAAGTGAACTAACAAGACAACGTCTATTCTGATCTGATTTCTAACTGATATAACTGTGAATTTCTGCAAATCACCAAATCACTTTTGCAATAGGTCTATAGTAGGAGTTCTGCCCCTGTGGAAGCCATATTGGAGGCTGTATTATTTGTCAATCAGATTTACTAATAGCAGTGATACGCGCGTATCACATTGAAAGCAATAGGGGAAAAAAGCCTCCCATTCATTTCAATGGGGAGCGCACGTATGCCAGCTACCATAGAGATGAATGGGATCTGCTTTGTATGCGCTCATTCCGAACGTGTTTTATGTTCAGAATCAGCTGAGCATAGACTCAGTGTGAATGCACCCTAAGAAGGTGCAGAGACAAAGTGATTGGTGAGGGCAATGAGATTGAAGAATAGAAGTGAGAAGACCATGGAGAGGACTATACTGGAGAAATCGTCACTAGACAAGGAGGATCTTGGAGGATCTTACCGGGTCTAGATTGCTGAAATAAAAGAGAAATCGACCACATGGTGAAGGATCTGATCCTCCAGCCAGAGCAGATATGTGTTATACAGAAATGCCTTGAGTGGTATAAATGGCGGCTGTGCTCTTCTCATCTCCAGATCCTCGCAGAAGACGGTGTTATGAAATGGATGGTCTCTGATGTTACTGTTTACACCTACCCGCTTCTCAGGATTTTTATACAGCAATTCTTTAAGCAACTGTTTTCCACTGTTATCCTGTTATGCTGGAATATCTGCCTTAACTCTGGCAATGGATATTTTCACCATCTTGCTGATGAGCCCAACATAAAACAGGTGGCATCTTGGACATAACAATCCCTAGGCTCCACCAGTCATAATCCTGTCCCAGAAGCACCTGAGGAGCCATACAAAAGTGTATGCCTGCCACTCCATGGATCTTATTGGAGGAGGAGACACCATCTTAGACAATCCCCACTTCAGTGATGCAGGTTATGTCCATTTTCATCCTGCATGAAGTTTGCTGGCTTAATATCATTCCAATGAAAGACGAGAGATGACAAGTAAAGGGAATCTAAAATTTCTGTAGTGATACAGGAGACATGGCATGGACCACAGCAAAAACAGGCATCATTCAGGGCTGTGGGAAAGCTGAGTGTGTTATTTCCACCATTAAAAGTGAAATTTATAGGTCCTATTGGAAAGTTTGTGGTACGCGGGCTGCATCGCAAGCCTTCTATGGACTGAGGGGGGTGGTAGTGTGGCATTTTTTTCTCCTTTGGGTATGCTTTTTGTTTTTGTACCTGATTGCTTTTCTTGTATAATATGTTACATGCTTGTGTCTTATTATTGTGTTTGGTACGCACTCTTCAATAAAACAAGTTTTTTTTGTTTTTTTTTTTAAAAAGTTAAATTTTTACTTACCTGTGGAAGATGTTGTGCCCTTGGAGGAACTGGAGGCAGAGATGTAACTTGAAGCTACTGGACCCTAATGAAAATTCTGTAATCAGTTCCCTACCAACCTTGTATCTTTTAGGATAGTAGTAAAATGTATGGGGGCCCCTCAGTGTCCAGCATACAGTATAAACTGCTGCCTCTGGACCCTTTATAGCTAGGTCCTTGACAAGAGGCCACATACAATCTCGGCTGTGTACAATCTGATGTAGAGGACAGAGTATAGTCTCCATGACATGAAATCCTTCTCTAGCAATCGCATACCATGTTATTGTCAAAGTGTTATTCGCCAGCAGCAGAGAGATGCTGTGTATGGTTGACTGTATTCCTTCCAGTCTCTGGAGTCTTCTATATCTGACCTGTCACGTCACCTTACATTTATCTCCCTTCAGTCCAGATTTCTTTACCCATCTCATGATGTCATTTACTTACCTTACATAGCTGATGTCCAGACAGTCACGCCTTTAGCCTTTCACCGAGCAGATATTCTGTCCTGAGACTGGTGAGCGGCAAAGAGATGGCATAGAAATGAGCAGTCTTGGGCTTTTAGGAGTATCTTCACTTTGATACCTTTAATGGCTAACTAGAAAATTCTATTTGCAAGCTTTCAAAGCAAAGAGACTCCTTCTCCAGGCTTGTATAAATGAATTCATGTGTAATAGCCTAAAGAAGATGACTCTGGGAATTGAAAGCTTGCAAATGTAATATTGTAATATGTAAAAGGTATCAAACTTGCAACACTTGTCTTTTTGACACAAAGTATCAGACAGTGCAGTGCTATACAAGCCACTGCTGATATCAGTCACACATGTGGATACAAAGTTACTGAAAGTTCTTAGCACTGGAGATGAGTGAACAGTGTACATCTGGCCGAATACACTGACCAGTCCTTCTTATTTCTTGTCTGGTTGCCTAATATTCTTTTTTTTTTTATCAATTCTTTATTTATAACAAAGCGGTACAGAATGCAAAAAAATCAAGATACAATATATGTCAAAGAAACTGCGAGGGATGAGGCGCGTTGGTTGCCTAATATTCTAATAATGTCTTCTTCTTATCTCTAACATTACTTCTCAGAAGCAGCAGTCATCTATTAATGTAGTGTGGATTATGGTCAGCAGCATTAGAGGTAGATTCTGTCCTATATGTGATGCTCAGGGTGGCTCAGTGGTTGCAGCATTGGAGTCCTGGGTATAAATCTGGCAAAATACAATATTTAATGGAGTGTGTGTTCTCTTCATGTCTTTCAAGAGGTTTAATCTGACCATCTCCCACACTTAAAAATAATTATTGCTAAGAATTTTTTCTGGTTGTGGAAAAGTATGCAATAACCCTGTGGCATATACACTTACCATATGTGTTTGCAGTATCATGTACAACAAACTGTCCTATACAGCCATGACTCCATGTGATAATTGTGCATGTCTGTGAAAATGCATTGCAATATCATCCACGAGTTTTGGATTTTTGTAAGGTGTTACCACATAACAAACACTAAATAAATTTGCCAGTGTTATAATCATACTGACCTGTAGAATACAAGTAACATGTTATTATGGGTGCACAGTGAAGGCCATAAAAACGAAGCCCAGAAGTAAGGTGCTCCAATGCTATTTTTCTCTAATTCCATCTCATTCTGAATTTCTATCTAGATTCCCAGTACATTGTACCAAATATTAAATGGTACCCTTATGAAGCACAATTTGCCCTGCTAAATTAAACCTATTCAGCTCTGTAAATGAGAAAATAAAAAAGTTTTGGCTTTTGGAAGGTAAGCGGTAAAAATAGGTGTAAGGAAGGAGTGTTACCAGAGGATTAAACTGCACACTCATCCAGTGGCTATAGATCCTGCTGACGGCCACATCTATTTGCTAGGCATCTTGCAGGGTTATGGAGTTTTTGGGAAATTGACTATTGATGACCTATCTTTAGGATGATTTAGAGATCATCAATATCTGATTGGTGGGATCCAACTCCTGCAGCATTCAGTTGAGCACTGTGGCCTCTTCAATGAATACCGAGCACCGTGCCATGCAAAGACTGTGCTTGGTATTACAAGTCACTTGAATGGAATTGAGTTACATTCAGGCCATTTGATGAATGAACATGACATCACTGGCCTGTGAAGAGGAAGCAGTGATCACCCAGTATAATGGGCACCAACCGATTATGGCTTAAGCAGGCCATGCACACAGGCTAGCTGCCCCCCCCCCCTCTCAAACACATATGTACACTTGCCTAAATGGTGCATGTGTTCTGAATGGGAAGAAAGCTGGAAACTCAACTTCTCAATCTTCATCTGCTGTAATATATGCTTATCTGTCTTGACACATCAGATAGTATGTGTACCTAATGTGTATGGCGAGCTCAGCTCACAGGGCCAGTTTGTAGTCTGTTACCATGGCCATACATAAACCTTTAATACACATTCAAGGGTACAATATTTATAAATCAAGACCTGCTGCAAAGTTGACATATTCTTTAAGTATTTCACTTTTTAACCTTTGTTGTGAAATGGAAAAGACAAATTTAGGGTATGTTCACACAGCGGAAAATGAAGGGAAACTCTCTTCATTTTCCGCTGTCGGCATTTTCGCTGTGGTCTAGCCGCAACGCCAATGCAGTACATCAGCATTCCATCGCGGCATCCCACTACTGATTAAGCCCTGATGAATCGGCCTAAGCAGGGAGTCTTGAGCCGAAGACTCTGCAGCAAGTTCGAGCAGGATGCTTCTTCTTTTTTGCATCACACTACGATCTCTGCCTACCATTGAATACAATGAGAGGGGGATTCCAGGAGGAATCTGTCCCTAATACGGGACGAAATCCACCCCCAAATCCGCGGTAACTTCCTCTGATAATACAAGACATTAAAACACAAAAAAGAGGATACTTTTTCTATAGGTGCTGTAACCTTATATCCTAAATCTACATTGTGCAGCCCAAGGAGAAATTAGAATATAAGAGACTAAATCCTCAGTACATAGAGAATATCAAATTAATTATTGTAAAAATCCTAGACATAATCTGTGCCCTCTCCCCTTATTAATGTCACCTTATTAGTTTCCTCTTAGTATACTGCTGCTCTGACCTTTGTTTAGCTAGTACATAACATAGGAAATGAAGTTGACATTTGCACAGTTCTCAAGTCTCAAAGTTAAAGGGGACATAGCGTCTTTTAAGAGCATTCCTCTTGTTTAGAACTATTGCTGGTGCGGACAGTCCTGAGGGATTCCTCCAGAAAACTTTATTGACATTGAGGCTAAGGCCCCACATTGCAGAAACGCAGCTTTTTTGAGCTAAAGCTAAGAATGGTTACAAAAGGAATGTGAAATATATAGGAAGACAGAATTTTCAGTATACTTGAGTCAAAGCTAAAAGAAAGTTAAAAAAAGAATGAGAATTGTAGAGAAACATTTGTGGCTTTTGCTAAAAATTAAAAACTGCATAAAAACCTGTAATGGCATTTTTCCAAAAACTCTGTGTTTGAAACAACCCTAAGGGGGCATTCACACGGAGTAACGCCGGGCGTGTATCACAGCCATACACGCCGGCGTTACGGCAGACTGCCGAACACTTCCCATTCACTTCAATGGGAGTGCTCGTAACAGCGGCGTTTACGAGCACTCCCATTGAAGTGAATGGGAAGTGTTCAGCAGTCTGCCGTAACGCCGGCGTGTACGGCTGTGATACACGCCCGGTGTTACTCTGTGTGAATGCCCCCTAACAGTTACTTCTGTGACAAATATGTCCATACACACCTACAGTATTGAACAACATCTCCTAAGGTAGTAAATAAAAACCTTCCATCTGAAATCAGCACATATATGTCACACCCTAATTCCATCCCTTATATCTTGGTCACACCTCTAAAGGCTATCCTAGTTATACTTCTAAGACACTGTTGCCCCAGGGGTGCCCAAACCTGGGAGCCACACTGTAAGCCTCAAGTTGTTTCTGTATTGTTGTGCTTACAATGCAGATCCCATGCTATAATCCAATGGAGCCTTCAACGTGGTGCAACTGTGTAGTAGAGCCATTGTTTTTCCCATTGTTCCGAAACGCGTAGCAACAGCTCATAGTGATGCGCTTTGTTTGCCGTCACTGCGTCTTCATGAATATGGATTGAATTTTTAATACACGATGAAATAAAGTTTGAAGATTTTATTAATCCACTGCTCGGATTGCTGGATTTTTTCTACATTGTTTTTCCCATACCCAACTCAATAGCAATAGCTTATACAGTAATACTTTTCCAACTAAGTAGAAGTGACCATAAAATAGTTCCTAATATAACATGGAGGCTGTATTGCCTCATCATTAACTATACAAATGTGCAATCAAGAGCATAATGGTATGCATGCAAGCGTGCCATTCTCAGTGACTGTGACCAGCCAGTCATCAGCCAAGGTATGTGACTATGGCTTCTCTAGTTCGTGATAGACCCCAGATTGACTGACTGAGTTTTGGAAATGGTGTGAGTTTGGACTGTCACCAGCTGAACGAACATTTTACGACATTTAGTCAACATGGGTATATAGCATGACTGCCTTTTATAATGTACAAATGACAGCATATATATATATAGTGTAAGGTACAAGTTACATCATATATTACCAATGGTCATAATGATACTACACTCACTATATAAAACATATTTTCAGTAGTAATTTTAAGTTTTGGTGGAATTTACCCGCTCCCCCCCCCCCCCTTCATAATGGAGCAGCTCTGTTTATGGATATCTCCTACTATTATTGCTAATAAACATGTGATGTGCAGATGTCCTAGTACAAAAATAGTGCCATGAGTTTGGTAGAAGCTGGGTCACATTGTCCTCATTCCACAGGCGCATGGCCATCCATAGTACTGGTCAAAAGGTTGAATTCCCTGATTTTCCATGAGACACATAGAAAGAATTCAGGTATAAAGAGGTGAGAAGCCTCTTATGGCAGGAATGTCAGGCTGCCAGCAGCCAAGGGGTCAAGTGGGCAAGTTGGCTCTTCGAAGGGCTTGCTGCAATGGTAAGGGAAGGATAACTTTAAAAGGGAATCTTCTACTGGCCTGAAAACAGCCTCTTTATCTTTCGGAAGTGATAGAATGTTGATGAGTTCATGCCTGGGACAAACTCATGTCATCCTGGCACATATATAACCAGTCAGTGTTGTGGTAGTTGGACAGACAAGGTGCTAGACAAACATACAGTCAGACATACGGGAAAAAGGATTGGCTATTTGAAAGGAGAACTAAGCCATCAGTTGCCATGGGAACCTCAATAGTTGGGTACTTTACTTGCCTTCTTCTTCTTCTGGCGTTGACCAAGGTCCATGGAAGTCCAGTGTACAGCTCTGTCATATCATCGGACCTGTCCGATCTCAAGGTAAGACAAATAATTCTGTAGCCTATTTGTAGACATATCACTTTTTAATTGGCATAACAAATGGTAATACAATACCATTTTTCTCTCAAGCCCCATGATGTATGCATGTATACAGACAAGGGGTACAACAAGACATTTGGTACAACATATTACCATGATCCAATGTGTTATCTGAAGAAACTGGGAGGATGTCAAATAAATGGACATCATAGCCAGACTCGAAACTGGACTTCTATTTCATGTTCATAGTTTTCTGGTATTTGTTCCTGTACCCTATATATACAGCAAATGCTCAATGGGGCAGCTATAGGGATTCACTGGTTACAGCCGCACATAGGTTGTGATGTCTCAGGGAGTCCCTTTACTTCATAACAGTTGTATATAGCATGTGATGTATTTGGGCCCTTCATAAAATGATCATAGTGCCCCTCCAACTGGAACCCCCTTCAATAGAGTACAAAGATGACTCTATGGAACTAATGGACTCACCAAATGAGGATTAGCCTAGAGTGCAAAGTCTTCTCTATGAGCACCTTCATCTGTAACCCATAGCTTTGCAATTGTTGCAAAACTGCAACTCCCAGCATGGTCTGATCGCTGAAAGTCATGATGGGAGTCATGGGTTGTAGGTGGCTGCTCTAGTAGAGATCATTGCTTGTTGTTATTGCGTAGGATTTATCCTTGAGACTACAAATGTCTCCTTCTAGGGTCTCCATTCTTTTCCATAGAGGAAACACAAGTGTAAATCTATTACTGCATAGATCGGCTAGAATGATCCACTCGATCCTGTTCACACACGTGCATTGCACAAACCCCACTCATTTAATTCAGTACTTTATAATGATCATATAGGAGATTCATATTCATCCTGTGATTTCTGGGGACACATATAATGGAAAAGGGTTTTACAAAGTTATCAATGCCTAGAGTTCCATTACTCAAAAATATATAACCTGGCATAAATAGGTTAAGCCCTTACAGTTCAGTGAACCACTACCCATAAATATATTGTATATAAATGGCATAATGTAACGCCAGACTGTAAAATCACTCGAAATGCAATATTATGGAATTGCATTATTAGACATTGCAACTTTAGTAGCTGGACAGAAGCAGGACCCAACAGAGCATGTTGTACAATGCCAGCCATTAGGCGTATTTCTGCTGGGGACCTGCAGGGAACTTATATTTTTCCTAATAATATGTAATGCCCTAATGTAAAGTAACACTTCTTTGCAGCCTCAAAGTCACCCACAAATAGGGTGATGTAGATTTTTACAATTTATAAGCGTATTAGAATGTAATTTAGGTTTAGGAACTATATAGAACAGGCTCCATAAAAGCCAGAGAAAATGTCAACAGCGTTTTTATTCATTGCAAATATTGGGGTTCTTCTTTGCAGGGCCTTCTAGAACGCTTAGAGGATAAACTTCCAGTAGAAGAACCAGAAGTCCCAGCACAAGACCTATTTATGGGAAACTATGATTCATCTGATTCCCTGCCGTCTTCTAATTCAGCTCCATCCTGGCCTGGAGAATTTGCCCGTTCCCCTGCAGACATGGGCTACAACCGAGGACCCTGGGCTCAGCCTGATAAAATCTCTCCACTTAAGAATAAACTGCGAGAGCTATTGAATGCCCCACGGAGCATGAGGAGGTCTTCGGACTGCTTTGGATCTCGGATTGACAGAATTGGGGCTCAGAGTGGCATGGGATGTGGCCGCCGGGTAAGGATCTATGTTGTTCTTTAAACAAATACATATGTTCTTGTGTGTGGAAGGTGCCTATATGTCCCAGCGACACTAATGGTAGTTGTAAAGGAAAGTCAAAATCTAGAATAGAAGTCATTGGAGGGATTATGATAAAAATTCTGCAACTTTTCTAAGAGCTCTGCTTACTGCTAGTGACATGTCTGTATGCATCTAGGGGTTGCAAATTTATTGTGATCTCACAGCTGAGGTTTTGCTACAGTTGTATTTGTCCTCTGTGCGTTGAACAGACTAATACATTGTATTAAACTATCAGGACAAGAGAAAGAATTGTGCTGATGATGTGTTAGTCACAGACAGGATTACCTAGGGTTGACAGCACAATATTGAACTGCTCGCATTGCTTGCCGTGACTATTATAGGGGCCATCCACAGCCCCCACTGATGGGACCTCACAACATTCAATACTAGCTGTATAAATTATGGGCATCCTCTAATGGAGGAAGCCAAAATGATATCATATATCAAGTCTATAAAAAACATAGAAAAATGTCAGCACTGCAAATAATAGAATGGTGGTGCAATTCTTCCTCTGTTCCAACTTAAAGAACCACCAACAATAAGAACTAAAGATTAATCAACACTCCATAATGGCAAAGAAGTAGATGAGGTTTTAGAGTCACCTATACAGATACACAATAAGGGTAGGTTCACCCGGAGTTTTTTGATTCCGCGTCAAAATCTACCTGCAAAAAACTCAGTGTGAACATACCCTAAATCAGCTCATTAGTTTTGGAAAGGTGGACTGTAATGGACATTAATACCATAGTCTACCTATTGCAGCTCTACAGCTGCTGTGAACTACACCAGACAGCCATGCTGGGAGTTGTAGTCTCACAGCAGCTGGACAACCACAGGTTTCTGACCATTGCCCAATATATGAAAGCTTTACAGTCAATATCGCCTTCAGAAAACCTCCTGCAGCTATTTCCAGAACACATATCTAATATGGATAAAATTGAATAGACATCCAAACACATCCACATAGTAGAATAATAAATGTCCATCATTAGACCTGTGTTCTGCCTGTCACATCCAGACGTCACAACAGGCAGGGATTAATTCAATAGGCAGCCCCTTCTTGTCCAGCGCCACCCGCGTTTCCTGCCCGGAGGCACTGCTGTCCCCCATTGTGTACCAAACGTAAGTTCTTCTTCATGTATCCAAGTAATATAAAGCCATCTCCTCCTTCTTCTTTCCACAGTTTTCAAGGGAAAGTGAAGGACAAGTACAGAATTAAAAGATGAGCGGAGACAACTGCAGAAGACCCTGCCAATAAGGGACATCCACCCCAAAGTTTATAGAACATCCCAGTCTGTCAATTTCATAAAAATGTGTTGCCATCATTTTATAGTTATAGCCGGAAAACTGGGTAGTAATGAAGACAAACACCTGCAGGGGGTTTAATCCATTCTTTCTAGAGTCCAGAATGACACATCTGCCTAACTATACAGAATTATATGGGTGCTTTCCTACAGAAACAGTGCCACAAGTGTCCATAGGTTGTGTGTAGTATTACATCTCAGACCCATTCAATTCTTTGAAGCTGAGCTGCAATACGAGACACAGCCAATTGATAGGCATGGCACTGTTTTTAGAGGGAAAAAACCTTAAAGAGGCAGTCTGACATTTTAGGAGACCCTTTTTCTCTCCATAATGGTACCACTCCATAGGCTGTGTATGGTTCTGCCGCTCAGCAATACCAATAGTATTTTTACTAGGGGAAAAAGCCTTTCCGAATCTCAGAAAGCTACTATAGGGCCGGTTGCAGACGACCATGCTGTGGGTCAGTGTGCTATCCATGTATTTCACAGAGATCACACTGACCCATTCTTATTTATGGGCCAAACATACGATCGTGATTTTCATGGTCCTCTGTGTGGACCAACAGTCTGGGCCATGTCAGATAGGACATGTCCTATTATTGTCCTATTTTGCGGCCTGTGCTTCTGTGGCTCCTATTGATTAAATGAAAGAAGCTGCAGAAGGACGGCCGGCACACAGGGACATCCCATGCTTATAAATCACGATGCATGGTCATCTGCAACCGGCCTTAAGAATCTGGTAAAGATGGGTGACTGCTGTAGGAGCTGAAGTGGTACCTATAGTGGTTTCCCATCCAGCCCTATAGCCCTTAGGCTGCTTTCACACTGAGTAACGCTGGCGTTTTTTGTGCTTATTTTTGCACATAGCGCCGCGTTAACGTCACGTCTACGCCGCGTTTGCGCCGTTTAACGCGACCGCAAAATAGGGCGGCGCAAACGCGGCATATACGCGGCGCTATGTGCAAAAATAAGCACAAAAAACGCCAGCGTTACTCAGTGTGAATGCAGCCTAAAGGCTGCTTTCACACATCAGTGTTTGGTCAGTAATTGTGAACCAAAATTTGGAGTGGAGACTACACAGAGATCGGATATAATAGAAAGATTTGTACCTGTTCTGTGTTTTAACCCCCGACTAGTTTTGGCACAGAATGCTGAAAATCACTGACCAAACACTGACTTGTACGAAAGCAGCCTTACACTGGTGAGTTTAATTCAGGAGTCTGGGAAAGCTGAGTGAGAACCCCTGTAGGAGCAGTAATAGTGACCATGAAAGTTGTCAGCTAGATATGGATCAAATTAGGTTACATTTACCAGTATTTTATTTTATTTTTAATTTTGGGATGAAATACCCTATAAGGATGATTGCTACTTGTCGCCACAGTGCACAGAACACAACTTTACTGATTATTTAAATCATTCGCAAAATCTATTTATTTTTCTATGTTGTATAAGTGAAGCCTGATCACCCGGGTCACTGAGCGGTTCCTGTAATGAGAGGGTTAATGCTCAGGACCCTTTCACCTTGTATTTGTCTTGTATGGAATAAAAATCCATTTTTACAACCCTTATGGTATTGACTTTGCAGCTGTGGTCATTATCTGTGCACCCAGATCCGTCACCCCATGATGTAGCGTTGGCTCACACTGACAATCCCCCTCTAAACACGGAAGTTTAATTATTTTTCATCCCTACATGAAGCGACCAAGAGGGGGCGTTCCTCAGGCTTCTTGTAAGACATCTCCGTTCAGCTATTCGAGGATGAGCAATTGGTTCTTCAAGGGTCTTGTTGTGGTCTTTGATCTTGGAAGATTCTTGTGGTATTGAAGTGATGAGGAAAGGAACATCAGCCGTTGAATTGATGTGTGGGTGTAAGAAGATTAGCGGGTACACTGCACAGAAGACACAAGAACTTGTCCATATCTTTATGGAGATGGCAGAGGGGCAGGGAAGGTTATAATGATGTGTTGGCTCACCGCATTGTTAATTCTATAAATAAAACTTAATCACTGAATAATAAAAAATCTGAAACTTTATAAGGCATGGTTCGCAACTGCATTTGTATTTCCATATCATCTTAGGAACTTAAAAAAATTTAAAGGCGACGCCGGATCCTACACATTGAATATAAAGAGGGCCGTTGGGGTTCTGTCATAAGGTCTTTCAGTTTACTTGAAAAAATAACTGCGTGCAGCACCATTTTTCTCGCATTTGTAACCTAATGAAGTGTCAGGCACAGACATGGATCTATTCTACGATTCTTTGCTTCAATTTAAGATCTCGAAGGTCAGTGAAAACAAACCTCCATATACATATACATACAACTACTGTCATGCTAGACAACAGATACCCCACACTGATACAATATAACACACGTAGAGACCAATAAAGTGGATAGGAACGGGAACAAAGTAAATTCCATTTTATAGCTTTTCAACACATAACTGATTGCTCTCAGGGAATATATGTCATTCTTCAAAGTATTTCCTGAGCTACCAAGGTTACTGTTAACGTACTGTCCTGAGCCACAATCCATAATCTGTAACAGTCTCCACATTAGGCCACAGCACATAGGGCTAGCCTATTGCAATGTACAGCATCTCATCCACACAGGGTTAGCCTATTGCAATGTACAGCATCTCATACACACACTGGTGAAAAGAACCTGCAGTGCAAAATAATTGACATGTTGCAGGTTCTGTTGCAGCTTTCAACCTTTACAATTGAAAGGATGGAAGTGCGAGAACGCAAGTGAAGGCCATGATGGAAACCAGCTGACCCATTTTTAATGTCCTGGCAGAAGGAAGGAGGTTGTCACTCAGAATTTTACAGTACATGGCTCCATCCATTCTCCCATTCATGCGGTGAAGTAGTCCTGCGCCCTTAGCAGAGAAACACACCCAAAACATAATTTTTCCACCTCCATGCTTGGCAGTGGGGTCGGTGTTCTTTGGGTCATAAGCAGCATTTCTCTTACTCCAAACAAGGCGAGTTGAGTTAATGCCAAACAGCTCCATTTTTGTCTCATCTGACCAATCTGGATGATTCTGAGAGCGATTGGGAGAAGGTGCTGTGGTCAGATGAGACAAAAATTGAGCACTTTGGCATTAACTCAACTTGCCATGTTTGGAGGAAGAGAAATGCTGCCTATGACCCAAAGAACGCCGTCCCCACTGCCAAGCATGGAGGTGAGGCCAACCAGTATCCGTCCTTCCCAGGTGCCATTGTCCCAATCACCAACCATCTTGCAGTGCCTGAGACCTGCTTAGGTGTGAACACTTACCCCTGGCTCATAGGACCAAGACCTCTTTCATGCAAAGAGCCAGTTAGACAGCAGACAACGCCCCAAGACAGAGACAGCCAGAGACAAGGGGAAAGCAGCAAGTTACTACTGTAAAATAAAAAATTTTGGCTGCATTTTAGGAATATTTTCATGCATACAGTGGTTTCCCAAAATTAATCTTCCTGGTAGGCCCTAGCACCCACATCTGATGCTGCCCACAGTGCTGAAAAAATGTAAGGATCAGACAACAATCCAGGGTGCAGATATAAGTTTGCTCATTTGGTGAGGTAGTACCCTCCCCCAAAATAATATTCCCTACATAACCCCTGTAAGCATAGGTTAAAAAGAGGTAGATAGAGAAGAAAACAGAACATAACTTATGTTATAATGAACCTTGGGTTAAGCAGTTCTGAAGTTACTGGACGTCTTATGTAAATGCGTTTCAGTTCTTGTCTGGATAAATGTTACAGCCATGCAGAAGGCGCCTGACCTTTCACACGAGGCAGATTCACACCTGATGACATTTTCTTTTTATTGAGACAAATGGTAAGTAATACTGAAATATCGCAAATTAAAATTAAATACATAACAAAAATAAATCTAACCAATTTAATGTACAATGATAACACAAATGACAGAAAGTAGACGATTAGTGCAAATAAAATTAGTGGCATACAATTATTACTACGTAGATACACTAGGAGAGAGAACCACAACGCATGGATGGTCTGCAGCTGCAACCTGGAGAAATCCTTCATGTAGGATGGAGTGTGTCAGTGTGTATATACAGTGTAGTACACACAGATGATGCAGCAGAGCTGAATTAGTCATTTGGCACATCATATCATGATGTTTACTTGTACTGCTTGTATAAAGCCAAGATAGCCACTGTCTAGTCTAAGGAGTTTACTATTATTAAGGAAGGGCATCTCAGTACAAGCATTGAAGGTCCATTGCTAGAATATATACCATCAATGTCTGACCTTCTCTAAAGCAGCGGTGCTGGATTCCATCCTGTGTACTCATGGTCAGTGGCTACAATGGGGCAACCATCAGGAAGAGAGTCACCGCTCTTATCTAATGCCACTGCCACTTTGCTTTAGCGACTAGTAGGGGTAACAGTGGTTGGACACCTATCAATAGGACTTTGATGCCATCTCTTATACACTATTAACGTCTGTACCGAGACAAGCACCTTAGGGTCCATTCACACGGAGGAAAATGGTGAGGAATTTGGTGTGGGATTTCAGCGCTGAAAAAAAAGCCAAATAGGAACCCATTGAAGTCAATGGGAGGCTTTTTTTTCAGCGCTGAAATTCCACACCAAATTCCTCGCCATTTTCCTCCATGTGAATGGACCCTTAAGTACTGGCCCAGGCAGGTTCTGACTTCCTAGTATAACCCTTTAAATGAATGACCAATTCAGATCTGCTACATCTGAACATACACCAGTTAGTAAACTTTATTAAACTACAGTCGGCATCACATTAGATTTCAGTTTTTGGTGCACAGCTAACATCAAACGTACCGCAATAGATATGGCGGATCTGATGCCAGCAGGGTTCAGAATAACACTGGCATATAAAGCTGTAGTGTTCATACAATACCCCTCCCCTTGTGCTCATCCCAAGTTACATCAAGTCATAGTCCAGTCATGTCTAGAGTTGCCCTTATATATCTATTGAGCTTCACTATGCTGCAGAGTTCCTGTACACAGATTACTCTAGTGATTTGCATTGTGGGTTGAGGAATCTTGATATCAGGGCACAATGTTGTGTATCAGAGTATAGAGTCTTTACAGCCAACTTCAATTGTTTAGGGAATTTTGGTAATTTTAAATTCAGCTTTGTATGTGATTGGAGTAGAAGACATGACAAGTAAAAGTCCAAAGTTACTAAAGATTATACTGTATGTAGTCTATGGCTAGACGTAGCCCCTGGTACGGTGTTTAAAAATGGAGCTGCTCTTAAACACTCCAGGCAAAACTGATACCCTGTGTTATACTTGGTGCAGGGCCTGTGGAGGTGGAATATGACAAAGGCATTTAAAGAATACAGAAGTGAGAAGCCATGTTACACCCCCTCAAGCATAACACAGAAGATGGGGAAGATTTACTAATCCCATGTAATTTTTAGACAAAGCAAATTTAGATTAAGACAGTCGTAAAATGCACCAGATTTATCACAGTGACTGACACTGTTTCATGTCTAAGGGTGCATTCACACGATGTCTTTTGGCACGTAATGTGCGCTGCAAAACCACGGCTGCAAAATAGCGCCGCGTATACAGTCCCAGCTCCCATTGAAATCAACGGGAGCGTATACGGCCCGCAAAAGCTCCCGTGGCGTCTACGTGCCGCATTACGTGCCAAAAGACATCGTGTGAATGCACCCTTAGACTGTATCAAAGCTTATTTACCTACTAGTCACAGAAATCCAGAGTGAATTCTGGGGGCATTAATCTTAATAAATCTCCTCCGATGTATGAACTTTGTCACCAGCGCTTGTTACCCTTCAGATGCACTGGAGCATATACAGGTTTAGGTATCGTACAATGATCCCAAGCTTTGCAGTAACCAAACATGTCAGGGTATTAAACAGTTAATACTTCTACTTAACCAACTGCAACCTTAAAAAACAAAATGACCATTTTCTTAGCAGCATGGAAACGAATGCCCGCGGAGCGCACGGCAGCAGTACAAAGTCTAGATGACAGATTTCCATGACATTTTAGCAAAAATAAATGTTCTGCCATTGAAAAGAAAAAAAAGAAAAGCATTGGTCCAAAATATTACTTGCATATTCATCATATGAGTAATGTGGCATCTGCCGTGCCCTGAAGTACACACATTTATGGTCAAAGGGATTGTTATACACAGAGACTTTATAAGTGAATGTTCAGTTTTATGCGGAATCTTTTCAGATCTCACACCAAAAAGTTTACTTACCAGCAGCCTATCAGGAATATCAAATGGGGTCTGTTTTGTGATATGAGCAGTGAATGAAGGAGCATGGAAAAACTGCTGCCGGACTTCACCTTCCCAGTCTAAGAATGTAAAGGCTCAGCACAGTACCTAAAAGTCTGCAGGATTCTGTGCAATATGGCAGGACCTGGAACTGGTTAGACAGGGACAAGAGATGGCTCTGACAACATGGTTTCAGAGATAAGCCTTCTGAAAGCCAAGCACAGAAAAGAAGCTAAGGAACCTATATAAGAGGGGGGAATCCAGGATTGGGTTGAATTCCCCCTTAAGTCTCCTGGGTATGGTGCGCTACAGAGGAGACTATGAATAATGTACTGTAAACATTTTATTAAAGGATAGAATTCGGGATTTACTACCCCATGGCTTGCTGATCGCTAAGGGACAACAAATTCCAGAATACCCAGGAAGCCTGCCACAATTGCCTAGCACTGTGGTAGGGAGAACATGAAGTAAACATGATCGATCTATTCAAGACAGCAGATTAATAATGGCAAAAGAAATAATAGGAATGTCTGATCGCTTTCCTAACCTGTGAACCATCCACTGAACTTCAGGGGCTTCAGCAGCCACTGATGCATAGGAATGTGTCATCTACCGGGAACCAGCAGATCACATAGGATTTTGGAGATCTAGGGTTGTCACCGGCTCATGCAAGCAAATGCCAGGGCATGTGTTGTGGAGAAACAGTATGGGCATCAGTTATAAGTTCTGATAATGGTTTGCAATGCTTTCATGGTTAAGATTTATGAATATATATATATATATATATATACACATATATTCAGTGCCTGTCCTCATATCTTTTGTGTCCCCAGAGAATGCACCTTATTTATGAGGAGGTGAACACATTGTCATAAATTGGCCCGGCCATCTTTCAAAAGAGCGGTGGAGTAGCAAAAAAGTTGCAATTTTTTTGCAGAAAACATGCAACTTTTTCATGCCTTGTATACCAGAAATTTGGCAGGCAAGGCATGAGGAATCCTACCGGATGGGCAGAATGACGCATATTATCTGTCAAATAGACTTCTAAAATTTGAACTCATCTGGTCTCACACACGTTTGTGGTGTTTTTGGTTTGTCTTTTTCATTTTACAGCTAGGTATTACCTTGTATTATAATGAAAATTTATATATCATCATATACAACTCACTAGATGCAATGGATTTTACTTTGCTGCAATTTGGTGGCATTTTCCAGCCAGCTTCCTAAAAGATCCCTAGTAGCAGAAGTCTCTAAGTAGTACCAAAGGGCCTGTAGTTTGCTATAGATACTCTTCACATTGTGTAGAGAGCTTAGATTCATCCAAGACATGTTAAAAGATTATAATGACTGAACTTCACCTTTAAATGAGAATTATATACTTTGTTCTTAGTTGGACTGCGACACTTTCATTGTCCACATGGGAAGCCGAATTACGTGCACAAAGTAAAATAATATGTAACAGAAAACAAAATGGAAAATTATGATCCCGGTGTCAATAGGCTGGAAGGTATTGTTTTATGAATACAGATGCGTGGACCAGCTTAACCAGTCCTGTGTTCAGCCTAATTGTATATGTACTGGATACCTTGAGGACTAACTAGTTCTCATTCATTTACATATATAAGACATGAGCCAACTATGGCCCTAGATCTGTGCCTCTCCATATTAGACCAGCAGTAACAGGAGAAGCACTGAGACTTATGTACAGACACACAGGATGGGTGTAACATTCAGCGGCTGGAGGGTCCCTTTAAAACTGGAATAGCTTGTTCTCATGCTAACTGTAACTTCCTCCAAGAATATATAGCAGTACTTAACAGAAAGATGATCGTAGCTTATATAAGGTAAAAAGGTGCAGAAAAAGGAGAGTTGGAGTGGGCCGGCACTGGAGTGATAACAAGAACCCATCTTCAATATGGCAGAACCCAAGCTAGGAGTCTTTGGAAAGCTCAACTCCCCGGATGAGAGCAACTGTAGGTTCCAGTTCCTTGGTGAGTTCCTAGTTCAGGTTGGACGGCAATATCAGGAGGTCATGTAGTGCTGCCTCAGTCGAGCTTGGAGGGATTCATGGGTTAAATTATGCCGCGTTATTATTCCGACTATCTGTTAGAAGGAAAAACAAGAGATATCTGTTAGTCGGGGAACTCTAACTGCAATGATATCTAGGAGTTTGCTGCCGCCTAGTGTTCCAAATCTAGTACTGCATGAAGAGAAGGCCACAGGCATAGTGTAGAAGTTTAAGGGGCTGCTGGTTGTGTATAAATACAGTGTTTTATTATAGAAAAATACACATTACAACTCTTTATTATATTTAGTTTTTAGTACCAGCTTGCAGAGTACTGAAAAACAAAGAAATCTGCAGCTCCATAGTTCTCAAAGTTGACTTTGTTACAGAAAAAGACCCATATAAATGTACAAAGCTAACCCCAGCAGGGATAAAAGCTATTTAACAATGAGCACACACAGTGCAACTACACTTGCCCGACTTAAGTAAAAGTCCATTCACAAGACATTGGTAAAATACCATCGACCCCAAGGACAATGTACAATGAGATTCCCTCTGACATCATCAAATCCCTACCATAATGTAGGAAACGTAATATACCAACACAAAAGGCAAATACACAATGCTGTTAATACAGCTTCATCTGGGTAATTCATGTATGGGTCCTATCTGTATTACATAGCCAGGAATAAACCTGAACATATAATCCAATGACAGTCACATAAGAAACGAATTGTGCAACCAAAGCATAATACATACGACTGAGTGTGCCGATCCTCCCACAATCCCTTCCAAACTTTAGGTACATGTATGTAACCAAATGGACACTATTATAATACATAGCCACATAGTTGCAACAGGAGACATGCTTTTGTCAAAAAAAATTTCCCATGATTCATAGGCGCACAGCAAAAACTCTTCTGTACGTGTGCACATGCGTCAATCCTTTGATACCAATCTGAAAAGGAAATCTCTCTATGTGCACACTACCCTATTAAACAAAGGAGCTCTTTATTAACCCTATACCAGCCTGTCACTTAAGCCGTTCCTATGCACAAATTCAAAATGTTACATGTCGATATTAAAAGATCCTTGTTAATATTGTTCCCTTGAAGCTGTGTAATCTGTAAAGGGCAAAAAATCCCAAATCTTGCAGACAGGAAAAGATTTAAGGTATGTCCACACAGTCTAGCTACACACAATTTATATTATACCTACATTTTTCCAACAAAATCATGCGCCCATTTCCTGTCTGTGTGCCGCAATCAGTGTGTGTGGACCTATTCTTAGGCAGGGTTCACATGGTGCTTCTTAAATTAAGACCCGCATGCTTATTAAATTGCAGAAAACCATTGCATATTTCAGCTGAGTTTTTCAACTTAATAACCATTAGCATGCCAGTGAAATGGACAGTAAGATGTCCCACTCATCGCAGCAGTTAGAGAAAAGCATGCAGTTCTTAATTAAAAAAGCACCATGTGAACCCAGCCTTATATATCTGCATCTAGTCCCTGAACACTGTTGCCTTCATTTTATATTTCAGGATTAATTTCAGCTGTATATCATATCAGACTGTGCAGATTTGCAGTTACCGTATGAACAGTAATGATATCCACCTGTAAGTGAATCTACGGCCAGCAGGGCATAGGATGTGGCTATAGCTACATCCAGGTACATAGTGTGGCTCGTGAATCCTGAGCAGCAGGTTGTTTTAATCCTTTCTATACCAGAGTGCAAAGCTTAGAGGGGTAAGGCTTGGTTCACATATGCTGATGTGTTCCGTCCATAAGAGTCCGCATGAGGACCCCTATGGACAGAACACAAGCGCAACTGCAAGTGCTGTGCAGTTCAAGCAAACGGGCCCCATAGACTATAATGGGGACCGTGTGCTTGCCGCGCACTGCCTGCACAAACGATTCATGCGGACCCTTACGGATGGAACACATCAGTATGTGTGAACCGGGCATAACATGGTCAACAAATAAAATATAAATCCTGAAATTGAGTTAATGTAAGAAGTATCAAACTTTTAAAATTACTAAAAATACACCATTGCCACTTGCAGTCAGTGAATGGAAACAATAGTTGCTTCTAGTCAGAGGATGCAATAAGTGAACAAATCCTGCTCATGTAGTCGCAAGGGTCATTGGGAAAGAGCTGGACAGAGGGACACCATCAGGCCAGGCTGATCAGTGACGGGTCCCTTATACAGTCCTATGAAAAAGTTTGGGCACCCCTATTAATCTTAATCATTTTTAGTTCTAAATATTTTGGTGTTTGCAACAGCCATTTCAGTTTGATATATCTAATAACTGATGGACACAGTAATATTTCAGGATTGAAATGAGGTTTATTGTACTAACAGAAAATGTGCACTATGCAATAAACCAAAATTTGACCAGTGCAAAAGTATGGGCACCTCAACAGAAAAGTGACATTAATATTTAGTAGATCCTCCTTTTGCAAAGATAACAGCCTCTAGTCGCTTCCTGTAGCTTTTAATCAGTTCCTGGATAAAGGTATTTTGGACAAACAATTCAAGTTCAGTTAAGTTAGATGGTCGCCGAGCATGGACAGCCCGCTTCAAATCATCCGACAGATGTTCAATGATATTCAGGTCTGGGGACTGGGATGGCCATTCCAGAACATTGTAATTGTTCCTCTGCATGAATGCCTGAGTCGATTTGGAGCGTTGTTTTGGATTATTGTCTTGCTGACATATCCATCTCCGGCGTAACTTCAACTTCGTCACTGATTCTTGAACATTATTCTCAAGAATCTGCTGATACTGAGTGGAATCCATGTGACCCTCAACTTTAACAAGATTCCCGGTGCCGGCATTGGCCACACAGCCCCAAAGCATGATGGAACCTCCACCAAATTTTACAGTGGGTAGCAAGTGTTTTTCTTGGAATGCTGTTTCTTTTTGGACGCCATGCATAACGCCTTTTTTTTATAACCAAACAACTCAATCTTTGTTTCCAAAATGAAGTTGGCTTCTCCAAATGTGCTTTTGCATACCTCAGGCAACTCTATTTGTGGCGTAAGTGCAGAAACGGCTTCTTTCTCATCACTCTCCCATACAGCTTATCCTTGTGCAAAGTGCGCTGTATTGCTGACCGATGCACAGTGACACCATCTGCAGCAAGATGATGCTGCAGCTCTTTGGAGGTGGTCTGTGGATTGTCCTTGACTGTTCTCACCATTCTTCTTCTCTGCCTTTCTGATATTTTTCTTGGCCTGCCACTTCTTGGCTTAACAAGAACTGTCCCTGTGCTCTTACATTTCCTTACTATGTTCCTCACAGTGGAAACTGACAGGTTCAATCTCTGAGACAACTTTTTGTATCCTTCCCCTGAACAACTATGTTGAACAATCTTTGTTTTCAGATCATTTGAGAGTTGTTTTAAGTAGCCCATGATGCCACTCTTCAGAGGAGATTCAAATAGGAGAACAACTTGCAATTGGCCACCTTAAATACCTTTTCTCATGATTGGATAGATCTGGCTATGAAGTTCAAAGCTCAGTGAGGTTACAAAAACAATTTTGTGCTTCAGTAAGTCAGTAAAAAGTAGTTAGGAGTATTCAAATCAATAAAATGATAAGGGTGCCCATACTTTTGCACCGGTCAAATTTTGGTTTAATGCATATTGCACATTTTCTGTTAGTACAATAAACCTCATTTCAATCCTGAAATATTACTGTATCCATCAGTTATTAGATATATCAAACTGAAATGGCTGCTGCAAACACCAAAATATTTAGAACGAAAAATGATTAAGATTAATAGGGGTGCCCAAACTTTTTCATAGGACTGTATATGGCAGAAATGTAAATGGAAATCACCCAGTAAAATTATTCTCAACCTTCCATTTAAACCAGCAGATGTAGCAGATCTGGGTTTGTCAATAACATCACATTTTGATATGAAAAAAAACTTGCAAATTGTTCAACATTATAATACCTTACCTCCCCTACTGCATTCACCACTGGCAGATGCCGAAGACCCATGGTTCTGAATAGGTTAAACACCTGGGAGACAGGGGTGTTTGGTGACACCGTAAACGGGGATGGGTTCATGTAGGGAGTGACGTCCTGTGAAATAAGAAAGACAACATAAAGCTGGATGGAATAGGGTAGATGATCTTGGGCCTGAGTAATAAACTATGCCAAGGCTTATCCACTCTGCCTCTCTACGCAGAACACGTCTAGAAAACTACCATAGAAATAAAATTATTATTACTATTATTATTATTACCATCAGGGGTGAACCTACCCCTTTCGCCGCCCGAGGCGAATTACAGAAAGCGCCCCCCCCCCCCCCGGGAGGAGGGGGCGGAGCGGAGGGGGTGTGGCGGAGTGAAGGGGGCGGGGCTTAGCGCCGTTCGCAGGCAGAGAGCAGGCACGGAGAGGACCTGCTCTCTGCCTGAGCGTGAGGGGAGGCTGCTGGAGCAGCGCTGCTCCAGTGGCCTCCCCAAACCACCGCTCGGTGATAAGCCAGTCCAGGACAGCTTGTCCTGGACTGGCTTAGGTAATCAAAGATGCCGCCCTCCCTGGGGTCCTGACATAGCGCCGCCTGAAGCGGTTGCTTCAGGTCGCCTCATGGAAGGTGCGGCTCTGATTACCATAGACCTCAATGAGTTGACTCCAGTCTTTTGCTACATCACCAGCAAAAATTTCCAAGATGTCCTCTTCTATCAAGCTGTTACAAATTCTATTCAGCCTATTCCTTACTGTACCTCTTTTTGGGAATATTGTGTCACTGCACTAATACAACTCCCAGTCGGTTTTTAAAAACTCCTGAATAGTAATGCTATGTACTGATACATACCAAATTTACTTTGGCATGGTAATATATCCCTGGGTTCGGATATCATGGCTATATATAAAGTCATAAATGTGCCATAAGATCAGTTCAACATATTTACTGCCTGACAAGCACCCTATTGTAGCCCCCTCAGAACAGAGTCTGGGGTAAATTCATTACTAAATGTAGGCATTGCAGCTGGAGGAGTCCATATTCTTACCACAATCATTCGTGGATTGAGGAGTGTCAGGTTGACATCATGGATGTCAGGATAACGTGGATAATCCTCTGACATTTCAGCATGGGAAAGGCGTGGCTGGCTGGTACTCTACAGGATCAACATAAAGAATCTATTACAGATCACAAATACAGACCCTCAACATGGATGATCACAGATATATACAGACAGGAATGAAGCTGCTCTAAGGGGGGAGTATATGGAAAAATGCCTAATATTAGTGTTAAGGAACTTACAGACTGCGTCTCAGAGTAACAGACTCCCCTCACTAACAACGTGACCAACTGGGAGCGCAAAATGAGGCCGTGGAACGTCAGAGGTCGGAAGCGCTCCTCCATGGTCCACTCCTCACTAGGCGACTGATCAGGGTACAGGTTAGGATAAGGGGTGTACCTGGGAACACAGTAATACCATTGGTTATAATAGTTACTTGACTTCAGGTCTACATAATACTTTCAATTGCTTTTGAGTTTTCTTGGTCACCTGAAGCTGGGTGACAACCATTAAAGGGGCTCTATCAGCAAAATTTTGCTGATACAGCCCCACATATGCGTGAATAGGCTATTCAGGCACCGCTAAAGTTATATTAAACTACCCCCCCATCCCCGTTTTAAAATAAAACCCTAAAAAAGAATGTTAATCTTATTTACCGTGCACGGTGCACAGGCATTCAGGGTCCGACGTCATCTTCAGCCACGCCTCCTCTTCCAGTGATGTCCTCGGGTCCCGTCTTCCTCTGGCGCTCGCGAACTGCCATTGATAAAAAAAATGGCGTGGGTGCATGCGCAGTAGCAGCAGTAGTAGCAGCATGCTATTGCGCATGCAGCCACGCAATTTTTTATCAATGGCAGTTCGCGAGCGCCAGAGGAAGACGGGACCCGAGAACATCACTGGAAGAGGAGGTGTGGATGAAGATGACGGTGGACCCTGAATGCCCGTCCACCATGCACGGTAGATAAGATTAACATATTCTTTTTTAGGGTTTTATTTTAAAACGGGGGGAAGTAGTTTAATATAACTTTAGCGGTGCCTGAATAGCCTTTTTAAAGGGTATTCACACATATGTGGGGCTCTATCAGCAAAATTTTGCTGATAGAGCCCCTTTAATGGCTGCTATGACAGTGACTCTATAGGTAGCTTTTCACTCTAAATGATATGACACAGACAACTGTTAATGAACCAAAAGAACAGGCTGAGGATTTGTGTAAAAAGATGAGTAAATCAGACAGTGGAGAGTCCAGACTACCCTGCCAACATCAATGTGTGTACATAGAAGGCTATGAATATTGAATAAAGTTATTCAAAACCTAGTGGAAAGTAGCATATTCTATTAGGACATGACACGTCAGTACAGTCACAGAAATTTCCTTACTTCCGTTCTAACATTTGCTGCAGCATGTCTTCTTTCTCCACCGGTTCTTCGGCAGCCAGGTGCTCATCACACATGTTCCGTAATTCGCTTGATGGGTAAGATTTCATAGACTGGCTCCTCTTCCGCTGCTCGCCTGCCCGGGTCAGGATACTAGACTTCTATACACAGAAAGACAATGCTCTGGATAAATAAAGGCGTTCTCAATTTTTCAGATCAGGCCATTCACTAGCGTGCTGCTCTTCGTCGTTCGGCTCCTCGAAAAAGCAGATACCCAAGCACACTTGGGGTTTATACTGAAACTAGTGGAGAGAAAAGACAAACTTATCTCTCCACCGATTATAGGTGGACTCTGTGGTTGAATCTCCTACAGAGAGTCTAACACAGATGTGAACCTATTCTGACATGAATCTGAAAAGGAATGTTCCCTTATTATGTAAACTAATTTGCAGCACTTTTCATTATATGAGTAACCATTATTTCGATGAATTTGCACTTTTCATGTCCCCGTCACACACCTTAAACTTGATGTTGTTGCTGATCAGCTGGTTTCCTTTCATAAATTCTTTTTCATTTCCTCGGTTCTCAGTCACCACGGGAAAGGCGTGATGGGCAGTTGTGCGCAGAATGCTGACCAAGGATTGGATACGAGTGTGAGGGTACACGTAGGTCAGATTCGGCTCCATGATGTCACAAGCTCTCAATCTGCAGGCACAGACATTTGCATGATTGAGGGGAAAAGTCTCGCAAAATCTGACAGATCAGAGAGGAGATGCTACTATGGACCACCCATCTACACATACAGGGAATGGTATCGGCTGACCTAAGGCTGGATATACCCCGTACTGTTCAGCGAGTGCCTGAAACACTTCTAAAATCTTTTAATATAATAAATAAATATAATAAGCCCTTTACTTGTCCATCTCCTCCTCTGTCTCCCACTCCAGCAGGGGAACACCTCTCAGGGCCACATGGATATCATAGATGCCTTTGTTGAAGAAGTCACCAGTCCACTTGGCAACCTAAATAGAAAAATACAAAAAAATTTAGTGACTTAGGGTGGATATAATCTAACTCTGGTAAATGAACACCACTGGAAGAACAACTGATCAGACAACTGAACAGTATATAAAAAAATTTCAATTGTTAAACAAAACTGGTTGCTTTACTACTTGCCATAAGTGTGATCATTATAGGTAATCCATAAGAGATCTCATTGGTGGATTCAATAAGGATGACAGTCAGGCTGATCGTCATGCGGACCACTCCACCCAGAAAAGCAGCCGCACCGATCAGGGCAAATGTTCCAGAGTAGATGTGAGTTAATCCTAAGTAACTAGGAAAGAGATGCAGAAAGTTACCATTCAAAGCCCCAGCCATGGTACAATGAAAGATCCGCCGGTGTATAGTCTACCTTTTCAGTAGGTTAGCAACCAAGCGACCAAAGCCTGCTCCACAGAGCAAGGAAGGGACAAAGAGACCACTGGGAACAGACATCCCAAATGTCCAGCAAGACAGGAGGAAGTACATACAGCAGAAGAAAGACAGAGTGACTGGACTGAAAGTGCCTGTAACACAAGAGATGGACAGAACACTTCACACAACCATTATGAATGGCCCCATGTGCCAAACTGGCAGAATAGCAGACTTCTGAAGACTAACCATCCTGATGGAAGAGCTGCAAGATGGCCGACTCCTGGGGGTTGAAGAAGAGCGTGGCCATGTCATTGTAGGTGTTGTTAGGGCAGAAGAATGTTTTAATGCTAGAATTGACTTCATCAGAAGAGGAGACCTAAGAAGACACAGTGTATCAATCTAGGGCAGATAAGAAACTTCAGCATACACCAAGGTAATAATATATAGTACTGTGCAAAGGTTTTAGGCAGGACAAAACGGTGTCAATTAAGAATGTGGACAAAATGCTGTAAATTAAGAATGCTTTCAAAAATAGAAGTGTTAATAGATTATTTATGTCTTGTAACAAAAATCAAAGTGAATGAACAAAAGAAGAAACTAAATCATGTCATTATTTGGTGTAACCATCCCTCTGCCATCCATCAATTGGTCTAGATAGTTTTTGAAAGAACATGGCAGGGAAGTTCTTGGAGAACTAAGCACAGATCTTCTATGACTATAGGTTTGCTCAGACCGTCTGTATCTCCATGTAATCCTAGACAGACTGGATGATGTTTAGATCAGGGCTCTATGTGGCGGTCTATCAGATCATCACTTCTAGAACTTCTCTATTGCTCAGTCACTTAATCTCTTATTTTTGCCAATTAAAACTTGCCACAAAGCTGATCAGTAAGGTTGTGTGTCTGACAACAGAGTGGAGCTAAACCAGTATCTGAAAAGACTCTGGATTAGAATGGAAGGCATAACTCAAACACCGCAGTGCTAAGCATTTAGATGTATTATTCAAGTTTTCTTTTGGTTTAAAAAAATTAGGCTAGGTTCACATCTGCATCGCAGTCTCCGTAATACTGAAAATGTAGAACAGGAATCGTAAGGAATGTTTATTTCCATATTGTACATAGCAGCATACATTCAGTACCTGTATGGCGATGGTGCTGTTATTCCAGTCATCAGTGGGAGACAACGACCGACATTCTCCCAGGACCATCGATGACACGAAGACAATGACGGTGGTGACTAAAGAGACTAAGAGACTCTCACAAACCCTGAAAGAGAAGACGTAGTATCCTGGCGTCATATACAAATGTATTTGGAGAACTCGGTGGCAGTGGGCGGCACATCTACCTGATAAGCTTTGGCTTGGGGTGCACATTCTTCATCCGATATTTTGCCAGTCTCTTATTCAAGCAGTTAAACATGGCTCCAAGCAACCCTCCAATCACCCCCATAATAATGAAGAAGGCCAAATCCAACACTGTCCACAGGTGACACTTCTTATCAGAGTCAGAGCACTAAGAAAGAAACACAGCAAACTAAAGAATATTAATATTTTATGAACAAGATACACTGGAAAATCTCTCTCCCCCATTATTGCAAACTCTCCTAAAGAGGAGCTCTACATAAACCAAAAACTGCATTCCTTAAAGGGGTTTTCTGACTTTAAGTAAAGATTAATCATTTTAGATATATAGCTTCTTCTCTCAATATTTTAGAGATCTTTGCTTGCTGTCAATGAATGATATTCAGTTTTATGGCACTTTTTCACCTTATACTTCTAATATCTGAGAATTTTCTATATGGGTAACCAGTCTAGGCATGTATTCACCTTTCCATATAAAATGAATTGACACAATGAAATTAAGTCAGTTTGTAAATGCATGACATTATTTATACCTTGTATATACTGTACATGTTGTACTGGTCTTGAGTTACAGCCTGCATTATAGTACAGAACGGCACTCATTATTCGGCAGGCCCAGATTTACTATTGTGGATATTGGCATAGTATGGAGAATCTAGTTTGAGCTAAAAAGTTTTGATATGCGGTGTAGCTTTTCAGAAAAAGGGGGCATAGGTTAAATGTGCCACGATATGGCAAAATAGTGTCTAAAAATTTTGGGTCAAAGTAAGCCAACTAAAGGGTGCATTCACACTGAGTATACGCTGACTGATTCTGAACGTTAAAACACGTTCAGAATCAGCGCGTACAAAGCAGATCCCATTCATTTCAATGGGAGCCGGCATACGTGCGCTCCCCATAGAAATGAATGGGCTGCTTTTTTTCCCTATTGGTTTCAATGTGATATATTGCATTACAGAGTTGCATCTTCTTTTATACCTCAGAGCTGCGCTCACTATTCTGCTGGTGGAGTCACTATATACAAACATTATATTGCTAACCCAAAAGAGTTTACAGCCTGAATCATTATTCCAAAACGGATGATCTATAGTGAATACATGATTGTAATAGCTGGTGTATAAACCCTCAAAAACGTCAGGGCTGATCACACAAATGCCCAGCTCATACCCAGCAAAGGTTGTGAATAATACATGATACAGTTACAACACATTTGTGTACTACGTATATGTAAAGTGTATTTTACACGGAAGGATATTTTTTGCAGAACAGTCTGTTTTATATAAGTACAGATAAGGATGTAAATGTACACCTACGCACCTTGAATTCTCCAAAATTCAGCAGACCAGGAACTTGGAATGATCCCCAACTTGAAAACAGAATCCCAGATCGGAAGAAATTCAATGTAAATGTGGCAGACATGGAGCAGAAGAGCTGACAAGATAAGAGAATTAATAAGTCAGATCCACATAGTTTATATAGTTAGTACTGATGAAAAAAGACATGTCCATTAAGATCCTAGGGATGGGAGAAGTAGTGGGTGAAGGGAAGAAGTATGACAAACTGTACTACACTGTTTCCCCATTTTGATCCAGAAGAAGGTAGGAAATCCTAAAGAGGACAGACTGGTAAATACAGTATCCTCCTAGATCTCAAGTTTTTATCATACTGGATAAATGTGCAAGTATTCCATACATTTACATAGGAGTTTATGTTATTTTGCTGAAGGTATCTAAGCTTTTGCTGAAGCTGGCAGCTGTGACCAGCTCCTGGGGTAGGTGATTTCATAGGGTCACAGATCTTATGGCAAAGAAGCTTTATGTCTGGAGAATACACCTTTTGTTCTCCAGGCAAAGGGATTTTACTTGGAACAGCTTTTCCTCATATTGTTTGTATGGTCCCTTTACATATTTATACAGGTTTATCATGTTACCCAGTCTCTTCTCAAGACCAAATAATACTAGTTCTTTTAATCTGAGACATCCCACGCCCCACATCATTTCTGTGGTTCTGCTTTGTACCTTTTCTAACTCTAAGCCATGCCATCTATGAACTTCCCATTTAAACTTCTTGTGCCCAGAACTGAACTGCATATCCCAGATGGAGCAAAGATTTATAAAGTGGTAATACATCCCTGTCCTACGAGTCCATACCTCTCACCAAAACTCACACACTTCATGATCTACTCTGATGTGTATATACTACACATGGAAAACAGACGTATACCTAATATCTATACAATCAGCACTAATGTCTAAATCATTTAGCCCTATTTATCACAAGTAGATGACACATCCTACTTACCACTTTCCAAGTAAGCCCCTGATTCCAGAAGCTTGACCCTTCTTCCAAACTGAACAATGTTCCCCCAATAGGAGCTCCAAAAGCAGCAGCCACCCCTGCAGCAGCTCCAGCTGACACAAAATCCCTCTTGTCCCTAAAAACAATAGCAATGATTACAATTCTATGATTTATGACTCCCTTCTCCTCCAACCCCATCAAAGTAAGGGACCATTCACATCACGTTTTGATAATCAGTTTAACCTATCAGTTTCACAATTATAAAAAACAGATGCTAAAAATGAATTAAAACAAATGAAAATTCATGACCAGTCATAGATCGGTTTCTGTAGGACAGAAAAGGAGGACATGCCACACACTTGTGTCCTACAAAAAGAAAAAAAAAAACAAAGACAGAAACCGATCCATTTTTATTTAATATTGAATCCTTAAACAAATGAAAAGTGTCAATCCACTTTCATCACTTTTTAGCATCATTTTTTTTTTTTTTTTTTTTGCATCAGTAGAGACTGGTCAGTGAAACAAATGATCAAATGTTATGTGATTGCTAATCTTCACAAGTGTAAGTTCTCCATTCCTGGGGACCAGCTGTAACCCCTTATTCCAGACAATCACTGCATGCAGAACAAAGGCCCACGCACGTAGCAGCGAATGCACTCGGCATGACATCTGATGTCACCCTTCTGCAACCTCTAATGTAATCAGATATGAGGAATCAAAATTGCAGCTAAGGGGCCATCAAAAGCTTCCAAGTCTGCCATAAACTTCTGCCTATTAGCTATAATAAAGCCTAAATAAAGAATACAGCAAAATTGTTAAAATTATTTTGGTTCCTATAATGCAATAATAAAATTCTTGGTTCTCAAGGCGCAAAGTAGGCAGGTTTTAATGGGGTAACAGAAACAAATCATCAAGTAATGGTGTCCTAGAACCAACACCAGAATAGATGTATGGAAATCCATAATACTCACCTGTCACTGCGGAAATAAGGGAAATCAAAGCGGATCTTCTGGAAGGAAATACTCTGGAACTAAAAAGAAAAGAACACAGGTTCAGATACAAGGATATTATCCAAAATCATTTCTATCTACATTACAAGATGGATCATTGTAGATGACATCACTGCATTGTTTGATAACTTCCCTGACACCTGGAAAGCCGCCTGGATTATTCATTTATTTGGGAATATGAATACATAAGACATACATGCAATGTCAGAGGACCTCACCTGAGGCAGCCCTGCCCCCACAACGGCCCCACTGTGGATCATTGGTCCCTCCTTTCCAACAAAAAGTCCTGTGAAAAGATAAGAATTGTAAAGAAAAATGTAATAAATATATATAATTACATATGCCATAGCTAGTTGCTGCTCAAACATACAGCACCTATGTCCCCCAAACAAATGCATGCTCAGCCAAGCCGGTGTTGAGAATGGGGAGACGGGAATAAATCGCTGTCAGACACCTCTTCTTATCTGCCCTGGGAAAAAGAGGATCAGGCATGTTGAAATCCAACAAAAGCCTGAACTTTTTTGCCTCAACAAAAGCCACCAACTATTGCTTTACTCCAGGTGATAACAGCTGAAATTTTACTCACCGATTACCACTCCAGTCCAGCCTGACCTCCACTTCTTCCGCCAGAGAGCGCTGCAACATTTTTAAGCATCCATGCCCTGGAGGCAGAAGCGGAGGCCAGACGTGACATGACAGCAGATTAGGGAGTTAAATAAATAAATAAATAGTTCACTGCTTGCTGGAATAATTGAATAGGTAGCGGCTAAACGTGTGCATCACCAGAGGAAGTGGGTAAAAACAACAAACGGATATACTCACCTTTACTGGGCATCCACGGGTCTCACTGTGTCCTCTTCAGGACTATTCCACCCTGCGTCTGATGTCACACAGGGAACGCCGAGCGTCAGACTCGGCACACCCAACACAACCTAATCTAACCTCAGGCCTCAGGGGTGACCCCTGATGTGCATGACATCAGATAGATGCCTGAAGATGATGATGGGGACCACAGGACACCGCAAAAATGCTCAAGAGAGTAGAGGCAAGGCGAGGCAAGGTTAGTATAGGTTTTTGTTATTTTTTCTCACCTCCCTTGGGCCTCCCTTTAATATGCTCTAGGGTCTGAGGAGACCCCAAAGTATATTAGTACTTCATGTGTGAGGAAACCCAATATACTGTGGTGGGAGCCAGTAAAGGTGGGAATATACTGTATGGGGACCAGTAAAGAAGCAATATATTGTGTGGGAGTCAATAAAGTGATAAAACATTGCGAGGGACAGTAAAGAGGGTGTTATACTGTGAGGGGGTCAGTAAAAGGGATAACACACTGTGGGGGGCCAATAAGGAGGAAGTTATACTGCGTGTGGGCCAAATAATGGTATTTTTTGCTATGCAAAGTGGTGCAAGGGTGTAGCCTATAATTTTAATTAAGGGGGCCTGCCATCAAGGAAGCAAAGATCGCCAGGTCAGGTATTTGTGGGGAGCGGCACCTTTCTATAGGTGGCCTCAGGCATCAAAAAGGCTCACGCTTTGGGTTCTGCAACTGAACCAGACATTGAATCTGCAGCAAGATCAAACAGGACACCTCATTTTAGAAAAAGAAGCGTTCCATTTAATCCCATCAAGTTCAACCTACTTAAAAACTTCAGATGATCCAAATGAAGGCAGAAACCTCTTGATAAATGAAAGAGGCTGTATTTGTCCCCCTGGTGGCAATGGACTGATAATTTTATTATTATTATTATTATTTTTTTTTTATTTTTTTTTGCAAAGAAGATATCTTGCTTTTTGAATTCAGCGCACTATCGGCTTTCCCGATCTGTGCCCCGGGTAAAGTGCTATTGGTCCCCGTACCGTAGCGCTTTACAGTCAGAAGGGCGTTTCTGACAGTCAGTCAGCTACGTCCTTCTCCACAGCAGCGCCTATCACGCTGCACAGTGTGAGAGGGGAGGAACGCCCCCTCCCCTCCTGATAATACTCATCTATGGACGAGCACTGTGAGCAGAGGGAGGGGGCGTTTCTCCCCGCTCACACTGTACAGCGCGA